>NC_138778.1:171363631-171758631 GCF_965119305.1 Pelophylax lessonae
TGCGCTACATTGATGCCAAAAGCAACATACAAGAGAGGTTTTTTGAGTTTATTTCTATGCATTCAACTACAGCTGATTCCATTGCTACAGCACTACAAGAGTGTCTTGCTGTCATCCTTCCAGAGGATCAGAAGAGTAAACTCATCTGCCAAGCCTATGATGGAGCTAGTGTGATGAGGGGTAGGGATGGCCTTGCGGTTCGCCCGGGAGTCGGTTCACGGCGAATTTTGCTACCCGCCAATTTTGCGAACACGTGGCGTTGTTCACAGGGGCCATATTACTTTACATTGGGGGGAACTTTGACCCATGACACAGCCGTCAGGTTTTTTTTTTTTTTTTTAAAGCCCGTAGCGTGTGAAACACACTCAAAAGACTTCACCCGGTGCATAAAAAGTGCACACACGCAAACGTGAACACACAAAAACTGCACAGGGTGTGCGAAAATGGTCTGGCCTCCGAAGAGGTTGGACCTATACCTTGATCCCCCGGGGCGCAAGACTCCTGACAGGGACTCAGGTACTTCCTATGGTTTGCCTGGTCGAGACCTGGCAAACCCCGTTCTCCAGGGGGACTGCCGAAACAGCCCACCCCAAGTACTGGGTGGGGCTCCCCCGAAGGGAGACCCCATGAGAGAGGGCGAACTAAGCCAGAAGGCCATGTCCACCCCCTCCCAAGACTTTCAAGGTAGGCCCAGAGACCCACACCGTACTTGTCGTGCAGGAAAAGAAGAGTGAAAGTGAAGTGACACACCACAAAGAAAAAATACACACAAACAAAAAGGTGGGGAAGGGGAAGTGGAGAGGTGAATTAGTGCCTAAGTGAAAAACAAAGGCAGGCCTTCCGGCTGGAATAAAAATTCCTCTGGTCGAAGCCAAAAGGCCTTGCCCAAGAGGCAGGTGCTTAAAAAAGTGTGTAGGTGCAGTGACCATGGTGCCGAAAAACTCAAGGCGAACTGCCCCTCACCAGTGAGAATTAAGGCACCCCTGGGCTGCCACCCCAGGGGCACATACACTACGGGCTTTTTCTACCCCGGCCCAAAGGCCAGACCGAGTGTAGCCCTATCCTACCAGGAGGCATCAGAACTTTGGACAGCTTAGGAAGGACCTACCTTCAACTGGGGACAAGCCTTTTGCAAGAAGGCCAGATTCAACCCAGGAGGAAAGGCTCCCCCACCGCCACCGCCGTTCCTTACCAATCACATCCAGGAGCAGTACTAACTGGCCACGGAGCCAATCCAGTTTTCTCGCTCCCTTCAAACTGGTAGGGGCGGACCCATTCAAATCAGAAGGCAATGGAACCATCCGGCTTTCTCTGATGTGGCTTACTTCCCAGTCCCCCGGTAGTTCCGGAGCGCCCTGGTTCATTTCGGCCCCCACCGATACTAACCATCAGGTTCCATACCAACTGATAAGAACAGATACTACACTTGATCTTAGCCAAAAGGCCGAGAAGCGATCCCGTCAGGTGGAAAGGGACAGCCAATTGAAACATTTCAGCACATGGACATGCCCCCTACCCTATACATAGACCTTAACTGTTGGCCATTTCACATTCCACTTATTGCCAGTGTAGGGAGAGGTCTTCTGTGCTCATGAGGGAGAGATTGCCAGATACAAATAGCTCTGTGAAGATCCACAAAAGTCCTTTTCAGGGCTTGTATTTCAGTATAGGTCTACTAGTATCTTTTCAGGTTAGGGGCAGGTATCCAGTCGGTGCTTTAGGGGCAGTTAAAGATCGGCAGCAGTCACACACAAATCGCTCTGTTAATGTCCACAAAAGTCCTTTTCAGGGCTGGTATTTCGGTATAGGTCTACTAGTATCTTTTCAGGTTAGGGGCAGGTATCCAGTCGGTGCTTTAGGGGCAGTTAAAGATCGGCAGCAGTCACACACAAATCGCTCTGTTAATGTCCACAAAAGTCCTTTTCAGGGCTGGTATTTCGGTATAGGTCCAGTCTCTCTTCAGTATAGGGACAGGTATCCAGTCTGTGCATTAGGGGCAGTTATAAATCGGCATCTGCAGTGACACAAATCGCTCTGTTAATGCCCAAAAAAGTAATTTAAAGGGCTGCAATGTCGGTATAGGTCTATTACAGTCTCTTCAGTATAGGGTCAGGTATCCAGTCTGTGCTTTAGGGGCAGTTAGAAGTCGGCATCTGCAGTGACACAAATCGCTCTGTTAATGTCCACAAAAGTCATTTAAAGGGCTGCAATGTCGGTATAGGTCTTTTACAGTCTCTTCAGTATAGGGTCAGGTATCCAGTCTGTGCTTTAGGGGCAGTTACAGATCGGCTTCTGCGGTGACACAAATCACTCTGTTAATGTCCACAAAAGTAATTTAAATGTATATGTGGTGTGGGGTGCGCTAAACAACAAATAAATAATGAATATATAACATATATCTATGTGTGAACCAAATCAACAAAAGTAAATATATATAACATATATCAATCTGTGAAGCCAATTAATAATGCAAATCAATTGGTGCATAAACATAAAAGTTCATAAGTGTCCATAAATATTTTGCAGGTGAGTAGAATTGTATTCTATCCGAATAATACGTGTATCCACCACCGAGTGAAATTCATCCTTACCAAACGGAAATAAATAAGGTGCAACTATATTTTCTTGTGCTGAAAAAATATCCAATCTCCTTGTGAACAAACACCACGTGTAAATCACCAAGAATTAGCCTCTTACCAGATGGTAATAGGTATGCACTTGTTCAGTGAAACCACCGCCTTGCTTCCTCTTTAAAATCCTGAAGTGGGATGTAGAACCGCTCTACCTTTCTTTCTCCACTAGATGGCAACGAGTACCAGCAAGAAACACAGCCTCATCCTTCTTTACAAGCTCACAAAACCACCGTGTATTAAAGGAAAAAAAGGGCTAATAGTGTATTACCCTTGAGATTTATTCAAAAAACAGTTGATAATGCACTTACAATTAGATGTCTTGTATTCAGCATAAACATAGGCATACGAATTCCTGCAAAGGCTTGCGGCCGGCTGCAGCACGGACCGCAAGTTGTGTGTGACGTGTGCGCCTCCTAATCTGACCGGTTTCTTCCCATAGGACTTCTACTGAGACAGGAGTACTGGCGCATCGTCACTTCCGCTTTATTTATACAGGTGGAAGCAGATTGTCTAACTTCCGGTGTCTGCAGAGCAGGTAGTATAAAACATTGATCCATAGCACATCCTGGTGCCACAGGAAGTAAACACTTCACCTCCTGTCTGCACAGGAAGCAAACACTTTACTTCCTGTCTGCAGAGCAAGTGTCTGCAGAGCAGGTATGCTTTGGAACTTCTGGCTGATAGCAAGTTAAGGCAAATTACTTAAATATGGGTAACTTTCCTTGTGTTAAAATGAATGTATAAAAACATACTTTATTATTTGTTAAAAACAAATGTATAAAAACATCGATCTATGGCACATCCTGGTGACACCGGAAGTAAACACTTTCCTTCCTGTCCTACAACACACTGCTTTAGGAGCGTAGTGGGAAAGGGGTGACACCGGAAATATGTGTATAATAAAATGTATTGAACTATATTAAACCATATGCTCCAATACAAATTTAAAATAAATGTTAAAAGATAACTAAAATATAAAACCTGCCAAAATATATGTGGGGATCAACAGTTATTAATGTGTGCGTTTATGTCCCACTCTATGTTGAGTCCCCGGGGTCTGGAGCAGCCGAGCTCATATATCCAGAAGGTTTCCCTCCTGGATATAGACCTCCTAAGATTGCTCCCCCTCCAGTGTGGTGTATATTTCTCAATAACGATGATTTTTAACCTCTTGGGATTTTTTCTGTGACATTGGGCGAAGTGTTGGGATACACTATGCCCAGGAAAAGCTTTGTGTATGTTGGTCAGATGTTCTCCAATACGTATGGCGGCAGTACGTATGGTTCTTCCAACATACTGGTAATTGCACTCACACTGTAAAAGGTATACAACCCCTTTCGTATGGCAGGAAATAAAATTTCTAATGGGGTACTCTTTACCTGTCACAGTTGAATGAAATTTATTAGTCCTGATAGTTTGAGCTTCTTTACACACTCTGCAACTCCTGCAGGGAAAGAAGCCCTTCATATCAGGAAAAAATTTTGGGATGGTAGGAGGATCAATGGGATTGGGGGCTACCAGATCTCGTAAGTTCTGTGCCTTCCTGTAAATGATAGGTGGAACTTCTGGTAGCATGGGTCCTAAAATTTTATCTTTCTGTAGGACTCCCCAGTGTTTCCGGAATACATGATTTAGCCACTTGTAGTTTTGTGAGAATCTCGTAATGAAAGCAAATTCAAACTTGGAACTGGTTTTTCCTGGGTTCTGAACTTTCTTAGGTTGTATTAAACTTCTTTGCTCAACTAACTCCAGGGTCTGAATTTCTTTCTCTAGCACTTCTGGTTTATAGCCTTTTTCCAGAAATTTTTCTTTCAGGACCATAGCTTGTTTCCGGAATACTTGGCTGTCGGTACAATTCCTTCTGACTCTTCTGAATTGTGATTTGGGTACAGATCTGAGCCAGGCTGGATGGTGACAGCTGTCCAGGGCTATAAAGCCGTTCCTATCAGTCGGCTTATAATAGGTATGGGTGGAAAAACTGGAACCTACCCTGGATATGACTAGGTCCAAGAAGTTCACTGAGGTCTTGCTAAATTCATAAGAAAACCTGATCCCCCAATTATTACAATTCAGATCTCTCATGAACCTTCTCAGTGAATCTTCTTCTCCCTGCCATATTAACAGCGTGTCATCTATGTACCTTCTCCACATAACCAGTTGCCTGGGTCTGTTGGAATAAATGTTTCTATCTTCCCACAGTGCCATAAATAAATTGGCTAAGCTGGGGGCAAACTTGGCCCCCATAGCTACGCCCATTTTCTGTAGGTAGAACTTTTCGCCATAATAGAAATAGTTGTGCTCCATGCCGAAAATTAGTAGATCCAGGATGAACTTCTTCTGGTCCATCGGTATTTCATAATCAGTGTCCAAGAAAGTGCATACCGCTTTATATCCTATCTGGTGGGGTATCACGGTATATAAAGACGTCACGTCTGCCGTGACCAGCAGTACGTCTCCCTCCACCTCTAATTGTGTCACTTCCTGGATACATTGAGCCGTATCTTTAAGATATGAAGGGGTTTCTTGGACCAGGGGTTGCAGAAAGTGGTCCACATACCTTCCAATCCTGGAGGTAACGGAATCGATTCCGCTCACTATGGGCCTCCCAGGTGGTCTAGTGAGGCTTTTATGTACTTTGGGAAGATAATATATGGTCGGAATCCTGGGAGCCAAAGGTACCAAGAATTCCTTCTCTTTTTTGTTTATAATACCTTCCTCGTAACCTTTAGTCACTATTTTCTCCAACTGTTTCTTATATTTGAAGGTGGGGTCTTTTTTCAAAACTTCATAGGTGCCATTATCAGATAACAACCTCTCCATTTCTTCAGTGTATTGTTCCTTATTGAGAAGAACGATACCCCCACCTTTATCCGCCGGTCTTATCACAAGGTTTTTATTCTCGCAAAGGGATTTCACACCTTTTTTCAGATCTCTCTGCGGTTGTGATTTAAATTCCTTCTCTTCCAATTCCTTTAAAACTAGGTCCTTAAAAATGGTCACATGGTGACTCTGTACTCCTTGGGGGTTAAATAAGGAAGCATTCCTAAGACCTGTTGGAATGGAAGTGGTGGATGTATAAGAAACATGGTTTCTTTCATAAGCATTGGACAAAAAGTGCCGCTTGACATTCAATTTTCTCACATACTTGTGGATGTCAATAAAGGTTTCGAATTTATTCAATTGTTTTTTTGGAGCGTACTTGAGCCCTTTATTGAGGGTATGCTTTTCGGAGTTCGTCAATGTGATCCCACTGAGATTAAAAATTCCATTGGTTTCTACATTGAGCTTCCGATTGGATCCCCCTCTACAGCCCCTTTTCACTTTTTTCGGTTCCCTTTTTTGGGACCCTGGCCTAAAAAATTTTTCTTTTTGGCACTGATTGGAGTCTTCTGTGGAGGTGTTTCTCTCCGATCGTTTCTCTCCTCGTATCTCTCATGTCTAAGAGGCTCATACCTGTTATGAGAACCAGTAGGATAAGGTCTAGGTGTATGTGGAGTGTCCAAGTAGTTTCCCATGTAATCTACTTGCACTCTTCTTGGAGATCTCGATCTGGAACGTCTCCAAGTCCTTTCAAATGAAGGATGACGATTTCTTTGATCCCTTGATCTTGAACGTCTCCGCGTCCTATCAGATGAGGGATGACGATATTCGTATTCCCTCCTATAATCTTGTACTTTAGGACGTCCTTTTTCATTACCACCTTTCCCTTTATTTTTACTTTTTTTCTGGTTATTAGATACATTTTCTTTCAAAGGCTTGAGCTTTATATTCTCTTTCGGCTTTTCTTGAGAATTCTCACTTCTTTTAACTGGCCTACTAGGTTCTCCAGAAGTAGAGGCTATAGCTTCTGCTTCACTGGCTCCTTCCTCCATAGGGGCCAGTTCACCATTAAGGATCTCTCCTCCTTCTAGAGCATTTTGCCATTTAAATACTCTAGAGGTTTTATAGTCCTCAAGATCTCTAAAGAACTTTTTCCTCTTCTTGATCTTTTGTTCTTCTTCCTCCATCGCCATAATTTCTCTCAACTCGTGATTGTAAATTTTATACGCCTCCTCCTGCATGGAGGGCAATAATTTTTCTTTTATTTCCAAAATCTCCTTATTTAATTTCAGTACTTTTTTTCTCTTCTTGTCTATTAAAAAATTTAGGAGGCTCATGCCGGCCCCGTTGAAAAATTGTGACCACTCTAATAGGTCCGGGTCTCCTTGGTCTGGATAGACATTCCATCTCAGACTCCTTGGGACCATTTTTTCTTCCACGTATTTTTCTAAAAAGGCAATATCCCATGAGGCATGTAATTCCGCCACCATCACATTTTTTAACCTCATAAATACACCTCTTAGATCGGAAACTTCCGATGGTTTTTTATCAAAAACCTCTTCTATTGCAAGTTTGCGCTTGCTATGATACTCAAAGATATCCATCTTATACTATCTGCTGCAACTCAATAAGATATTAAAGAATGTTGTAAGGGGGGATGGGTGCGCTGATAGTGTGTTGAAGCTGCTCCCGGTATTCAGTGCTTTTGAATATAGATAAATGTATATGTGGTGTGGGGTGCGCTAAACAACAAATAAATAATGAATATATAACATATATCTATGTGTGAACCAAATCAACAAAAGTAAATATATATAACATATATCAATCTGTGAAGCCAATTAATAATGCAAATCAATTGGTGCATAAACATAAAAGTTCATAAGTGTCCATAAATATTTTGCAGGTGAGTAGAATTGTATTCTATCCGAATAATACGTGTATCCACCACCGAGTGAAATTCATCCTTACCAAACGGAAATAAATAAGGTGCAACTATATTTTCTTGTGCTGAAAAAATATCCAATCTCCTTGTGAACAAACACCACGTGTAAATCACCAAGAATTAGCCTCTTACCAGATGGTAATAGGTATGCACTTGTTCAGTGAAACCACCGCCTTGCTTCCTCTTTAAAATCCTGAAGTGGGATGTAGAACCGCTCTACCTTTCTTTCTCCACTAGATGGCAACGAGTACCAGCAAGAAACACAGCCTCATCCTTCTTTACAAGCTCACAAAACCACCGTGTATTAAAGGAAAAAAAGGGCTAATAGTGTATTACCCTTGAGATTTATTAAAAAAACAGTTGATAATGCACTTACAATTAGATGTCTTGTATTCAGCATAAACATAGGCATACAAATTCCTGCAAAGGCTTGCGGCTGGCTGCAGCACGGACCGCAAGTTGTGTGTGACGTGTGCGCCTCCTAATCTGACCGGTTTCTTCCCATAGGACTTCTACTGAGACAGGAGTACTGGCGCATCGTCACTTCCGCTTTATTTATACAGGTGGAAGCAGATTGTCTAACTTCCGGTGTCTGCAGAGCAGGTAGTGTAAAACATTGATCCATAGCACATCCTGGTGACACAGGAAGTAAACACTTCACCTCCTGTCTGCACAGGAAGCAAACACTTTACTTCCTGTCTGCAGAGCAAGTGTCTGCAGAGCAGGTATGCTTTGGAACTTCTGGCTGATAGCAATTTAAGGCAAATTACTTAAATATGGGTAACTTTCCTTGTGTTAAAATGAATGTATAAAAACATACTTTATTATTTGTTAAAAACAAATGTATAAAAACATCGATCTATGGCACATCCTGGTGACACCGGAAGTAAACACTTTCCTTCCTGTCCTACAACACACTGCTTTAGGAGCGTAGTGGGAAAGGGGTGACACCGGAAATATGTGTATAATAAAATGTATTGAACTATATTAAACCATATGCTCCAATACAAATTTAAAATAAATGTTAAAAGATAACTAAAATATAAAACCTGCCAAAATATATGTGGGGATCAACAGTTATTAATGTGTGCGTTTATGTCCCACTCTATGTTGAGTCCCCGGGGTCTGGAGCAGCCGAGCTCATATATCCAGAAGGTTTCCCTCCTGGATATAGACCTCCTAAGATTGCTCCCCCTCCAGTGTGGTGTATATTTCTCAATAACGATGATTTTTAACCTCTTGGGATTTTTTCTGTGACATTGGGCGAAGTGTTGGGATACACTATGCCCAGGAAAAGCTTTGTGTATGTTGGTCAGATGTTCTCCAATACGTATGGCGGCAGTACGTATGGTTCTTCCAACATACTGGTAATTGCACTCACACTGTAAAAGGTATACAACCCCTTTCGTATGGCAGGAAATAAAATTTCTAATGGGGTACTCTTTACCTGTCACAGTTGAATGAAATTTATTAGTCCTGATAGTTTGAGCTTCTTTACACACTCTGCAACTCCTGCAGGGAAAGAAGCCCTTCATATCAGGAAAAAATTTTGGGATGGTAGGAGGATCAATGGGATTGGGGGCTACCAGATCTCGTAAGTTCTGTGCCTTCCTGTAAATGATAGGTGGAACTTCTGGTAGCATGGGTCCTAAAATTTTATCTTTCTGTAGGACTCCCCAGTGTTTCCGGAATACATGATTTAGCCACTTGAGAAATATACACCACACTGGAGGGGGAGCAATCTTAGGAGGTCTATATCCAGGAGGGAAACCTTCTGGATATATGAGCTCGGCTGCTCCAGACCCCGGGGACTCAACATAGAGTGGGACATAAACGCACACATTAATAACTGTTGATCCCCACATATATTTTGGCAGGTTTTATATTTTAGTTATCTTTTAACATTTATTTTAAATTTGTATTGGAGCATATGGTTTAATATAGTTCAATACATTTTATTATACACATATTTCCCACCCCTTTCCCACTACGCTCCTAAAGCAGTGTGTTGTAGGACAGGAAGGAAAGTGTTTACTTCCGGTGTCACCAGGATGTGCCATAGATCGATGTTTTTATACATTTGTTTTTAACAAATAATAAAGTATGTTTTTATACATTCATTTTAACACAAGGAAAGTTACCCATATTTAAGTAATTTGCCTTAAATTGCTATCAGCCAGAAGTTCCAAAGCATACCTGCTCTGCAGACACTTGCTCTGCAGACAGGAAGTAAAGTGTTTGCTTCCTGTGCAGACAGGAGGTGAAGTGTTTACTTCCTGTGTCACCAGGATGTGCTATGGATCAATGTTTTATACTACCTGCTCTGCAGACACCGGAAGTTAGACAATCTGCTTCCACCTGTATAAATAAAGCGGAAGTGACGATGCGCCAGTACTCCTGTCTCAGTAGAAGTCCTATGGGAAGAAACCGGTCAGATTAGGAGGCGCACACGTCACACACAACTTGCGGTCCGTGCTGCAGCCGGCCGCAAGCCTTTGCAGGAATTCGTATGCCTATGTTTATGCTGAATACAAGACATCTAATTGTAAGTGCATTATCAACTGTTTTTTGAATAAATCTCAAGGGTAATACACTATTAGCCCTTTTTTTCCTTTAATACACGGTGGTTTTGTGAGCTTGTAAAGAAGGATGAGGCTGTGTTTCTTGCTGGTACTCGTTGCCATCTAGTGGAGAAAGAAAGGTAGAGCGGTTCTACATCCCACTTCAGGATTTTAAAGAGGAAGCAAGGCGGTGGTTTCACTGAACAAGTGCATACCTATTACCATCTGGTAAGAGGCTAATTCTTGGTGATTTACACGTGGTGTTTGTTCACAAGGAGATTGGATATTTTTTCAGCACAAGAAAATATAGTTGCACCTTATTTATTTCCGTTTGGTAAGGATGAATTTCACTCGGTGGTGGATACACGTATTATTCGGATAGAATACAATTCTACTCACCTGCAAAATATTTATGGACACTTATGAACTTTTATGTTTATGCACCAATTGATTTGCATTATTAATTGGCTTCACAGATTGATATATGTTATATATATTTACTTTTGTTGATTTGGTTCACACATAGATATATGTTATATATTCATTATTTATTTGTTGTTTAGCGCACCCCACACCACATATACATTTATCTATATTCAAAAGCACTGAATACCGGGAGCAGCTTCAACACACTATCAGCGCACCCATCCCCCCTTACAACAAAAGTAATTTAAAGGGCTGCAAATTTTTAGGTATTGCTGTGTAGTGCACTAAAAAGGGGTGGGGGAGGGGGGTAACCCACAGTATAATATACTTTGTAGAAAGCATATTATAGTGGATTAGTAGTATTATTGTGCACTGTGCAGCATTGTGACAGGTGTGGTGACTGAGCTTTGCTGCAGCAATACTACACACAGTGACAAAAGCACTTATAATGTATTATAACCAATCCCCCCCCCCAATACCACATATTGAAGTGGGGTGTTATCTGAGTATACTTTTACATGTTTATTTGTGTCCTGCAACAATATTGCCTCTTTTGCTGAGTTAAGACTGGTACACACAGTGCCAAACTTACTGGCCAGTTTTTTTGAACTGCTGTGATAGACCAGTGGCCCCCCAATACCACATATTGAAGTGGTGTGTTATTTAACAGTGTAATTTTCTAAGAGTGTATTTTAGTCCTGCAAAAAATTGGCCTCTTGCTGTGTAAACTGTGCTACACACAGTGACAACAGTTACTGGCCAATTATTTGTAGAACTGGTGTAATAAACATGTGGCCCCCCAATACCACATATTGAAGTGGGGTGTTATCTGAGTAAACCTTTACAATTGTATTTGTGTCCTGCAACAATATTACCTCTTTTGCTGTGTTAAGTCTGGTACACACAGTGCCAAACTCACTGGCCAATTTTTTGAACAACTGATGTGATAGACCAGTGGCCCCCCAATACCACATATTGAAGTGGGGTGTTATTTAAGAGTATAATTTTCTAAGATTGTATTTTAGTCCTGCAAAAATTTGGCCTCTTTTGCTGTGTTAACTGTGCTACACACAGTGCTAACAGTTACTGGCCAATTATTTGTAGAACTGGTATGATAAACCTGTGGCCCCCCAATACCACAGATTGAAGTGAGGTTTTATTTAACAGTATAGTTTTCTAAGATTGTATTTTAGTCTTGCAAAAATTTGGCCTCTTTTGCTGTGTTAACTGTGCTACACACAGTGACAACAGTTACTGGCCAATTATTTGTAGAACTGGCGAACTGACGGACCGGCAGATAGGGAGGAGAGGCAGGCAGAACTTGCATTGCACAAGAGGTACAAAGCAGACTGCAAATGTATCAGGAGCGAGCCATCAACCATGTACAGTCACATCTGGCGCTCCCAGGACGCCGTAATATGGCTCCGCAGTGTGGGCTTTTTTTAATGTGTCCGTTGCTGACAACAGTGTTGCTATCTGCAGCCTATGCAGTCAACGCATAAGTCGCGGTAAGCCCAACACTCACCTAGGGACAACCGCCTTAAGAAGGCACCTGAAATCCCATCACCGAGCCCAGTGGGAGCAACACCGTCAGAACCCACAAAGCCACACTCCAGGCTCTCACCGTCCAGCCTCTACTCCTTCTCCTATTCTCCTGTCTCCTCACAGTTGTCCAACACTCCACCTTTCATGATGCCGTCGTCACATTGTTCTGGAAAAAGGCAGGCTTTTGTGGCTCAAATGTTGGAGCGTAAAAAAAGGTGTCCGACAGGTGTTTGACTACATCGAGTTAACGGCCGATGTGGACGCTCTGAGGAGTGATGAACCCCTGGACTACTGGGTGGGCAGGCTTGACCTCTGGCCAGAGCTTGCACAATTTGCAATGGAACTGTTGGCTTGCCCCCCGTCCAGTGTCCTGTCCAAAAGGACGTTCAGCGCAGCAGGGGGATCGTGACCGATAAGCACACTCGCCTAGCTCATGACAATGTAGACTACCTCACATTTATAAAAATGAATGAGGCATGGATCTCTGAGGAATTTAACACATGTGACCAGTAGACCATGTTTCATTGAAATTCCTCATGACAGGCCACAAATATCTGCCAGACCGCCATCCACCCACAACAATTCCTGGTCCTTGTCTTCGCTAAATACAGTGGCATAAAAGGCATTTCATGTCCATTGAATGGCTACCTTTTGGGGCCTATACAGGCCGACACTTACTTCTGTATACTGTGAATGCCTAATGTACCTCTACCCATCAAATACACTACGTTCTTTGCTGTCAGTTAAACCCATGTGGGCTAATTTTTGGGGCCTATACAGGCCGACACTTACTTCTGTATCCTGTATGAATGCTTAATGTACCTCTAACCATCAAATGCACTACGTTCTTTGCTGTCAGTTAAACCCATGTGAGCTAATTTTTACAGCCTATACATGACGACACTTACTTCTATATACTGTGTGAATGCCTAATGTACCTCTAGCCAGAGCCGGTACAAGGGCGGGGCAGAAGGGGCGGGTGCCCTGGGCGCTAACATTTATTGGAGAGAGGGGGGGGGCGCCACTGCTGGACAACTTCTTTCACACACTGCTGACTGTGTGAGTGTAAATTATTGCTGGCCGCCAGCCGCTATCTGCCTGCAATGTGCCGAGTGCGCTCCTCCTGCATTCAGCACAGCCTGAAGCCTTCTGTTCTACTTCTTCTTCTGTCAGGGGAGCGGAGAAAACACCCCCCCCCCCCTGACAGGCGTTCTGTAGTCTGTCCCGGCCATGACGTCATTGAGCATAGAGCGCTCTCCTCCTGCTTCAGCCACTACCTCGAGGAGCCGTGGAAGAGAGGAGAAAGTGAAAGCAGAAAAGCACATCCAGAGCCTGGCACTGTGTCTCTGCCTGTCTGCAGCAGCGTGAGTGAAGCCTGCCTGCCCTAGTGAAGAAGTGAACTCTTCAGATGGAGGGAGGGGGGTCTGTCTGTCTGGCTGAGAGTAAGTGGGGGGGGGGTGTCTCTCTGGCTCAGAGCAGGTAAACTCTTCAGATTAGGGGGGGGGGGGGTCTCTGGCTCAGAGCAGGTAAACTCTTTAGATTAGTGGGGGAAGGGGGGGGTTTGGCTGAGGGGGGGTCTCTCTGGCTCAGAGCAGGTAAACTCTTTAGATTAGTGGGGGAAGGGGGGGTTCTGGCTGAGGGGGGGGGGGGTCTGTCTGGCTGAGAACAGGTAAACTATTTAGATTAGTGGGGAGGGGGAGTTCTGGCTGGGGGGGGTCTGTCTGGCTGAGAGGAGGAGGTGAATAGGTGAACAATTTAGATTAGTGGGGGGGAGGGAGGGGGTGTTTGGCTGAGGGGGGTCTGTCTGGCTGAGAGCAGGTCAACTATTTTGATTAGTGGGGGGGGGGGGTTCTGGCTGAGATTAGGGTGGGGTCTGTCTGAGATGAGTTATCTAGTGGTGATGAGTCGCTGTTGTAATATGTAAAATCAACCTATATGGAGCAGGTGGTGGTGGTAAATTTCAAGATAAAGGGATATAAAGATAAAAAGAGTAAATGTAAAATCTTATATGTGGCATATATACTTCCAATATAAATGTAATGTACCTATGTACATATGCCGCTGTGAAGCAGATGTGACCTAAGTGCAAAAAGTGCTAAGTGCAGTATATAGTGGTAGTATATATGCCACATATAAGATTTTACATTTACTCTTTTTATCTTTATATCTCTTTATCTTGAAATTTACCACCACCACCTGCTCCATATAGGTTGATTTTACATATTACAACAGAGACTCATCACCACTAGATAACTCATCTTATTTATCTTTCTATATTTAATTTAAAAGACAAATAAAGGCCATCTATTAAAAACATGGGGCAAATTCATGTTCATCATCCACCGAGTGAGTTAATTTCAATAAATTGTCGCTGTGTAGCAAGCCCGACATATTTCACCATTTATTTGGTTTCCTCAGGGGATACATTTTACTACACCTAGACAGATAAGTCAAAAAGGAGAACATATATATATATATATATATATATATATATATATATATATATATATATATATATATATATATATATATATATGATATATTCAATTGAGTATGTAGACAAAAATGTGTTGCTGCTTATTTAAAGAACGATCATTGGAACCAATTTTCACTTCTATGAGTCCATCACTATCATACACACATCAGGCATACATTGGTTATAAGGAAAGGAATTCATTCTGTTTCCTAACCTTACCTATTCCATGTGTTTGAAAAATGGGGGGTTTAATTCACATTTCTTAGTTTGAGTGTACTTGTACTCCTTTCCATGAGTAATTATCAAAAATGCAGACTTCAAATACTATTATGTTTGAATTTCCAGGGGCACTAGGCAAGGATGTCAACTGCCCCATTTTATTTGCCCAAAAAATATAGGCATTGACTACAATATACGTGCTTTCAGCACAAGTTGTCTTTTTTCCAATGATGTTACTCCAATTGTTACAATCCCTTTGATATCTTATCTAATCACATTTACTGCTTTCAATAGTATTCCTGGGTTGCATATAATAACAAATTATTCAAAGTCAATAATAAAAGTCAAAAGTTCAGAATATAATCCTCTTAGTATCTATAATCAGTTTAGTTGCAACATTATTTTAACTACCTTTGGGAGCCTGCAGGGTTATTATACTTAGTCATAGTCCTTACCAACTCATGTACACTTTATTGTCAAAAGTACTGAGACACCTGCCTTTACACACACATGAACTTTAATGGCATCCCAGTCTTAGTCCGTAGGGTTCAATATTGAGTTGGCCCACCCTTTGCAGCTATAACAGATTCAACTCTTTTGGGAAGGCTATCTACAAGGTTTAGGAGTGTGTCTATGGGAATGTTTGACCATTCTTCTACAAGCGCATTTGTGATGTCAGGCACTGATATTGGACAAGACGGTTTGGCTCATAGTCTCCACTCTCATTCATCCCAAAGGTGTTCTATTGGGTTGAGGTCAGGACTCTGTGTGGGCCTCCACCCCAAACTTGCTCATCCATGTGGGCCTTGCTTTGTGCACTGGTGCGCAGTCATGTTGAAACAGGAAGGGGCCATCCCCAAACTGTTCCTACAAAGTTGGGAGCATGAAATTGCCCAAAATATCTTGGTATGTGATGCCTCAAGAGTTCCCTTTACTGGAATTAGGGAGCCAAGCACAATCCCTAAAAAACAACCCCACACCATAATCCCCCCTCCACCAAATGATTTGGACCAGTGCACAAAGAAAGGTCCATAAAGACATGGATGAGTGAGTTTGGGGTGGAGGAACTTGACTTGCCTGCACCTCAACCCGATAGAACACCTTTGGGATAAATTTGAGTGCAGACTGCGAGCCAGGCCATCTCGTCCACATCAGTGCCTGACCTCACAAATGCGCTTCTGGAAGAATGGCCAAACATTCCCAAAGACACACTCCTAAACCTTGTGGACAGCCTTTCCATTCCCAGAAGAGTTGAAGCTTTTATAGGTGCAACGGGTGGGCCAACTCAATTTTGAACCCTATGGACTAAGACCGGGATGCCATTAAAGTTCATGTGCATGTAAAGGCAGGTGTCCCAATAGGTTTGCTATATAGTGTATGTCGCTTTACACTGCAAAATATTCAGCCCTCCTGTAAAAGATCAAATACCTGCTACAGATATGGAATTACTACAACCTATCTTGGCTAGGCGGTATAGCCACCATTAAAACATTATTTTTCCCAAATTCTTTACTATGTTAGGGTTGTGCCAGGAAGCATCCCTTCCCATGTTCTATGGATCTTTCAATGCCAGATCTCTTACATATAGCTATTGTGACAGTGCAGTCAGCTGTGAGGGTGTATGTCGCCCAGGATATCTCCAATCCTGGGACCAGGTGTTAGGAATAGCCAGCACACTGATTGTGCAGGTGGATCTGGGCCTTTTAACACAGACAGGACCAGGGTTCTGGGCTCCACCCTCCCAAGGAGTCCTGGCAAACAAGGGAGAAGTGTGCAGGTCTGCACAGTGCAGTCTGACAGAGCAGACGGACACTATGGCTGCTGTGACAAATGGAGAGGCTGCAGAGTCAGTGTTCACAGGTGCATTGGCTGTTGCAGAAATTAACCCTCTTATGACTGAAGGTCCGAACAAGTGTGAACGCACAGCAGAAATTTTGTCCACAATGCATACAGAGAAAAATGATGTGTATTTTGTGACAGACATGCTAAAAGAAATGCTAGCATCATGGAGTGTACAGCCGGTGTATATCTTGCCGTCCTTTCGTGCGTTTGGAAAGCTTGTACCACGGGGTATGGCTGATTGACGCTGGATATTGCAGGCTATACTGTGCAGAGATAACCAATGGTGGAATCATTTAATGCAATGTTTGGTGTTATGGAAAGTTGTCTCAGTGTGCTGAATGGTTTCATAAAGAGGTTGTGTATGAGAGGCACTCTGGAGCACTGTTGGACAGGTCAGATGTGTTGCAAATACCAGCGGTAACCAAAGTGCTTAGAGAGACTGGTGTGGAAAAATGTTTCTTGGTAGAACAGTTGCTGATGGAGTGTTGGACAACAGGGAGCAATGTGAAACTATTGGAAGGTCCCAAAGAGAGTAACTGCTTTACTGTATGCGGTCCCTCCACAGACACTGTCCTAACAAGCGTTGGGACAATGTTTCTTGAAGTTTTTGACAATGTGGAGGATGTGTGGCTGCTGCAGGGGGTAACCCTCGTGAGAAAGGACCAGATAAGGGCAAGCAAACAGCAGAGACTTTATCCGTTACCCACGGAAGTGTTGTTGTCACTGCTGATGATCTAGAGCAGTCCCATGATGATGAACCTGAGAACTTGGGTATGAGTCCAGCACCTGGCAGCGCTCTGGAAGAGCACCAGGGTGTGGTAACCTCCAGCGGGGAGGAGATTTTGTTAAACTTCACGACTTCTCAGGTCTCAGCAAGGGAGTCTCTCTGCATTCCCAGTGTCATGGAATACCCCAGGAAGGACTTGGGTCTAGAATCAGGGGTCTGGTTCATAGCAAAAGTGTTAGAGGAGATGCTTGAACTTTGGGATGTACAGCCTATCTATACTGGGGTGTCTCCTCCACAGTCTGACAGTCTGGTACTGCGAAGTACCACTAGGTGGAGCACCGAGTGGCAGGGTGTACAGCCCAAAGAAAGACAAGACAAAAGTGGTTTATTTCTAAATTTACTACTTTTATTAAAAGTAGCCTCTGGGTATGCTGCTGGATTATTTCCTGAAGGTTTGGTATATGGGAAAAGTGTGGTCAGACAGGTGTGGACTCCTGTAAATGATAGCTGGTACAGAGGTGCCAATTGGAAGAAGGTAGGCTGGTGTGTTACGCCCCCTCCGGGGTCGAAACAGGGGGGGAGGATATGTGACAGTGCAGTCAGCTGTGAGGGTGTATGTCGCCCAGGATATCTCCAATCCTGGGACCAGGTGTTAGGAATAGCCAGCACACTGATTGTGCAGGTGGATCTGGGCCTTTTAACACAGACAGGACCAGGGTTCTGGGCTCCACCCTCCCAAGGAGTCCTAGCAAGCAAGGGAGAAGTGTGCAGGTCTGCACAGTGCAGTCTGACAGAGCAGATGGAGGGCCAAAACCTGTGGGCCTGAGCAGCAAGGAAGCTGTAAAAGGAGAGTGTCAGGAAGGGTACAGAGTGTGTACCATACAGGGACACTGTTACAAGGTCAAGAGGACCGAGGTCAAAGCCTGAGGAGCAGTGCTGACCAGAGAGCCAGGTGGCTTGGTATTATTCGCTTATTATTTCTTTACTGCTGTGTAAAGTTGAAACCCCTGCGTGGGAAATCCTGGATGGACTGTTTTCCTTTTCTTTAATAAAAGTGGGCCAACAAGCCCTTAAAAGGCAACACTGGACTGGACTCAGCTCACTGGTAAGCTCTACATTTAACCGCTTCCATACAGAGCAGTTAGACCCCCTTCCTGCCCAGACCAATTTTCAGCTTTCAGCACTCTCACACTTTGAATGACAATTGCTCAGTCATGCTACACTGTAACCAAACAAAATTTTATCATTTTTTTCACACAAATAGAGCTTTCTTTTGGTGGTATTTGATCACAACTGGGGGGTTTTTTTTCCGTGATATAAGCAAAAAAAGAGCAAAAATTTTGCAAAAAAAACACTTTTTTTTAGTTTCTATTATAAAATTTTGCAAAAAATTAATTTTTCTTCATACATTTGGGCCAAAATTTATACTGCTACATATCTCTGGTAAAATTAACCCAAATTAGTGTATATTATTTAGTCTGTGTGAAAGTTATTGAGTCTAGAAGCTATGGTAACAATTACTGAAAATTGATCACACCAGATGTACTGATGGCCTATCTCCTTTCTTGAGGCCCTGAAATGTCAGGACAGTACAAATACCCCCCAAATTACCCTTTTTTTGTAAAGTAGACAGTCCAATGTATTTAGTAAGAGGCATGGTGAGTTTTTTGAAGTTATAATTTTTTTCCCACAATTCTTGGGAAAATGAAGAAAACATTTTTTTTTCTTTTTTTTTTCCCAAAATGTTGTCAATTTATAAGCTATTTCTAACACATAGCATGTACACAGCAAAAATGACACCCCAAAATTCATTCTGCTACTCCTTCTGAGTATGGTGATACCACATGTGTGAGACTTTTACACAGCCTGGCCACAAAAAGAGACTCCACGTCCAAGTAGCACCATAAGGCGTTTTAGGAGCATAAATACACATAAAACTTTCTTACTACCTATCACACTTTTCAAGGCCCTAGAGCACCAATACAATGGAAAAGTCCACAAAATGACCCCATTTTGGAAAGCAAACACTCCAACGTATATTCTATGAGGCATTATGGGTCCTTTGAACATGTCATTTTTTTTCCACAAGTTTTTGGAAAATGTGGGAAAAAAATAAAAACTTTTTTTTTTTTACACAAAGTTGTAAATTTATAGAATATTCCTAACACATAGCATGTACATAGCAAAAATGACACCCCAAAATACATTCTGCCACTCCTCCTGAGTATGGCAATACCACATGTGTGAGACTTTTTCACAGCCTAGCCATATAGAGGGGCCTAAACATCCAAGGAGCATCATCATGCATCCTAGCCACTTGCCTAGGCCTATTTTTGACATTTGGTGTTTACAAGCTAAAATCAGTTGTTTTTGCTAGAAAACTACTTAGAACCCCAAAACATTATATATTTTTTTTTAGCAGAGACCCTAGAGAATAAAATGGAGATTATTGCAATATTTTTTATCACACCGTATTTGCGCAGCGGTCTTCCAAACGCAATTTTTTGGGAAAAAAATCACTTTTTTTAATTAAAAAATAAGAAAACAGTAAAGTTTGCCCAATTGTTTTCCATAATGTGAAAGATAATGTTACGCCGAGTAAATAGATACCCAACATGTCATGCTTCAAAATTGCGCACGCTCACAGAATGGTGACAAACTTTGGTACTTAAAAATCCCCATAGGCGACATTTTAAAAATTTCTACAGGTTGCTATCTTAGAGTTACAGAGGAGGTCTAGGGCTCAAATTATTGCTCTTGCTCTAACGATCGCGACGATACCTCACATGTGTAGTTTGAACACTGTTTACATATGTGGGCGGGGTTTCCATATGCGTTCGCTTCTGCGCACGAGCTCGCGGGGACAGGGCGCTTTAATTTTTTTTTTTTTTTTTTTTTTTTTTTAACTATTTATTTTATTTATTATTTTTTATTTTTACACTGTTTTTTAAAAAAAAAAAAAATTGATCATTTTTATTTCTATTACAAGAAATGTAAACATTACTTGTAATAGAAAAAGGTACGACAGGACCTCTTTTTTGTGAGATCTGGGGTCAAAAAGTCCTCAGATCTCACAAGTACACTAAAAGATAGAAAAAATAAAAAAAAAAAAATTAAAAAAAAATTAAATAAAATGAAAAAAAAAAAGGGACCTTTAAACTGGTTGCTAGGCAATGACGTTTGCCGTAGCTCCGGTCCTCCAAGACCATAGAGTCAAGTGAGGGCAAGCTTGCCCTCACTCGACATCCTGTCTGTGAGGATCTGGGACCGGATCGTTTTCCCCGCTGCCGGCGGGTCCGGTAAACGGGGAAAAGGACCAGAATGCAGCGGGAGGGGGGGGGCACCTCTTCCGCCACCCCGGAAGGGTGATCCCGCGGCGAATCCGCCGCTGGGACCACCCTTATCGGAAAGCCAACCGTCCACCGTTTAAAAAAATACCAGGGTTATGGCAGCTATCTGCTGCCATAACACCGGTATTTAGGTTTAAACGGACGACGTATATAAACCTTTTTGGACTTGGACATGGTGGCTGTATGAAGGGTGACAGGTACTCGGGTACTTTGCTGGGCAGGTGACAGGTACTCTGGTACTGATGAGCAAGTGGCAGGTACTCGAGTACTCCGATAGGCAGGTGACAGGTACTCGGGTACTCTGATGGGCAGGTGACAGGCAGGTGATAGGTACTGATGAGTAGTACTGATACTGATAGGTGATACTGATACTGTACTGATGATGGGTACGGATGATCAGTACTGATACTAATAGGTGATAGGTACTGATGGGTACTGATGAGTAGGTGGCAAGTACTCGGGTACTTCAGGTGTCAGGTACTCTGATGAGCAGGTGGAAGGTACTCGGGTACTCTGTTGGGTAGGTGACAGGTACTTGGGTACTCTGATGGGTAGGTGACAGGTACTCGGGTACTCCGATGACGGGTACTCAAAGTACCAGAGTACCTGTCTTCAGAGTACCCGAGTACCTGTCATCAGAGTACCCGAGTACCCGTCATCAGAGTACCCGAGTACCTGTCATCAGAGTACCCGAGTACCCGTCATCAGAGTACCCGAGTACCCGTCATCAGAGTATCCGAGTACCCGTCATCAGCGTACCCGAGTACCTGTCATCAGCGTACCCGAGTACCTGTCATCAGAGTACCCGAGTACCTGTCATCAGAGTACCCGAGTACCTGTCATCAGAGTACCCGAGTACCCATCATCAGAGTACCCGAGTACCTGTCACCAGCCCATCAGAGTACCTGTCATCAGAGTACCCGAGTACCTGTCACCAGCCCATCAGAGTACCTGTCATCAGAGTACCCGAGTACCCGTCATCAGAGTACCCGAGTACCTGTCATCAGAGTACCCGAGTACCTGTCATCAGCCCATCAGAGTACCCGAGTACCTGTCATCAGAGTACCTGATGGGCTGGTGACAGGTACTCGGGTACTTTGATGGGCTAGTGACAGGTGCTCTTTATTGGGGGGGGGGCAATCAGTGTGTTTGGGGTGCACTGTACTTGGTAACTAGCTGTTACCACAATCTCCTCCTCACACAGGATCAGTGTGTGAGGAGGAGAACACGGTGACAGCTAGTTACCGTGTTCTCTGATGACATTTGTGACCGGCTGTGATTGGACACAGCCGGTCACGTGGTAAAGAGCCAATTTCATTGGCTCTTTACCTAGATCGGGGATCGACTCTGTCCGAGGGACGAGCCTCGTCCCCGGGGGCGCGCATTAAGGAAGGAACGAGCGGCTCGCGCTGGAGCCGCTCATGTGATCGGCTGTGATTGACACAGCCGATCACGTGGTAAACAGCCAATTTCATTGGCTGTTTACCTTGATCGGGGTTGGGCTCAGTCCGAGGGACGAGCCTCACCCCCGATCGCCGCGCTGCGCGCCCCCGGGGGCGCGCAGTAGCGGGGAGATCCGGGCGCCGTCATATGACGTCCGCCCGGATCGAGAAAGGATTTGTGCCGACGTCATTTGACATGACGCGGTACGGAAGGGGTTAAGCTAAAATAACCCCAAATGTTACACTATGTACTATCAGCAAGCACAACTCACTTAGTTAACTAAATATTATGCTAAAGTTTCTTTATGGGTGGGTGATTGCCTTCTTAGCCATAACAAATCTCCTCCGGATTCTCCCAAAAGTTAAAACATTTTTGCAGTATGCATTTTACACTGCAGGGCTGAGGAGTGATATTTTCTAGGAGAACCAGAAAGGAATCACTAGTTATCAAAATCCCAAAATATTTGAAGGCATACACAATTGTGAGCTGGTAATACATTTATCACTGCCACCCTCCTCCTGCTGCTGTCTGCTGTGCCTCCTGTGCTCATTCCTCTAAAGTTATGTCTCCACATCTAAAGATTGATAAGCTACATTACATTACATTATTGGTTTTGAGTTTACTGTTACAGGGGAGGCTGATCACCTCTTGCTGTGTAAAATCACAATGGGAGCTGTTCAGCGGGTCCCACCTCGGCCAGGACCCACTGATCCTTGGGTACACTGACATAATGCCAGTCTGTCTATGTAAATGTAGCACCCTCCTAGGTTGGTGCTAGAGAGTGAGTATAGTTTTTCGCTCTGTTTGCCTATCAGAGAAGCAGCAGGAAAATTCTATATTGCACTCTGCTTAACAGGAAGCAGGATCTGTGAGTTAGGTCTGCTCAGTGTGCCCAGTGTGTGATTCATATGGTCCGAGGGAGTGTTCCCACTGTGCCCAATGGGGAGAGACATTGGACAGTGGAGGAAACCTGACCAATGAGGACACAGGCTTTGATACAGCCCCAGGGATTGGCACAGACTGCTGTCTTGGTGTATTGTGGGGTGTGGTATAAAAAGCCAGGGGCATAGGTGCACAAGGTCTTTGGCTGGAAGTAGAGTCCCAGAAGGAGGGTGGCGGCTGCCTCCTCTTCTGAAGTAGCTGGTGTGTGGTCACGGGCAGTTGGCCTGGTGAGCCAGAAGTGTGTAGCTGAACCCAGAGGTCCAGGAGAAGCCGCCGACTTGAGGAGTTTAGGCATTGCAAGAATCTGGAAAGCAGTATCGTGAGTACAGAGGATCCTGCCTACGGGCCTGCCCAGGAAGGGGGCCACTGCAGGGTTATGTAGTCAGTGGACGGGTGTCAGCTGGAGGAAAGGAAAGAGGGTGCTAGGTGTGTTCCCTGATGGGAAATACCTAAAGAAACATTTACCTCAAATATTATCTAGTGGCAGGATGAGGTAGGGGCCTTGCCGCATTCTCAATCAGATGTCCTCAGCATTGTGAATAGTTTGATTGTTGGAGTATCCCACTCATCCCTTCTCCCATCCCAATATAAAATAAAACCACAAAAACAACAACCCCTAGACTGTTCATTGACTGAGCCAAGAAGGTAAAGTGTTACGATTCTGCATGCAGTTGCTACGGGTAACCCAGCGGAATCCAAAAGTGTGAAAAAACCAGCAGCACTCAAGGGGGCAGTGCTACATAAACAAGGCAAATTGCCGTTCTGTCAGTACAGAAGGCATGGATCCTGTGTTCGTGTTGTAGCACCCTCCTAGGTAGGTGCTAGTGAGAGAAGTATCGTTTTGAGCTCTGTCTGCTTGCCAGAGGGGCTGCAGGTAAATGTATATTGTTCTCTGCCTACTAGAGAGTAAGATCTGTTAGTGAGGTCTGCTCATTGTGCTCAGTAAATGATTCATTCAGTCTGGATAGTGTTTCACGCTGGTCCAATAGGGAGGCATGTTGAACAGTGGGAGGAAACCTGACGAATGGGTGCATAGGCTATGATACAGTTCTGATGATTGGCAGAGGGCAGCTCGCCTTGATGCATGCTGGGATACTGTATAAAAAGCCGGGAGCACATGTGCTAGAGGTCTTTTGTGGAGGGAGGGGACGGCTGCCTCCTCCTCTGTAGAGGTGCCATGTGGTCACAGGAGGTCGTCCTGAGGGCCAGTGGAGTGATTGAGAGGAGCTGAACCCAGAGGTCCAGGGAAGCTGACTGAGAGGGGAGACGCTGGAGACCCCATGGCTGCAGTATCGTGAGTACAGGGACTCGTGTAAAGGGGCCCGACCTGAGGGGGGCCACTTCTGCTCATCGGATAGTCTGTGAACGGTTGTCAGCAAAGAGAGAGGATACTAGGGAGAGTGTACAGCAGATAAGAGATTGTCCACCAAGGAAACAAGAGACTTAATTCCTATTCATGCAAATTGGCAGGATGAATTAACAGCCTGGCTGTTCCATATCTGAAAGTGAAGTAGAGAAGATAGGAGTCCTCAAATGCTGTAAATAGTTAAATTGGAGTATGCCACTATTTCCTTCTCCTATCCCCATTATACAATAAACAACAAAACAATCAAATACCCCTGGACTGATTATTGAAGTGAGAGCCAAGAGAAATTAAGAAATCGCATTAGCTTATAGCCATGTTCTGGTAACCAGGGGGACCCACAGTGTGAATATATAGCAGTCCTTGCGGGGGCAGTGCTACATTGTAAAGCAGAAACACCGATCCATGTCTTCCACTAGTAAAAACACCTCCCACACTACACTGAAACACCAGCTAGGCACACTACACTGAAACACCAGCTAGGCACACAGTTAACCCTTTGATTGCCCCTGATGTTAACCTCTTCCCAGACATTAGTACAAAAACGGTACATATTTTTAACACTGATCCACAAAAAAGTGTCAGCTAGGTGCCTGATTTCTCTGCCACAATATCGCTGTCCCGTTATAAGTCACCAATTGCCGCCATTACTAGTAAAAGTAAATAAATAAAAATATCCTATAGTTTGTAGACGCTATAACTTTTGCGGAAAATAATTAATAGACGCCAAAAATATGTAGCAGAATACGCATTGGACTAAATTGATGAAGAAATTCGATTTTTTTTTTTTTACATTTTTTTATTGGATGTGTTTTAGAGCAGAATGTAAAAAATGTAAGAAGGGAAATCCGCGCTTAGGATAAAAATGGTTTGGCTGCGGCCTATCTTCTGAATATAACCCCGAGGGGGTATACAGAATAGATAAGAGAAAAAGTGAAGGTATGTGGCGCTGCCTGAGATACACTATATTATATAGAGGTCATATAGCTTCACTATATTAAGTGGTAACAAAGGGTGTAGGATCACCAAAGAATCAAAAGAGTAATCCAATGCGTGTCAGTGTAAACAGGTACGTATTCCACTACAAATGGTCCAATAAATAAACCAAAATAAATATATGAATAAATGAATGTATCACTAAAAAATATATACCTGTGAATAACCAATAAATAAATATCCCAAAAATATGTGAATAACTTAATAAATAAATATGCACAAATAGTGGGGAAATACAATCTCAATAAATGAATGCAGTCAATAATGCAATATATAATTAGATTAAAGTGACTAAGTGCACATATGATTGACAAAGTGGCTAGTGCAAAGTGTAGTGTCACTAAATATAAAAGATGTGACACAATGTGCATAAAGAAGTGAGCGATACATAAATCACTGTGAAAAATACATTGGATAAAAATATATAAATATATAATGCAGTATACAATATTAATCAAACCAAATGGTATGTGATATAGTGACTGAATAAATATGCAATAGGTAAATTAAAGTGACTGGTGCAAAGGTGACCAAGTGCACAATAGTAAAACGCCCATATAGTGAATAAATTATTCAGATTTTTAAAGTCCTAAATTTGTGTCGATCTTGAAGCAATCCAAAGGGTGACTTGTGCAGGTAAGGAATCACTAGTGCTCCCCTGTCTGTAGAAACTGCACTCACCAGAAATGGGTACCCCTACAGGGGTAATGGGCATAATAATACTAAAAGTAATGTTTCCATCAGGTCAGGGACATCAGCATGGATAAATCGGGGTGTCCAGTAACCGGATGTGGGTTAGTACCTCCAATATATGTAACTCACGCTGCTCCTGATGACGTCATTCTGACGAAACCTGTAGAGTGTCTTTACGTGAAGAGTATCAGTGGCTGGTTACCTATAATACTGCATTGTGGATTGATTCTCACGGAGGGGAGAGAGGCGCTTCATTCCATATTTCATCATCCATCCCACACCACAAGAGGTCCGGGCTATACCCAAGGAGTTTGTAACAGGCTCATGTGAGTGTGCATTAAGGTGAGCGGCCATTGCACTCATTTTACTTTAATCCACTGGAGTGACACAGTTTTCGGCAACACTGTTTGAAATCACATTTATCAACGTTTGATTTGTTGACTTCATCACTTCAGTCACTTCTTTGCGGATATATCTTTTTGTGCACTTTCTCACTATTCATTGGACATTATTTGATTTATGCACTCTATATTGCTTTTACTGATCACATTTATTTTCTACAATCCATTGTATGTCATCATTTTGTTTTTTTGACATCAGTGATTCTTAATTTCTATATGTTTATCTATCTTTGTGTGCATGCTTGTAATTTTGTGCACTTTATACACTTTATTGTGTTCACATCTCATATGATTTATGAATTAGCGCCAATTTTTTGATTGTTTACACTCCAATGTTTTTGCCGCAAGTGCTCTAATACTGTTACAATCAACTCAAGCAAAATGTATATATATTGCACTTTGAACTACGGAGATCTCAAACCCTTTTTAGGCAAGATTAAGAATATCCTGGAAAACAACTGAAAAGGATCCCAGAGTGTTACCTGTTTTGTTTTTGTTTTTTTGTCTTGACCATAATGAATAAAAAAAATATATAAAGACCATTATAGAGTCTTTTTTAGAGTAGAATAGACAAGTGCAGAATGGATTGGCAGAGACCCCCCCCACCTCAAAGCACACCCCACCCCCTCCCAAGTTTAGGCCATGTGGCCTGGTATGGTTCAGGAAGAAGGGGGCGCTCGCTCATCACCCCCATTTTCTCACCTGCCGGGCTTCATGCTGGTATGGATTGGGGGGGACAACACCACGCCAGTATTGTTTTGTTTACATTTCAGCTGTCAGTGGGGAAGCCCGCATATTTTATATTTTATTCTAACTTTTCATGTCACAACACTAAAGGAATGAAACTTTGGTACAATGTAAATTAGTGAGTGTACAGCTTGTATAACAGCGTAAATTTGCTGTCCCCTCAAAATAACTCATCACACAGCCATTAATGTCTAAACCGCTGGCAACAAAAGTGAGTACACCCCTAAGTGAAAATGTACAAATTGGGCTCAATTAGCCACCCCCCCCCCCCCGGTGTCATGTGCCTCATTAGTGTTACAAGGTCTCAGGTGTTAATGGGGAGCAGGTGTGTTAAATTTGGTGTTATCGCTCTCACTCTCTCATACTGGTCACTGGAAGTTTAACATGGCACCTCATGGCAAAGAACTCTCCGAGGATCTGAAAAAAGAATTGTTGCTCTACATAAAGAATAAAGATGGCCTAGGCTATTAGAAGATCGCCAAGACCCTAAAACTGAGCTGTAGAACGGTGGCCAAGACCATACAGTGGTTTAACAGGACAGGTTCCACTCAGAACAGGCCTTGCCATGGTCAGCTAAAGAAGTTGAGTGCACGTGCTCAGCATCATATCCAGAGGTTGTCATTGGGAAATAGACGTATGAGTGCTCCAGCATTGCTGCAGAGGTTGAAGGGGTGGGGGGGTCAGCCTGTCAGTGCTCAGACCATACGCCGCACACTGCATCAAATTGGTTTGCATGGCTGTCATCCCAGAAGGAAGCCTCTACTAAAGAAGATGCACAAGAAAGCCCACAAACAGTTTGCAGAAGACAAGCAAACTAAGGACATGGATTATTGGAGCCATGTCCTGTGGTTTGATGAGACCAAGATAAACTTATTTGGTTCAGATGGTGTCAAGCGTGTGTGGCGGCAACCAGGTAAAGAGTACAAAGACACGTGTGTCTTGCCTACAGTCAAGCATGGTGGTGGGAGTGTCATGGTTTGGGGCTGCATAAGTGCTGCTGGCACTGGGGAGCTACAGTTCATTGAGGAAACCATGAATGCCAACATGTACTGTGACATAGAGAAGCAGAGATTGATCCCCTCCCTTCGAAGACTGGGCCACAGGGCAGTATTCAAACATGATAACAACCCCAAACAAACCTCCAAGACTACCACTGCCTTGCTAAAGAACCTGAGAGTAAAGGTAATGGACTGGCCAAGCATGTCTCCAGACCTAAACCCTATTGAGCATCTGTGGGGCATCCTCAAATGGAAGGTGGAGGAGAGCAAGGTCTCTAACATCCACCAGCTCCGGATGTCGTCATGGAGGAGTGGAAGAGGACTCCAGTGGCAAGATGTGAAGCTCTGGTGAACTCCATTGCGAAGAGGGTTAATGTAGTACTTGAAAATATTGGTGGTCACATAAAATAATGACACTTTGGGCATTTTCACTTAGGGGTGTACTCACTTTTGTTGCAAGAGGTTTAGACATTAATGGCTGTGTGTTGAGTTATTTTGAGGGGACAGCAAATTTACACTGTTATACAAGCTGTACACTCACTACTTTACATTGTAGCAAAGAGTAATTCCTTTAGTGTTGTCACATGAAAAGATATAATAAAATATTTACAAAAATGTGAGGTGTGTACTCACTTTTGTGAGATACTGTATGTAACATCTCTTCCCCAGCAATGTGACAACAATTCACACCATCAGCCAGGTAAATCGAAGGGCTAACATTTATGAAGCCTTTCCAACACCAAGGATGGAATTACTGTAATTAAAATAGGTGGTTCCACAACTTTCACATGTCCCATCCAGTTCTTTGATAATCAACATTTGCATGGTAACTTGGACTTGTAACAAACGGTGTGGGGCTCCATTCTTCTCCTTTAACTCGACGAGCCCCACTGTGGTTCTTTTTGGATTTTGGAGCCGTTCCAGCTCTACACTTTCCAATATAGCTACTTCAATTAAAGAGGAGCTAAACGCAGAATTTTGCATCCATTGCCTCCCATGTACAGGTTTTATAAAAATCTCACTGTGTGACAGCACTGTGATAATAAAACTTGGCCGCTGTGCTAATCCTGTATTTGGGGTCCTTCGAATTTTTGACCTTTTTTGCATACCTTATTTGCATACTTGAACAGTTTTTTTGTTTCATTGAGATACAAGCTATTATTAAAATTCTTAACACTTTACAAAAAACAAACTGTTATTAACGGCACATATGCTGTACACAAATATTCCAATTTGATTGTACAATATAGCAGCTAGTCTAATCAGATAGATCCTTATAGAAATCATAGACCTATTTCTGAATGATATACATAACATAATTGTTCAATCCAAAGGAAATTATACAATCAGATTGTAGTGGTTGTGGCCAGCCTTATGCCTATTGTTGAACTATGTGTGTGGAGACAGGGGTATTTTTTTGATTGTAATAAAGCAAATCTCCTGCGCTCGAGTTGAGTATGACGGAGGAAAAAGGGATACTTCAGACACAAATAGGAAGAAGCCTGTGGTCTTGCTGCCCCCTCAGGATCAAGGGTATCCAGAAAAAACTGGGAAAAGAGACAAAAGAAAAAGGGGCGCACCGACCTAGTGCATCACCACTGGAAGCATTTATTAAAATATTAAAAATATTAAAAGTATACAGTATACTCACAAGACAGGTGTGATAATACACACATCAATATTGCACATAAAATCTCTCCAAGGTAGCCAAAGTCCCACGCAAAGCTGAATGGCATGCAGTGTGTCACATGGGGCTGCTATGGCTGGGCTGACGCGTTTCAGGGGCAAACCCCCTTCCTCAGAGCCAGAAAAATTGCTGCTGGGTCACACTCCAGAAAGGCCAGGGATTAAATGGGAGCTGGCCCCTCCCCTTCCTGTTCCGTCCACACCCAAAAGGGGGCGTGGGGGGAAAACAGGGGGTGGAAGAAAAAAAAAAATTTATATAAAAATAAATAAAAATAGAATCAAAAATAATAACTCCACCTGGGCCAGACCCCCATCTTCCTAGGCTGAGCCGGACTGTGTCGGCAGCAATATAAAAATGCAGCTAATAAAACACTTAATTTTGAACACAGAGGAAAAAATACATAAATAAGAATAAAAAGTCAAAATGACAGTTGCTGATTATACATTGTAAATCACATTCTATAACATTGAAACCTGTAGCTTTAAATAAAAAAGAATAGGCCCGGGATTGTGATGGGGCATCTGCTGCAGCCATTCCTGATCCTTTTTTAGGGAGGAGAGCTGCGGGGGGCCGTGCACCCGCAGCGATGAGAACCATACCAACAAGGAGTACAACAAGAAGAGGGGAGGGTACACGAGGCGGGGGAGAAGGAGTGGGAAGAAACACAAAAGGAAGGAAAAAACACTGAATACACATTCCACGATTAAAATATTCAATCTTTCACAATCAGTGTTTCTAGATACAGAATTGGACCTACTTAGGAAAGGTCTTAATTTTGCCCCAGAAAATCCTCCAAACTTGTTTGAATTGTTTATCGATTTGAATAGATTTGGAACATAACGATCAAACGTTTCTTCGCACTCAAAGGCAAGGATGGAAAGGAGGCTACTATACCTTCTCCCCCTTTGCCCTCCTTCACCGCCCCTCCCCCCTCCCCTGTCCCTGGTGATGACACAGCACTGACTGTTCTGGAAGCACTGTATGATGAGGGTGCTGTGGGAGAATTAGATGATTTAGATTTACCGTACCCTATGGACAACGCAGGAATTATACAGACCACCTTTAGACCCCAGTCCAAGTTTTATCCACATTGGACAAAGAGGAACTTCATTTCTACCTTTTATGAGATGGTCCTTAGCGAATTTAAGTCCCTGTGTGGTAACAACAACAAAAATAGATCCAAGCATGGTATACAATTGAATTATGATCTAAAAGGCCCCTTAACAGCACTCAAAGACAGAACGGAAGTGATCATCAGACAGGCAGACAAGGGGGGTAGCCTAGTCATCCAAGATAGGGATGTGTATATAAGGGAAGCAGAGAGGCTCCTGAGTGATACCACCACCTATGAAAGGCTCCCTTGTGATCCTACTGTGAGATACAAGGAGGAACTCCAAGCCCTCCTAGAAAGAGCTTTGAAGAATGGAGTGATCACCAAAGATGAATATCTTTTTCTGTTTCGTAAACACCCAGTGGTCCCCCATTTTTATCACATTCCCAAAATCCACAAAGACCCTCTTAACCCCCCAGGTAGACCCATCATCGATGGCATTGACAGCTTAGCTAGCAACCTGGGGTGTTATGTGGATTATTTCCTACAGGACCTAGTCGCAACATTACCCTCGTATGTCAAAGATTCTGGTCACATGCTGGATATCCTGTCATCATATAAATGGCAAGATGGCTATAGGTGGCTATCTTTGGATGTCACATCGTTGTACACGTCAATACGACATGACTACGGCCTGCAGGCTGTACAGCATTTTTTAACCAAAGATCAATCCTTCCACCACGCCCAGATTCAGTTTCTGTATAATGGCATTGAATTTATGCTCAAGCACAACTATTTTTCCTTTTTGGGAAGCCATTATAGACAAACTAAGAAAAATGAAACTTCCGCGCTATGGACTAAATGGATAGATAGGTGAATAAATGAGTGAAAAAGATGTATATAAATAAATTTTAGATAGATAAAAAATATGTATAAATATATCTAAAAATAGGCTGCAGCCTCCCTGGATGATAGTCCGGAGACTATACACTGGATAAAAAAGAAATAGGGGTGATGGCGCTGCCTATATAAATTTAGATATAATAAATATATAATAAACTGTGAATTAAAGTGCCTTATGCTAAAAACAATAATGTGTATACTCATACAGTAATATATTCCATAAACCATCAATTGGGTGCAAGTGCAAGGTATAAAGGTGCCTTCAAGAAAATTGGAAAGTGACTGGTGCAATAAATATATAAACAATAAATAATAGCTAATATTGATAATGTTTAACATGCAATATAAATGTGCTAAAAAATATGGTGCTATATGATGTGAACTGTTCCACTCATACCACGTGTTGATATGGGGAGTTTATAAAAAGTGCCAACAGAGCCAAATAGAAAAAAGTTTTTTAAAAATACAGCTTGCAAAGTCCAGTAAGGAGAGATCCAGTAAAAAAGTCTATGTCATATACGGTGACTTCAAAAACAATAAAGGTGACAACACTCGGAAAAACCAACACTCAGGTGAAAGGTGACCCCGTGGTGGGTGGTAAGGTGCTGGGATTCCTTTGGTAAAATTGCACACTTACCAGAGACACCCACCCCACACAGGGGTATAGAGCGGGTGCTTTAACCGGTTGCCGACCGCCGCACGACTATATACTGCGGCGGTCAGCCCCGGCCAGGCAGAGTGACGTATCGGTACGTCACTCGCCTGTCACTGACTTGCGAGCCTATCGCGGGCGGGCGCGCGCCCGCCGCGGCTCGTTCACAGGCAAGTCAGTGCGTGTGACCGGCGGACTCGATGTCCGCCAGTCACACTGCGATCGCTCCTGTGAAGGGAGAAAGACAGAGCAGCTTGTGTAAACAAGCTGCCTGTCAGTTCTCCCTGTGTAAAAGTAAAGATCTGTCCGTTCTACTATGTAGAACGGTTGATCTTTGCTTTTACACCAATAGGAATGTCCCTACACAGTAGAAAGCACGCCCCTAGGACACACTTAACCCCTCCCTGTCCAATAAAGTTAACCCCTTCCCTGCCAGTGTCATTTTTGCAGTAACAGTGCATATGTATAGCACTGATTACTGCAGTAATGTCACTGGTAACCCCAAAAGTGTCAAAAATGTCAGTCAAGGGTCCGATCTGTCCGCCGCAATGTCGCAGTACCGGAAAAAAAATCGCAGATCGCCGCCATTACGCGTTAAAAAAAAAAACACCAAAAATGACAAAAATCTTTCTCTTTGTTAGTAAACGCGATAACTTTTGCGCAAACCAATCAAAATACGCTTTTTGCGATTTTTTTTACCAAACATAGGTAGCATAAAACAAATTGGCCGAAAAATGTTAAAAAATTTTGATTTTTACTTTTTTTTTGGGGGAATTTCATATAAAAAAATGTGAAAAATATTGTTATTTTTGCAAAATTTACGCTCTTTTTTTGTTTATAGCGCATGATCAAAAAATCGCACAGGTGATCAAATACCACCAAAAGAAAGCTCTGTTTGTGGGAAAAAAAGGACGTCAAATTCGTTTAGGTACAGCGTCGCACGACCGCGCAATTGTCCGTTAAAGTCACGCAGTAAAAAATCGCAAAAAAAACCCTGGTCCTTTAGCAGCCAAATCCTCCGGGGCTTAAGTGGTTAATGGGTCTGGCAACCTAGCGATATCCTCCTATCCCTGGATGTAGAGCGTGTGCCGAGGATCAGGCTGGTCCTGGTATGGATATACCCTGGGATAGTCCCTTGTGTGCCTTCCTGCCTAGGTGTGTTCCGAGGGATTCACTCAGCTCCACTCCCGATGTTTATACCAGAAAATGAATAGTGGACATAGCGTAATTCCGTAATGTACTTTATTGAGCAAAACAATGCAAAGGTACTCACATTAAACAGGAAAAAAACGAGCGTGACTGTATTGACCGAGCGCTTGCGATCCAAGCCTCGTTCCCATGCGGGTTTACCGGAAATGACTTGACACGCCGTACGCGTTTCGTAGCTTGTACGTCATCAGCAGCGTCAAGTCACGTCCGGCAAGCTTCCATTAAATATGCATGCGGTAACCAGGCAACCCTAATGGAGCTTCCTGATTTGTTGTGCGGTCCGAGCGGACTACGAAAACATGGCGCCTACATAGATGAAAAAAACTAAATATAAAACAGAAAAACTCCGTCCGAATATGTTAAAAAACTTATAGCGAAGCCGTATATGTAAATACTTTAAATATCAGTGTAAATTGGTTCCTGGTTATGCATGTACATATTTCCGGAAGCATAATATACATTCGGTAATTCAGATACATAAAAAAGTTCATATATAAACATCAATACATGCCGATAAATGTGACTATCAGCAAAATATAAAAATATATAGGAAGAAAAATATATATATAAAAAGGGAAATATAAAAAACGGGAATATATAATTTTAAACTGTATGTACGATGGGGGAAATTGAGGAAGACATCTAGTGGACATGGGTAGAACTACACGAAATAATGCCAATAGATAAATATATTAAATTCATATGAATTTAAAAAATGTTTTAAATATTTTAAAAAATATTAAAATGTTTAAAAGAAGGAGGATAGGAACTACGTGGGGATAAAAGGTGTCCCAGATACCTAATGTTAAACCTAATAAATATAATGATCACATATGGAATTTATTTCCCATGTGGCATATATGATTTAAATGAAGTTACATTAGGACATCTCACAGGTATGTGTCATGTCCCAATGTGCCACATATATTAACTAGCTCTAAAAACAAGAATGGTAAATAATCATAAGTTACACAGATAGAATGAATACTAAAAATTAGAAATAAAACAATTTAAATCAATATCAAAATTTAGGCCTTTGGGCTGTAGTGTATGTAATCTATAGATCCATAAAGTTTCATTTTTGGAGATCTTTCTTGTTTTGTTATCTCCTCGCCAATGTGCGGATATACAATCGATGCCACAGAAAGTGAGGCCTCTAGGGTCTTTATTATGCTTCTCAGCAAAATGCCTAGACAGGCTATGCTTAGGGAAACCTAAATGGATATTTTTAATGTGCTCTCTGATTATATATAACGGTCTGGGGGTCCTACCCACATATTGTAATCGGCAGGGACATTCTACCAAATATGTAACATGGTCCGTCTGGCAAGTGATAAGTTTATTAATATTAAAATTTTCCCCTGTTGTTCTCGATTTGAATTGTAATATTTTCCTGGGTTGTTTTGGGTTTGTCTTACAGGCCAAGCATCTTTTGCACCTAATGAACCCCTTAAGGTCTTTGAACATTTTCACTGGTTTGGGTGGGTCCACTACGTTGTGTACCAGTTGATTTCGGAGTGAGGTGCCTTTCTGTATATAAACACGGGTTTATTGGGTAAAAATTTGGATAAGGTCCTATCGGATTTAAGTATAGGCCAGTATCTCTTGATAATGCGTTCAGTCTCTCTGAAATTTTTATGAAATCCTGTAATGAAAGCCATTTCTCCTCTCTTATTTGTATGATTCTTTTTCTTTAGCAAATCTTCTGGGTTCTTGATATTGTATTCTGTCTTCCCTGTTGGGTGTGAAGGATTCTCTTCTTTCCAAAGGGGAATACCTATTATATGTAGGAATTTGAAACCTTGGGTTCGGTGTATTAAGAATAGAAGGTCTAGGCCTGGGTCCTTGAGAAGGAGAGGATCTGGTATCTGATCTCCTTAAATTCCTAGGTAGATCAAATCTATTCTGGGGTGGTGTGGATTGCAATTCTCTATGTTCTCTATTAGGTCTAAAAGAGACGACTTGAGGTGTAACGGAAACAGGTGTTTCTGGTTCTTCCTCAAATTCTCCATCTATTGATGACTCCATTGACGATGGGATAATGGGTGTGGTGGGAATTTCCATTTCTTCCACCCCCCCTGATTGCCATTTATATACTTTTTGTTTTTTGTAATCATTAACGTCTCTACTAAATTTTTTCTGTTTCTTTAACTGCAATGCTGTATCATATTTGTTGATATAGAAATGTAATTCTTTCTCCTTATTCTTATATTCATTAAGCTCTGCGTAGTGATCAGGCCCGCAGACAAGGGAGGCGGCCTGGTCATTCTGAACAAATCTGATTATGAAGCCGAAATGAGCCACCTTCTCAGTATACCTGACACATATAAAAAGCTTAAAGGCAATCCTACCAAAATATATAAAAAGAAACTTAAAGACTACGTGAAAAAGGGGAAGGAACTAGGAATACTTAACAAAAAAGAAGGAGAATATCTAATATCTGAATCCAATAAGATACCAGTGGTATATTATTTACCCAAGATCCACAAAAACGCACAGAAGCCACCCGGTAGGCCTATAGTAAGTGGCATCGATTCACTGTTTTCAAGACTTGGTGAATACATAGACACTTATCTACAACCAATAGTCAAAAAAGGCAGATCCTATCTCAAAGATAGTTCTGAACTCATTAAAGATTTAAAATCCATTCCCATTACAGATCAGTGCTTCCTAGCCACTATAGATGCGAACTCGCTATATACGAGCATCACCCAATCAGATGGCCTACGGGCAGAAAAAAGGCACTACACCAACATAGCAACACAAAAAATCGGGTATGATGGCGCTCCCGGACAAAATGACATGAAAAGAAAGAAAAAACTTGGATGCTGCTCGGGATCTGGATGATAAACTTGTTTATTAAAATCAATAAAATAGGCTCCTGGTCAAGGAAAAACCAATGGTGTGCCAGGGAAGTAATACTGAGCATGTAGACATGGTACCAAAGGAGATAACTCAAAAAGCAAGGAGGACCCAGAGGCAGGAAAACAACGCCTTACCACCAGTAAGGTCTGGACAGTGTGTCACCTGTGGATGGGCTGACCGACAGCCTCGATCGGATCGGGAGCCTTCGCTGTGGGTGAGTCTCCGGATGGGGCGATGCCTGGGGTGAGAAGAGGTTGATGGAGGGGTGGTATCCTCAAACCCCGACCTACAGCTCCGGTGGTGGTGCGCGCCCGAGGTGGCAGCGGCCGCTGCTCGTCAGTCCCTGCTGACGCGGCGCCGGGAGATGACGTCACCAGGTGCCTAGCGCCGACATGCGCACCAGGGGCTGGACCCACGATGTAGCCGGAAGTGTGGAGGTGGCTCACCAACGACCCGGCTCTTGCACCACCAAAGGGTCACCTGGCGGAGCTATTGGGGAATGCCACAATTGGAGGGAAATGACATGTTTCGGGCCAAGCCCTTCTTCAGATCTCCTGTGGCTAACTGAAAATGGCACATATATAGGGTATGAGGAGGAAGAGGCGTTGCCCCCCACTCTCTGGCTCCACCTTGTGTCAAATCATGATAAATATAAAACAATGACATAATGACATGACAAAACAAAAACAAACCAACAAATATCATAGAAAATAAATGGAAGAAAAATATATAAACAATATGTGAAAATTGTATAAAAAAAAAAAAAATGAAAATTTTTTTTTATAGAAAATGAAAAATGACAGATGACGACCTCGAGCCCAACCAAAAAGAATGTTACACCACAGTGTAAGCGTCGAGCTCCTCGTTCAACCCATGGGGGGACAGAGTATTAAGCTTATAAATCCAGAACGTCTCTCTCTTGCAAAGCAAGGAGAGACGTTCATTACTGGACAAGGAACCCTTGGGTACGCACTCAACCGCCCACACCCTAAGGTCCTGTACTAGGCTCTTATGGTGGGTGGCAAAGTGTCGGGGCACACTATGGGGTGTGCCCCGACATAGTGTGCCCCGACACTTTGCCACCCACCATAAGAGCCTAGTACAGGACCTTAGGGTGTGGGCGGTTGAGTGCGTACCCAAGGGTTCCTTGTCCAGTAATGAACGTCTCTCCTTGCTTTGCAAGAGAGAGACGTTCTGGATTTATAAGCTTAATACTCTGTCCCCCCATGGGTTGAACGAGGAGCTCGACGCTTACACTGTGGTGTAACATTCTTTTTGGTTGGGCTCGAGGTCGTCATCTGTCATTTTTCATTTTCTATAAAAAAAAAATTTTCTTTTTTTTTTTTTTTTTTTTTTTTTTTTTTTTATACAATTTTCACATATTGTTTATATATTTTTCTTCCATTTATTTTCTATAATATTTGTTGGTTTGTTTTTGTTTTGTCATGTCATTATGTCATTGTTTTATATTTATCATGATTTGACACAAGGTGGAGCCAGAGAGTGGGGGGCAACGCCTCTTCCTCCTCATACCCTATATATGTGCCATTTTCAGTTAGCCACAGGAGATCTGAAGAAGGGCTTGGCCCGAAACATGTCATTTCCCTCCAATTGTGGCATTCCCCAATAGCTCCGCCAGGTGACCCTTTGGTGGTGCAAGAGCCGGGTCGTTGGTGAGCCACCTCCACACTTCCGGCTACATCGTGGGTCCAGCCCCTGGTGCGCATGTCGGCGCTAGGCACCTGGTGACGTCATCTCCCGGCGCCGCGTCAGCAGGGACTGACGAGCAGCGGCCGCTGCCACCTCGGGCACGCACCACCACCGGAGCTGTAGGTCGGGGTTTGAGGATACCACCCCTCCATCAACCTCTTCTCACCCCAGGCATCGCCCCATCCGGAGACTCACCCGCAGTGAAGGCTCCCGATCCGATCGAGGCTGTCGGTCAGCCCATCCACAGGTGACACACTGTCCAGACCTTACTGGTGGTAAGGCGTTGTTTTCCTGCCTCTGGGTCCTCCTTGCTTTTTGAGTTATCTCCTTTGGTACCATGTCTACATGCTCAGTATTACTTCCCTGGCACACCATTGGTTTTTCCTTGACCAGGAGCCTATTTTATTGATTTTAATAAACAAGTTTATCATCCAGATCCCGAGCAGCATCCAAGTTTTTTCTTTCTTTTCATGTCATTTTGTCCGGGAGCGCCATCATACCCGATTTTTTGTGTTGCTATTCTCTCCACCCAGTTGGAATCTGGGTTAGGGTAGGCAGCAGCCCAGACTTGGACGTGACATTTAAGGTGGACCCCCTTGGGACATTGTCCGACCCCATTATCCCAGCCCCGCCGTCTGATCACCGCAACCACAGCGCCAGGACTTTTTGTTTATACTTACTACACCAACATAGCAAATTAAAACAAATACAGATAGAATATATCATTGAGGGATTAGAATTGGCAATGTCACACAATTTCTTTTGGCATAATAGAGAATACTATTTACAAACAAAGGGTGTGGCTATGGGAGCCAAATATGCACCGAGTGTTGCCAATTTGCTCATGGACTTACTAGAGGAAACTTGTGTCTATGGGCGACATACTCCAGAGTTGGTTTTTTATAAGCGCTACATAGATGATATTGTAATTATTTGGAACGGCACTGAAGACACTTTAAAAGAATTTTTTTCAACACTTAATAATAATTCTTTCGGAATAAAATTCACCGGAAACTGGAACCAAGAATCAATCAATTTTTTAGATTTGCAAATTTTTAAGGAGGAACATGTTTTAAAAAGTAGAACTTTTTTTAAGAGCACAGATAGAAATGGATATATACCTATTAAGAGTTGCCACCATCCCAATTGGAAAGGGAATATACCTAAAGGCCAGTTCATAAGAATGAGACGGAATTGTGATAAACACGAAGATTTCCTAACACAATCAGAGATCCTATTGGATAGATTTGTAGAAAAAGGATACGACAAGGAGAAATTATACAAAACTAGAGAAATAATATCCAAAATGAATAGGGACGATTTGCTAAAGAAAAAGAATCGTACAAATAAGAGAGGAGAAATGGCTTTCATTACAGGATTTCATAAAAATTTCAGAGAGACTGAACGCATTATCAAGAGATACTGGCCTATACTTAAATCCGATAGGACCTTATCCAAATTGTTACCCAATAAACCCGCGTTTATATACAGAAAGGCACCTTCACTCCGAAATCAACTGGTACACAACGTAGTGGACCCACCCAAACCAGTGAAAATGTTCAAAGACCTTAAGGGGTTCATTAGGTGCAAAAGATGCTTGGCCTGTAAGACAAACCCAAAACAACCCAGGAAAATATTACAATTCAAATCGAGAACAACAGGGGAAAATTTTAATATTAATAAACTTATCACTTGCCAGACGGACCATGTTACATATTTGGTAGAATGTCCCTGCCGATTACAATATGTGGGTAGGACCACCAGACCGTTATATCTCAGAATCAGAGAGCACATTAAAAATATCCGTTTAGGCTTCCCTAAGCATAGCCTGTCTAGGCATTTTGCTGAGAAGCATAATAAAGACCCTAGAGGCCTCACTTTCTGTGGCATTGATTGTATATCCGCACGTTGGCGAGGAGATAACAAAACAAGAAAGATCTCCAAAAATTATATATTCCCGTTTTTTATATTTCCCTTTTTATATATATTTTTTTCTTCCTATATATTTTTATATTTTGCTGATTGTCACATTTATCGGCATGTATTGATGTTTATATATGAACTTTTTTATGTATCTGAATTACCGAATGTATATTATGCTTCCGGAAATATGTACATGCATAACCAGGAACCAATTTACACTGATATTTAAAGTATTTACATATACGGCTTCGCTATAAGTTTTTTAACATATTCGGACGGAGTTTTTCTGTTTTATATTTAGTTTTTTTCATCTAAGTAGGCGCCATGTTTTCGTAGTCCGCTCGGACCGCACAACAAATCAGGAAGCTCCATTAGGGTTGCCTGGTTACCGCATGCATATTTAATGGAAGCTTGCCGGACGTGACTTGACGCTGCTGATGACGTACAAGCTACGAAACGCGTACGGCGTGTCAAGTCATTTCCGGTAAACCCGCATGGGAACGAGGCTTGGATCGCAAGCGCTCGGTCAATACAGTCACGCTCGTTTTTTTCCTGTTTAATGTGAGTACCTTTGCATTGTTTTGCTCAATAAAGTACATTACGGAATTACGCTATGTCCACTATTCATTTTCTGGTATAAACATCGGGAGTGGAGCTGAGTGGATCCCTCGGAACACACCTAGGCAGGAAGGCACACAAGGGACTATCCCAGGGTATATCCATACCAGGACCAGCCTGATCCTCGGCACACGCTCTCCATCCAGGGATAGGAGGATATCGCTAGGTTGCCAGACCCATTAAAGCACCCGCTCTATACCCCTGTGTGGGGTGGGTGTCTCTGGTAAGTGTGCAATTTTACCAAAGGAATCCCAGCACCTTACCACCCACCACGGGGTCACCTTTCACCTGAGTGTTGGTTTTTCCGAGTGTTGTCACCTTTATTGTTTTTGAAGTCACCGTATATGACATAGACTTTTTTACTGGATCTCTCCTTACTGGACTTTGCAAGCTGTATTTTTAAAAAACTTTTTTCTATTTGGCTCTGTTGGCACTTTTTTTAAACTCCCCATATCAACACGTGGTATGAGTGGAACAGTTCACATCATATAGCACCATATTTTTTAGCACATTTATATTGCATGTTAAATATTATCAACATTAGCTATTATTTATTGTTTATATATTTATTGCACCAGTCACTTTCCAATTTTCTTGAAGGCACCTTTATACCTTGCACTTGCACCCAATTGATGGTTTATGGAATATATTACTGTATGAGTATACACATTATTGTTTTTAGCATAAGGCACTTTAATTCACAGTTTATTATATCTTTATTATATCTAAATTTATATAGGCAGCGCCATCACCCCTATTTCTTTTATAGACAAACTAAGGGTACAGCCATGGGGGCCAGGTTCGCCCCAAGTTATGCCAACCTATTTATGGGATATTGGGAAAGCCAGTTTATCTGGGCCAATAATCCCTTTGGGGCGAACCTGGTCCTTTTTGCACGCTATATAGATGACATCCTGGTGATCTGGGATGGATCTGACGAACAGTTAGGTCAATTTTTGACCTACTGTTCGGAAAACCCTTATGGCATCGCCTTTACTCATGTATTGGACGAAAATAGTTTGGTATTTCTTGACCTTGAACTTCGGGTTGATGATGGGGGCCAGATCTATTTGAAAACACACTTTAAGCCCAGCGCCGGGAATTCCTTCCTACATGCACGCAGCCATCATCACCCCAAGTGGATTAGGAATGTTCCTTTCGGCCAGTTCTGTAGGCTAAAGCGGACATGTACGCGGAGGATAGATTACAAGGAGCAGGGCGCAATATTAAGGAAGAAGTTCGAGGAGAAGGGCTACGAGGTTGATCATATAAAAGAGGCCTATGACAAGTACTGGTCCCTATATGATACCTCTCCATCTGACATGGGCGTAGCAAAGGGAGGGAAGGGTACAGTCGCCGAAAGGGAAGTGCAGGTTAGATTCTGCACTAGGTTCAACAATAAAGCCCCTGCAATACAGAAAGTCCTGAAGAGGAATTGGAAAATTCTTCAACAGGACCCAGTTTTGAAAGATCACTTACCCTCATACCCGAACCTTATCTTTAGGAAACTTAGGGACCTTAGAAGTTTGGTGGCCCCTAGTAGGGTTAGAAGGGATAAGAAGAAAAAAGGGCTTAACAGTGTCTGGGGCCATGTTTTTGATCAGAAGGGTTGCTATAGGTGTGGGGTTACTAATTGTGGCACATGTGCCTACATGTGTCACAGGAAAAAAGAGGTTGCAGCGATTGACGGCAAAATATACAAGATAAACCAGTTCATCAATTGCGGCACCTCCCACGTGGTCTATGGGATAGTGTGCCCATGTGGCTTGTTGTATGTTGGCCGGACCACTAGACCGTTGAGGGTAAGGATTGGTGAACATAAGAGCGGTATCACCCTCCAGAAAGATAAATACTCGGTCCCCCGGCATTTTCTGGATGTCCACAATAGCAGCACTGAAGGTCTGAGAGTCTTTGGTATTGAGGCCATCAATAAAGATCTGGATGGCGGTTTGAAATACCAAAGGCTCTGCACCAGGGAGGCCTATTGGATCTTCACCCTGGGGTCTCTGGTCCCCAAGGGTTTGAACGAGGAGATCGAGCTTCACACAGTGATGTGAGCTTTTTCTCTCTCCCCTCATCTGTTTGTGGCGTCATAGTTTATGCCTGGGGCTGACTCCATCACCCCTCTAAATGTCATTCTGGATCCCATTTCCTGTGTTCGTCGGCCTTTTTGGGTCATCTAAAGTCACATGTCTAGCATCATTAGGTTAGTCCATCCTGATACCAATGCCTACGTTAGGGCTGGGGCTCCTTTCAGGTCCCCGGTTTAACTGTGGACCGGTTGTACATATTAATTATTATGTGCATACTGAACCTGCCATTTTTCAACATGACCTTTTGCCATGTGGACATACGAACATGGTTCTTCCTAGTCCCCCCCCCCTCTCCTTCTAGAGAAGGAGACAGTCATTGTCCTCTATTAATTTATCATTCCATATCACCATTTATCATATATTTTATAGAGACATACTTCCCATAGCCACCATGAGCTTCGCACTCATGTGCAGGGGCACATAGGTTGGTCATATAGGCTTCATCTTCATCTCTTCCCTTCTCTCCCCCCCCCTCCCTATTTTTTGCCATCTTGGCATTGTTATTTTAGCTGTATAATCACTAATATATAGGTGGATATGTGTATCCATGTATATGCATGTTCTCCATGGTTTCCCACCTCTCCCCTTCTTTTTTAATTAATTCTTCTTTTTTAATTGTTCTATTATGTACATATGTGTATATATATTTATATACATGCCTTTTTTTTTTTATATATGCATTTATATGTTTTTGTTCTGGTGCCCTTTCGTGGGCCATGCACAGCATGTCCATCTTGACCCTTGGGCATGGTTCTGGCCGTGTAGACGTGGGTGCGTTCTTGCGGCCCTGTGTGGGGGGGGGTGGGTGTGTTCGGGGAGTATCGTCCTCCCCATTGGCTCATGGCGTCAAGGTTCTGACGCTTGTGGGATTATGCAGGGACCCGTAGTAGAGGAGCGGAAGTGACGCGGGATGCGTTGGAACGCACCCACCCGCACTTCCGGTTTCTGGCTTCCGGGTGCGGGTTGGCGTGCGTTCCAAAGGAACGGCACTGCCATGCAGCAGGGGGGTGAACATCGGCAAGCCCATCACGCCTCCTATGCACTCTAGAATGTGCAGAGTCACATCCACAGACTTAGATGATGGATTTAGCCAATGTCTCTGTATGCATGTGGATGCATCTGCGTGGACCATCTTGACAGCTTTGCAAAACTCCATTGACCATCTTGTGCTGTGTGCATATGTGTTGGCATCTGGGATCAGTGGATTTAGGTGCTGTCTGGAAGGTAGTGGAATGGACTTTTACAATTTCTCTTTTTTATTTAAAGCTACAGGTATCAATGTTATAGAATGTGATTTACAATGTATAATCAGCAACTGTCATTTTGACTTTTTATTCTTATTTATGTATTTTTTCCTCTGTGTTCAAAATTAAGTGTTTTATTAGCTGCATTTTTATATTGCTGCCGACACAGTCCGGCTCAGCCTAGGAAGATGGGGGTCTGGCCCAGGTGGAGTTATTATTTTTGATTCTATTTTTATTTATTTTTATTATAATTTTTTTTTTCTTCCACCCCCTGTTTTCCCCCCACGCCCCCTTTTGGGTGTGGATGGAACAGGAAGGGGAGGGGCCAGCTCCCATTTAATCCCTGGCCTTTCTGGAGTGTGACCCAGCAGCAATTTTTCTGGCTCTGAGGAAGGGGGTTCGCCCCTGAAACGCGTGACATTTGGCATCCAGCATAAACAGTAGCGAGGCCATTGAAATTGCAGCAATGAGCAGTAGTTAGTTAGTTAGTTAATCTACCGAGTGCTGGAACTATACTGTCAGATTAATTTATGGCGGTGTTCCGTGAAAAAAACCTACCCGTGAGAAATGCCTACCCTCGTCACTTCCGGTGCACCTACGTCAACAGAGGGTATGAAATGTTCATGGTAGTGTGTTATACACCGCATCACCACATTAAAATATCTCCGCTGCAATATGTAATCTCCGCTCCTATCCCTGTCACTTCCCTCATCTCGGCTAATAAATATAAAAGCGGATCACGGAGACGAGATATCCGTCATTTACAATTCATACACCCGCCGCCGCTTTTATATTTACTAGCCAAGATCAGGGAAGTGACAGGGATAAGAGCGGAGATGACTCATGTTGCAGCCCAGCTGTTTTAATGTACCCACAGCAAATGTTACGTTACACACACTACCGTGATAAATCCATACCATCCGAGCATGCGCAGGTGTCAGTTACTCAGCTGTTCAGTGACGTATCCGGGGCTTTGAGCATGAGCACTGCTACGCTGCTCTGATGTTCCTGACAGGAAGTGACGAGGGTAGGCATTTCTCACGGGGTAGGTTATTCTCACGGAACAGCAGCAATGCTAATCTGTAAGGAGGTACGGTCTATTTTCTACAGTGGCATTGCAGATGGGGGAGAAAGTCGAGAGGAACCTAGTTCCTAGGTTTTTTTTGGCCATCTTGGGTCAGGCAGAGTCTTTTTAAGACCCTTGCTCCCGGGTTTGGTGAGCATTTTGCAAGTGGCTAGAGTGGGAACAGGTCACCTATTTGACAGGTACAGTAAACAGAGTTAAGGAAAGGTTCTGCAGGTGTAGGGAAAGTGAACGAACTGCTCCAAATCCCTGAAAAGCTTTCCCCTTGGGTATGGACCAGCCAAGCCACATTACGCTCCTTGTGGCAGACACCTTCAGTACCTAGTCTTCAACCTACTGTCTCGTCGATGTTACAACTTGTGAGTCCACCTGATCAGGTTTCTGTCCCCACCAGGCCTGTGTGTATATTGCTGGACTTCATTACAATATGATCTGGTTATTGCACCTGGACTCTGTGTTTTCTGCCTGCTGCATCACACAGCACCTAAGAACAGTCTTAGACCGACTGGGAAGGCACTTTCAAAAAAAAAAAAGAGAATTGTAGCAGAAAGGGCAAGGAAGCAAAGGGGGCTTGCAGAATATTTATTATGGGAGGGGCAATCCTTTGAGGTGTTCTGCTGGCTATTGTTGGGGCCCTTTAAGAGTGTACTGTCACGTAATAACAGTCCCAGTTAATCTGCATTCAGTATAGGTACAGTAAAGGTATGGATAGTCTCAGGACAGGTGCCAGGTAAATTGTGGTGGTTCAGATGCTGTAAAGGTTCTTTATAATGCGGTATTGAGTTGATATAGGTGCAGTTTAGGCTTGGAACAAATGTGGTTTAGAGTGCAGTATGGGTTCAGTATGGATTAAGTACACTTGGTGTCAAGCTCTCATTGGCTCAGTTCCTGTTCGCAACATCAGCAATGGCTGAATAGCCCTCTCACTAGTCCTGATACTGTATTTTTTGCACTATAAACAAAGACCGCCAATTTTGAAAAAAAAACATAGTTACATAGTTAGTCAGGTTAAAAAAAGACACAAGTACATCTAGGTCAACCAAAAAAAAAGAAAACACGACCACACAATCCTTAATACAGATTTCTTTTCCCACAGTTGATCCAGGGGAAGGCGAAAAACCCCAGCAAAGCATGATCCAATTTGCTACAGCAGGGGACAAATTCCTTCCTGATCCCCCGAGAGGCAATTCGAATGATACCTGGATCAACTTTACCTATAAATATAAGTACCCAGTTATATTATGTAGACGTAGGAAAGAATCCAGGCCTTTTTAAAAGCAATCTACTGAGCTGGCCAGAACCACCTCTGGAGGGAGTCTATTCCACATTTTCACACCTCTTACTGTGAAGAAACCTTTCCGTATTTGGGGACTAAATCTCTTTTCCTCTAGACGCAAAGAGTGCCCCCCTTGTCCTCTGTGATGACCTTAAAGTGAATAACTCAACACCAAGTTCACTATAAGGACCCCTTTTGTGTTTATACATGTTAATCAGATCCCCGCTTTCCTCCATTTCCCCGATATCTTTTTTAAGAACTGGTGCCCAAAACTGAACTGCATATTCCAGATGAGGTCTTACTAATGATTTGTACAGGGGAAAAAATGATATCTCTCTCTCTGGAGTCCATACCTCTCTTAATACAAGAAAGGACTTTGCTTGCTTTGGAAACCGCAGCTTGTCTTTGCATGCTATTATTAAGCCTAGGATCTACCAGAACACCCAGATCCTTCTCCACTATGGTTTCCCCCAGTTGCACTCCCCCTAGTATGTATGATCGATGCATGCATATTCTTAGCTCTTGAGTGCATAACTGTACATTTATTAATATTAAACCTCATTTGCCACATAGCTGCCCTAATGAAACAGTGCACTGAGGTCGGCCTGTAAGTTGGAGACATCCTGTACAGAAGTTATTTCACTGCTTGGTGTCATGTACAAAGACTGAAATGGTACTTTTAATCCCAGACCCTATCTCATTTATAAAGATATTAAAAAGTAAGGGTCCCAACACTGAACCTTGGGGTACACCACTGATAACCTTAGACCAAACAAAGTGAGAATCATTACCACTACTCTCTGAATTCTGTCTTTTAGCCAGTTTTCTATAATTTTACAAACTGATCTTACCAGGCCTGTAGACATTAACTTGCCGTGTGTGGGGAACTGTGTCAAACACTTTTGCAAAATCCAAGTATACAGTATTTCACAAAAGGGAGTACACCCCTCACATCTTTGTAAATATTTTATCATAAATTTTTATGTGACAACACTGAATAAATTACACCTTGCTACAATACAAAAGTAGTGAGTGCACAGCTTGTATAACAGTGTAAATTTTCTGTCCTCTCAAAATAACTCAACACACAGCCATTAATGTCTAAACGGTTGGCAACAAAATTGAGTAAGTAAAAATGTCCAAATTGGGCCCAAAGTGTCTATATTTTGTGTGGCAACCATTATTTTCAAGCACTGCCTTAACAATCTTGGGCATGGAGTTCACCAGAGCTTCACAGGTTGCCACTGGAGTCCTCTTCCACTCCTCCATGATGACATCACAGAGCTGGTGGATGTTAGAGACCTTTGAGGATGCCCCACAGCAGTGGCGTACCTAGAGCATTTGGCACCCGGGGCGGATCCTATATCTGGCACCCCCCCCCCCCGACTTTAAAATGTAAAAACACCCCCAAAAAACGTAATGTTTTCAAGAATATTTTTTGCACAAATTTCACAGCCCCCCATCACAGTGCCCCTTGCAGTCTTCCCTCCGTCTCTCTAATCACAGTTCCCCCTTTTGCACTCTCTGCCTCCCCTGCACAGTCCTACCTTCAGCATAGATAGATGGCTAATATTAGCAATGTGTTTAAGTTTGAGTAAGAGATTGGAGACTTGCTAAAGGAGATATTCAGAGACTACAGACATGATGCAGGAGATGGTCAGAGACTACAGACGTGATACAGGAGATGGTCAGAGACTGCAGACATGATACAGGAGATGGTCAGAGACTGAGGACATGATACAGTAGATGATCAGAGACTGAAGACATGATACAGTAGATGGTCAGAGACTGAAGACATGATACAGTAGATGGTCAGAGACTACAGACATGATACAGGAGATGGTCAGAGACTGCAGACATGATAGAGGAGATGGTCAGAGACTGAGGACATGATACAGTAGATGGTCAGAGACTACAGACATGATACAGGAGATGCTCAGAGACTGAGGACATGATAGAAGATAGAAGAGCACTAGGGGGGCCGGAGAGCACAGACGAAGCAGAGAGCACTGGAGGAGCTTAAGGGCACGGTGGGGGGGGGGGGGACTGGAGAGAATTAAGAGGGGGTTTGGAAAGCATTGTAGGGTGGTTGGAAGGTGCAGGGAGTGGAGTGCACTGGGGGGGACAGGGAGCACTTGGGGGGCGAGCAGGGAAAACCAGGGGGTGGAGAGCACTGGGGGGGGACAGGGAGCACTTAGGGGGGTGGGCAAGGAAAATCAGGGGGGTGGAGAGCACTGGGGGGGGACAGGGAGTACTTGGGGGACGAGCAGGGAAAATCAGGGGGGTGGAGAGCACTGGGGGGGACAGGGAGCACTTGGGGGGGTGGGCAGGGAAAATCGGGGGTGGAGAGCACTGGGGGGACAGGGAGCACTTGGGGGGGAGCAGGGAAAACCAGGGGGGGTGGAGAGCACTGGGGGGGGGCAGGGAGCACTTGGGGGGTGGGCAGGGAAAATCAGGGGGTGGAGAGCACTGAGGGAGACAGGGAGCACTTGGGGGCGGGCAGGGAAAACCAGGGGGGTGGAGAGCACTGGGGGGGCAGGGAGCACTTGGGGGGCGGGCAGGGAAAACCAGGGGGGTGGAGAGCACTGGGGGGGACAGGGAGCACTAGGGGGGCGGGCAGGGAAAACCAGGGGGGGAGCACTTGGGGGGCGGGCAAGGAAAACCAGGGGGTGGAGAGCACTGGGGGGGACAGGGAGCACTTAGGGGGCGGGCAGGGAAAACCAGGGGGTGGAGAGCACAGGGGGGGGGGACAGGGAGCACTTGGGGGCGGGCAGGGAAAACCAGGGGGTGGAGAGCACTGGGGGGGTCTAGTGCACTGGGGGGGGCTAAAAGCACTGAGGGGGGGATTAGGAGCACTGGAGGAGGTTAAGAACTTGGGGGGGCCAGCAAAAGAAGTTGTATAGGAGGGGGATGGGGCAGCTGCATATAGATGAATTGATCTTTCCCTATTCTTCCTGCAGGAGGGAGAGGAGGAGAATCAGTTATTTAGCAGGCAGCTGCAGGAAGAATAGAGAAAGATGAATTCCTCTATATGCAGCAGCCCCATCCCCCTCCTATCCAGCACACACTTTTGCAATGGGCACTCACCTTCTTCCTGCCGAGGCTCCGCCCCCTTCTTCCAGTCGCGGCTCCGCCCCCTTATTCCCGCCGTGGCTCCGCCCCCCGCTAGCAGCACGGACTGAAGGAGCTGCCACTGCAGCTGCCTTCGCACTGCGGGATCTGTCTGAACACACCGGGCAGGACACCGGCTGACACCCCCCAGTGAGTGGCACCCCCATTGGTACGCCACTGCCCCACAGATGCTCAATGGATTTTAGGTTTGGAAACATGCTTGGCCAGTACATCACCTTTACCCTCAGCTTCTTTAGCAAGGCAGTGGTTGTCTTGGAAGTGTGTTTGGGGTCATTATCATGTTGGAATACTGCTCTGCAGCCCAGTCTCTGAAGGGAATGGATCATGCTCTGCTTCAGTATATCACAGTACATGTTGGCATTCATCCCTCAATGAACTGTAGCTCCCAAGTTCCAGAAGCACTCATGCAGCCCAAGATCATGACACTTCCACCACCATGATGAATATGAGGGGAATATCGTAACAAAAGAATGAATAAATATAATACATCAGGCAGTGGGCTTGTACGGAGATAATAACGTAGAAGCATAGTAATATAGCAGTAATTATTGTACATCAGTACATATATGGGGAGGATTGTTCGCCGCCTTCCGGGATGATGCCTCGTCCGGGAGGCGGCGACTTCCTTCCCACTGCAAGCGTGGACGTGACGCTGGGAGCTCCACCATGATCGACTCGGGTACTTGATTTGGACATTCTCCCCCCTTTTTGTTCACCAGCCTGTCTGGTTTCATCCTCACCATTGGGTCTCTTGGCAGTGGCACTCTTTCTATGTCAATACCTATCGGTTCCTATGGTACTCTACACCTATCTCCTCTATGTTCACTTTTTACCCATGCTTATCACCTTACCTCTCTGGCATAATCAGAAAAAAGAATGAGTTCCCCTATGGGTGGGACTTTTAAGGCACTGATATTTCAGAAAATACGCATAGGTAAAAATAACAAATGTCACTTTATTAAAGGTAATTATACAAACAATTTTTAAAACATGAAAAATGGCAGCGGGCAAAGTTGGATATACATCACATTACAAAGTGAAACGTTCACCATGAGACCCCCATAAATAAACACCCGACGCGTTTCGGAGACACACTCCTTCTTCAGGGGTGCCTTGGGAGGGTGGTCTGTGAATGATCAATGCAATTGTATAAATTATACATGTTGATAAATTCAATCTTACAAGAAAGAATAATAAAGTCAAAAATTATGCACTTACATGGTTCACTGTAATGGTTAAAGCGAAAATGCCTGCCTGCACGGTTAAAAGACAGGACATGAACGGTGCCAGCGTGGGTTTATGGTAAGCCAGTTAGATTTAATAGAATCGGTTTCAACCAAAAAAGAAGGAATTCTTTTGATTTGTAGAGTTGGAATCCAGTCAAGATTGCTTGCTCCCAAACCAATATATCAGTCTGGGTGGGGACAGCTGAAATCCCAAAAAGAGGCAGTCCTGCTGGGCATAAGCCAAAAAAAAGGTTCGTATTAGACAATATGTCATTTGGCCAAGTCTAGGGACAAAGACAGAAAACCCCCAATACCAAGAAAAGGGGGGGGGGGGGAAATTCTGTCCGGGGATCGCCTACTGATATGGGTGACAAATTCTGTGAAGTGAAAGAGGTGATCCTGGAGGCCTCACTGTTCCTCAAAACATGCCCAGTAAAACATTAAATATAAGAAAAAGAAACATATGTATATAGTACAATTGTTTCTCTGTATCAGTGTTGCAACTAACTCGGAAACAGAGGGGCCAGCAAGGATACATATCACAGAACAGAGTTGTCCAAAAGGAAAATTGTAAGTGAAAATACCTTTTTGAGTCCAGACTTGGCCAAGTAAATCAAACGGCAAAGTAGATGTTGCTCCACGCTCGGCAAAGGAACATATGAGTCCGACGCCGGGCGTGGAGTATAAATAGAGAGATTTTAATCAGCTGAGAGCAGTCTCAGCTGAACGGCTGTAGCGTCCAGCTGACCGCCAAGAGGATTTCCTGAGTCACATGGGCCGGAACCACCCCCTAACGGAAGAGATCCGGCGGAAGTGAAGAGTTGACCTCACCGCCGGAAATGATCCGGCGGAAGTGATGTCGGCCCATGCATCTCACCGACACGGCTCGGACTTCCGCCAACGTTGAGAGCGTCGGACGGAGTCCGTTGGGCATGCGCAATGGGATTGACCCATTGTCCAATGGTAAGGGACTGCTGCCATCATTGGCGGACGTCACAAGGTGGCGTTCGCCTTACCGTGCCGGGCTGTACCCATAGCATTAGCAGAGAAAGTGGCTCTCTGCTTAACAAAACTTGACAAAACATAAGGATTCATGTCAAAAATGTGTATTACCGATCTATTAAAGACATTGTAGTGATTCAAAACATGTCTATATATAGATTGTCAATCATTTAAACAGGGGTAAAGAGAAAACAAAAACAAAATGTTGGCATCCATAATTCCACGGAGGCAGGTAGATGTTCCTGTGAAAATCACAAAACAACATATTTAGTACGATAAGGTAATCACACAGATTAAATGGAAAAGAGGGAAGGGGGAGATAAGAAAAGAGAATAAAGAAAAAAGGGAAGTGATGTTAATAAATGAAGTGGGTATATAGACAGACTTATTATATTGTAAGGTCTTGGTAAGGTTGGAATTAAAAATAAAAAGAGGTTTCCCTTTATAAGGCAAATGATGGAGCAGGATATATAACATGGGGGGCAGGAGAGAGGTTGGTTAACTCTCCATGCCTCCTGAGGTGAATCCCTCAAGAAATGGCTTGAATGAGATCATCTCATTTAGGCCAGGAGGCTTTGTGGCCCTCAAACGGTAAATCCACCGCAGTTCAAGTTGGAGGAGGGTCTTGTTCCAATCCCCCCCTCTTGAACTGGGGTGGACTCTGTCTAAAATCAGAAACTTAATTTTTGGAAAAATCCCTGCGTGTACCAATCTGGTATGTCGGCCAAGTGGGAGATCTGGGTTGCAGGTTTGCATACTTTTTATGTGTCTATTGGCCCTTTTGGTGAAGTCCAGCTTTGTTTTGCCAACATAAAAGCAACCGCACCCACAGAGAAGTAGATAAACCACCCCGTGGGTGCGGCAGTTGGCAAAATGCTGGGGTACAAAGATTTGCCCATTCGGGAGAGTGGGGTTTTTTTTGGTCAACATAAATTTACAGTATTTGCAGGCCCCGCAAATAAAGGTGCCTTTAGCCTCGCATGGATCTCTCCCATTGTAGGCTGTATATTCGCTACGTACCAGTTGATCTTTCAGGGCAGGGACTTTTTTAAAAGTAATCTGGGGGGTAGGAGGGACATGTTTGCCCACGATGGGATCGAGGGACAACAAGTGCCAATACTTTCCCACAATTTTCCTAACATCAGTGTGTTGTTCTGAGTATTTCATGATCACTCTTAATGTTTGATCGATTGGTCTTATTGTGTTTGAGGTTATTAGTGAAGTTCTATCTTGCATCAGGGCCTTTCTATATGCCTTTTTCAAGGTGGTAGGGGGGTATCCTCTGTTTAAAAGTCTCTGTCTCAGGTCGTCAGCTGCCTTTTGAAAACTAATAAGATCTTTGCAGTTACGCCTAACTCGAAGGTATTGTCCATAAGGAATGGATTGTACCAGTGTAGATGGATGAAAACTTGAGGCGTGGAGGATGGTGTTACCAGCAGTGGGCTTGCGATAGAGCCCACTGTGGAGAACACCATCCTCCCCCCTGGTGACTGTGACATCAAGGAAAGTGACACAAGAGATGTCATATTGCATTGTAAAGGTCAGGTTGAATTCGTTTTTGTTGATGCGGTTCATAAAAGCATCAAGAAGCTCAGCAGGTCCATGCCAAAGCATGAACACGTCATCGATGTATCGGACCCATAATCTAATGTGGTCCGTATACATCGAGAGCATGTCATCATTTAGAAGAGCTTGTTCCCACTCCCCCAGGTACAGATTGGCGTAGGATGGGGCACAACATGTGCCCATCGCTACGCCCTGCACCTGGAGGTAGTGGGAACCATCAAATGTGAAAACATTATGAAATAATATGAATTGTAAAATAGACAAAATAAACTCTCCGTATGCATCCAAAATTTGATTTTCTATTAGTGTGTGTCTGATGGCCGAAAGGCCACGATCATGGGGAATGGAGCTATAAAGTGCCTCAACGTCTATTGTGACTAGGAGACACTCATCAGGGATCCATATATTTTCAATTCTTTGCAAAAAGTGTATCGTATCACGTACATGAGATGGTAGTTGTGTGACCAATGGTTTCAAAAAAGAGTCGATAAGTCTACTAGCGTTGTCTGTTAAAGAGCCTCGCCCTGAAATAATAGGGCGCCCTGGTGGATTAGTGGCGTCCTTATGTATTTTGAGGAGGGCATAAAATGTCGGGTAATAGGAAAGGTTGTGCGTATAAATTCCCATGTGTGTTTGGGAATGACTTAGTTTAAGTAGGCAGTATCGACCAATTTGTAAAATTCGAGCTGATATTTATTAATAATACCAGCTGGAATTTTCCGATACCAGTTATGATTCCTCAGAATCTTTTGGCACATAGTCACATAGTGAACATTATTCATGATCACCACGTTCCCGCCTTTGTCAGCCTGTTTAATGGTAATCAAATGGTTAGTTTTTAGGTTTTCAATGGCCTGTCTTTGATTGAATGTTATGTTTGTTTTGGTAGGTTTTTTAATATTGAGTTTTTCAATATCTTTTGTTACCAAGCTGACAAAGGCGGCAACGTGGGGATTAGAAGTATAGGGAAATTTGTCTGACTTTTTCCTCAATTTGAAATCATCTCTTGTATGTATGGGTTTTTTAGAATCTGAATCGGTCAAAAGGGAAGGTAAATCAATTCTGTCCTCGTTTTCCTCCAATAGAGAGATTAGTGTGTCTAATATAGGGTCTTTGTCAGAATGTGTGATATTAGATGGATTCTCTTTGTTGAAAAGGATTTTGAAATTCAATTTACGAGCAAAAAGATTTAAATCTTTAATAAAATCAAATTTGTCTAGCTTTCTACTTGGGCAAAAACTGAGGCCTTTTTTGAGAACATCAATCTCATCTTGAGACAAACAGTGATCTGAGAGATTAATAATTGAAAGATCAGAAAAAGGAATTTCAGTAGTGGGTGCTTCAAAGGAAGATGGTGCCGTAGGTAAGTTTATAGGGGAGTGGTGGGAGTGAAGGTTGGTGCTCGTGCATGGATGAGCTCTAAAAAAGTAGTGTCTTGCAAATTAATTGTGGAGGCTAAAGAAACAGGTGCTGGGTTCAAATTAGAAAGAGATGTGTTGGCATCAGAGTTTGTGCTTTCTTGGGGTGTATCAACATTGTGATTTGGTTTCTGTGTTGTGGGTTTAAATAGGGATAGGTTTGATCCTGTGTCGTGTTGAACATTTGTTTTTTTAGAGGATTGTCTAAGCTTGTGTTCTTCATGATGGGCCCGTTTGGTTGTTTTTAGTTTAGGCACGTTTGAAGGGCCAATTCTAGAGACATTTTTGGAAGGAAGTTGAGGAATAGAGGGACGATGTTCCTTTTGTGTCGATGGAAGGTGGAGAGATTTGTTTGTATTCCATCTATATGCTTTGTTTTGGTCAAAAGCAATGGTGTCACGCGCTAGTTTTTGTTGTTTTTTTATAAGAATATTGCGATTAAAAACCTCTAAATGGTCTTTAAGCTGTTTTTCTTTTATCGAAAACAGTTTGTGGGATTTATATTTTTGGAGCTTTTGACAGAGATTGGTAATTTCAATATCTAGCTTAGAGGCGCGAGTGCTATACTCTGTGATGAGAAGAGTCATCAAGGTGGCTGAACATTCACTCAAAGTATGTTCCCAATTCGTTTTGAACTCAGGACTTAGGTCCTCAAGAAGAGGAAACACCTGCATTCTGAGGCCAATTGGGTTTGTCTTATTTTTAATGTAGTCCTTAAAAGATTTTACATGCCAAAAATACGCGGACTTTTTTTCAAGGGTTTTGGATAACTGAAAAAATAGTGTAGACAAATCAGCTTCTACATACTCTTTATCTCCAAAATCTTGTAAATTTCCAGCCATCAGTGATTCCCACTCGTCGCCTACATACACAGACATGTCTATATCTCACAGAGAAAGGGGAAAAAAAAGAGAAATTGAATCAGAGGGAAAGGTGTGTGATTACACAAAATTGTATACAAAGTTATTAACAAAATTGAACAAAACTAGATCACTATCGTGATCAGAATATATTTATAGATTTAGATTGGGAAAACGCCACATGAACAAAGACGGGGAGTGGTATTTGCTACCTGGATAGATTAAACATATGTAGTTCATGTAGAGTGGTCCCTAACGTGCCACATCCCAAATGCAAAATCAGAAAAAAGAATGAGTTCCCCTATGGGTGGGACTTTTAAGGCACTGATATTTCAGAAAATACGCATAGGTAAAAATAACAAATGTCACTTTATTAAAGGTAATTATACAAACAATTTTTAAAACATGAAAAATGGCAGCGGGCAAAGTTGGATATACATCACATTACAAAGTGAAACGTTCACCATGGGACCCCCATAAATAAACACCCGACGCGTTTCGGAGACACACTCCTTCTTCAGGGGTGCCTTGGGAGGGTGGTCTGTGAATGATCAATGCAATTGTATAAATTATACATGTTGATAAATTCAATCTTACAAGAAAGAATAATAAAGTCAAAAATTATGCACTTACATGGTTCACTGTAATGGTTAAAGCGAAAATGCCTGCCTGCACGGTTAAAAGACAGGACATGAACGGTGCCAGCGTGGGTTTATGGTAAGCCAGTTAGATTTAATAGAATCAGTTTCAACAAAAAAAGAAGGAATTCTTTTGATTTGTAGAGTTGGAATCCAGTCAAGATTGCTTGCTCCCAAACCAATATATCAGTCTGGGTGGGGACAGCTGAAATCCCAAAAAGAGGCAGTCCTGCTGGGCATAAGCCAAAAAAAAGGTTCGTATTAGACAATATGTCATTTGGCCAAGTCTAGGGACAAAGACAGAAAACCCCCAATACCAAGAAAAGGGGGGGGGGGAAATTCTGTCCGGGGATCGCCTACTGATATGGGTGACAAATTCTGTGAAGTGAAAGAGGTGATCCTGGAGGCCTCACTGTTCCTCAAAACATGCCCAGTAAAACATTAAATATAAGAAAAAGAAACATATGTATATAGTACAATTGTTTCTCTGTATCAGTGTTGCAACTAACTCGGAAACAGAGGGGCCAGCAAGGATACATATCACAGAACAGAGTTGTCCAAAAGGAAAATTGTAAGTGAAAATACCTTTTTGAGTCCAGACTTGGCCAAGTAAATCAAACGGCAAAGTAGATGTTGCTCCACGCTCGGCAAAGGAACATATGAGTCCGACGCCGGGCGTGGAGTATAAATAGAGATTTTAATCAGCTGAGAGCAGTCTCAGCTGAACGGCTGTAGCGTCCAGCTGACCGCCAAGAGGATTTCCTGAGTCACATGGGCCGGAACCACCCCCTAACGGAAGAGATCCGGCGGAAGTGAAGAGTTGACCTCACCGCCGGAAATGATCCGGCGGAAGTGATGTCGGCCCATGCGTCTCACCGACACGGCTCGGACTTCCGCCAACGTTGAGAGCGTCGGACGGAGTCCGTTGGGCATGCGCAATGGGATTGACCCATTGTCCAATGGTAAGGGACTGCTGCCATCATTGGCGGACGTCACAAGGTGGCGTTCGCCTTACTGTGCCGGGCTGTACCCATAGCATTAGCAGAGAAAGTGGCTCTCTGCTTAACAAAACTTGACAAAACATAAGGATTCATGTCAAAAATGTGTATTACCGATCTATTAAAGACATTGTAGTGATTCAAAACATGTCTATATATAGATTGTCAATCATTTAAACAGGGGTAAAGAGAAAACAAAAACAAAATGTTGGCATCCATAATTCCACGGAGGCAGGTAGATGTTCCTGTGAAAATCACAAAACAACATATTTAGTACGATAAGGTAATCACACAGATTAAATGGAAAAGAGGGAAGGGGGAGATAAGAAAAGAGAATAAAGAAAAAAGGGAAGAGATGTTAATAAATGAAGTAGGTATATAGACAGACTTATTATATTGTAAGGTCTTGGTAAGGTTGGAATTAAAAATAAAAAGAGGGTTCCCTTTATAAGGCAAATGATGGAGCAGGATATATAACATGGGGGGCAGGAGAGAGGTTGGTTAACTCTCCATGCCTCCTGAGGTGAATCCCTCAAGAAATGGCTTGAATGAGATCATCTCATTTAGGCCAGGAGGCTCTGTGGCCCTCAAACGGTAAATCCACCGCAGTTCAAGTTGGAGGAGGGTCTTGTTCCAATCCCCCCCTCTTGAACTGGGGTGGACTCTGTCTAAAATCAGAAACTTAATTTTTGGAAAAATCCCTGCGTGTACCAATCTGGTATGTCGGCCAAGTGGGAGATCTGGCATAGGCCACTTACATCACTTTTTTGGTATATTACTTTTTTGTAATAATCTTTTTTGCCTATCATTCTTTAAGACCCACTACTACAATGTCACCATTTTCTGAATACTTATATATATTTTTGTACTCACCTCTACAGATTACTTTGGTGACTGCTAATATGATACCGCCCCTCTGTTAAAACCTTGGCTACACTTCCTCTCTATGAATGTCCTCTCGGTGTGCCCTATGTTGGTTGCTGGCTGGGCTCCCTCAGCTCCCGGTGTGGATATGCTGCCTTCTTGACCCAAGCTACATGATGTTCTCTTAGTCTTGCATACTGATTCTACTGCTGTATATGCATATATTTTATGATGCACCTGCTCTTGAGAAAGTGGTTATGTCCACGAAACGCGTCGAGATTTTTACCGATGCATCTATTTTACTACGATTTGGATTTTACAATATGTACCCATAGCTGCCAAAGAACCTATGTACAAGCCTATTACATCATGTGTTTTCAATATTTTGCTCTGTACTGTACCATGATCTGCTAATACTATATGTATGTACTATGCAATTGATGCAATGCTATACAAGTTTATATGTAACAATAAACCTGTTTTTGTTTTTTACCAATGTTCTTTAAACAATTATTACCAACTGCATGTCCTCACACTTCATTTAAAGTCCCATTTTCCCCCCTTTTTTAACCGTCCCCCCAGTTTTGTACCTTTTTGTAGGTAGTGGGCTCCAATGTACTGATGTACAATAATTACTGCTATATTACTATGCTTCTACGTTATTATCTCCGTACAAGCCCACTGCCTGATGTATTATATTTATTCATTCTTTTGTTACGATATTCCCCTCATATTCAACATGAATAGGGATGGAGGTATCTAACCCCCATTAGGTAGAGCCTCATTTAAAGTACCACCTTCTGAACCTTGGTTCAATTCTCTTGTTTAATGATTTAGGGATGGAAGTGTGCGGCTGCAGTTTGGTTTTAATGTCAGGCGATTTGCCTGCATTATATATTTTTTATTGGCTTTACTGCTGGTCCAATCAATATGTGTACAGTGACATGAGATTTTTTTGCTACATTTTGGTCCTATCAGATAGGCATTGTTCCTTGGCGGGAGCTGCGATGCGCTTTGGCGGCCCCCCTCCTCCCCCCTCGCCCCGGTTTGGACGCGGGCGATGTGGGCGGTCTCATCACGGCGCATCGGCGTCACGCCATCACTGCCGCATGCGTGACGTCTATCGACACCACCGCGCTCGGCACGTGATTCCATCTCACGCCCTTATATGGGGAGGATTGTTCGCCGCCTTCCGGGATGATGCCTCGTCCGGGAGGCGGCGACTTCCTTCCCACTGCAAGCGTGGACGTGACGCTGGGAGCTCCACCATGATCGACTCGGGTACTTGATTTGGACATTCTCCCCCCTTTTTGTTCACCAGCCTGTCTGGTTTCATCCTCACCATTGGGTCTCTTGGCAGTGGCACTCTTTCTATGTCAATACCTATCGGTTCCTATGGTACTCTACACCTATCTCCTCTATGTTCACTTTTTACCCATGCTTATCACCTTACCTCTCTGGCATAGGCCACTTACATCACTTTTTTGGTATATTACTTTTTTGTAATAATCTTTTTTGCCTATCATTCTTTAAGACCCACTACTACAATGTCACCATTTTCTGAATACTTATATATATTTTTGTACTCACCTCTACAGATTACTTTGGTGACTGCTAATATGATACCGCCCCTCTGTTAATACCTTGGCTACACTTCCTCTCTATGAATGTCCTCTCGGTGTGCCCTATGTTGGTTGCTGGCTGGGCTCCCTCAGCTCCCGGTGTGGATATGCTGCCTTCTTGACCCAAGCTACATGATGTTCTCTTAGTCTTGCATACTGATTCTACTGCTGTATATGCATATATTTTATGATGCACCTGCTCTTGAGAAAGTGGTTATGTCCACGAAACGCGTCGAGATTTTTACCGATGCATCTATTTTACTACGATTTGGATTTTACAATATGTACCCATAGCTGCCAAAGAACCTATGTACAAGCCTATTACATCATGTGTTTTCAATATTCTGCTCTGTACTGTACCATGATCTGCTAATACTATATGTATGTACTATGCAATTGATGCAATGCTATACAAGTTTATATGTAACAATAAACCTGTTTTTGTTTTTTACCAATGTTCTTTAAACAATTATTACCAACTGCATGTCCTCACACTTCATTTAAAGTCCCATTTTCCCCCCTTTTTTAACCGTCCCCCCAGTTTTGTACCTTTTTGTAGGTAGTGGGCTCCAATGTACTGATGTACAATAATTACTGCTATATTACTATGCTTCTACGTTATTATCTCCGTACAAGCCCACTGCCTGATGTATTATATTTATTCATTCTTTTGTTACGATATTCCCCTCATATTCAACATGAATAGGGATGGAGGTATCTAACCCCCATTAGGTAGAGCCTCATTTAAAGTCCCACCTTCTGAACCTTGGTTCTATTCTCTTGTTTAACTTCCACCACCATGCTTGACTGTAGGCAAGACACACTTGTCTTTGTACTCTTTACCTGGTTGCTCCCACACACGCTTGACACCATCTGAACCAAATAGGTTTATCTTGGTCTCATCAGACCAAAGGACATGGTCCCAATAATCCATGTCCTTCATCTGCTTGTCTTCATCAAACTGTTTGCGGGCTTTCTTGTGCATCATGTTTAGAAGATTCTTCCTTCTGGGACGACAGCCATGCAGACCACTTTGATGCAGTGTGCAGTGTATGGTCTGAGCACTGACAGGCTGACCCCCCACCCCGTGCACTGCACTCAACTGCTTTGGTCGACCATGGTGAGGCCTGTTCTGAGTGAAGCTGTCCTGTTAAACCGCTGTATAGTCTTGGTCACAGTGCTGCAACTCAGTTTCAGGGTCTCAGCAATCTTCTTATAGCCTAGGCCATCTTTATGTACAGCAACAATTCTTTTTTTCAGATCCTCAGAAAGTTATTTGCCATGAGGTGCCATGTTGAACTTCCAGTGACCAGTATGATAGAATGAGTGTGATAACACAAAATTTAACACACCTGATCCCAATTCACACCTGAGACCTTATAACAATAATGAGTCACATGACCCCGAGGAGGGAAAATAGCTAATTGGGCTCAATTTGGATATTTTCACTTAGGGGTGTACTCACGTTAGTTGTTTAGACATTAATGGCTGTGTGTTGAGTTATTTTGAGGGGACAGCAAATTTACACTGCTATACAAATTGTACACTCACTACTTTACATTGTAGCACAGTGTCATTTTTTCAGTGTTGTCACATGAAAAGATATAATAAAATATGTACAAAAATATGAGGGGTGTACTCATTTTTGTGAGATACTATATATGCATGTTTAATTTCACATTGGGAGACAATAATGGTACCAGTGTGCTTATATTATATTTTTATTATGCGTGTCAATGTGTTGACTAATGAAGCAAATGATTTTATAGTTCTTATCCAGACGTTTTTATTATGCTCATGCTTTTAATGTGTTGACTAATGAAGCAAATGATTTTATAGTTCTTATCCAGACGTGTCATATACTTCAATAAGATCTTTTGGTGATTGAGGGGTTGGTAGTCAAAGTCTGTTTTTCTTATCTTTGGGAGATTTATATATACCATAGTTTGTAGACTCTATAACTTTCACACAGACTAAATAATATACACTGATTTTTTTTGGTTTTTTTTGTTTTTTTTTTTACCAAAGAAGTGTAGCAGAATACACTTGGCCTAAAATTATTAAGAAATAGTATTTATTTGCAACATTTTAAAACAGAAACTAAGAACGTGTTTGTTTGTTTGTTTTTTTGTATTTTTTAATTTATATAGCAAAAAAAAAAAAAAACAGTGGTGATTAAATACCACAAAAAGAAAGCTCTGTCTGTCTCAAAAAAAGTTACAATTTCATTTGGGTATAGTTTTGCATGAGCAATTGTCATTCAAAGTTTGACTCTGAAGACGTCATACGCTCTGACGAAACGCGCGTCAGGTGGAACGCACGCTGCACGTTCTGGGAGCCTGGTGGAGCGCAAACCGGTAGTTACCTCTCTCCACTCACAGGCACCATTTTTAGCAGACGTGATACTTAGCTTTTTGCTTATCTTGTACTGTGCAATCATTTTTATTAATTAAAGTATATTTTAACAGAGCTGCACTATCTGGAGCCTTTGTTTTTTACCCAAACCGGACCCTGAGGATCCAGTTTATTCAGGAGTGGGACCCCGGACCATAGGGGACTACAAAGCCCAGCAGTCACCTCTTTGGCCCAGGAGGCCACAAGGCTCTATAGGTCTTTCTAGCATATGGTAATTAAGACCCACAACTTCTGGTGAGTGCATACCCCTTTTATTCTACAAGCCCAATATTATAAGTACCAGCAGTTGGACTACTGGAGGATTCAGCACAAGCACCTGCACTTTCCCCATTTTGGCACCGAAGTTTCTTATGCACCAAAGTCACATATGAACTTTTATTTGGACTCATTTGGCACCTATTTGCACTTTATGGCACATTTGTGAATTTATTATGATCTTATATACTGTGACCACTTATTGATCTCATATTAATTTTATTGTGATTATATAATCAGTCACATGCTATACACTTTTATTGATTTTATTAAGTATAATTTAATATATAATTAATTAATTTATTTTGATCTACTTCCATCACTATATATTTGCCACAATATCTCTACCCAGGTTATTGACAAGCAATTGTCGATCCTTGGCTAGTAATAGCAAGCGTTATATTAATCCTAACTAGTTTGGGGTTTTCATTTTCAAAGTTTGACAGCACTGAAAACTTAAAAATGGCCTGGGCAGGAAGGGGATGACAGTGTCCTATATTGAAGTGGTTAAGTGTTGCCAGGAGCCTGCATTCACTATATCTGGTCTGCCACAGTACACAGAATATGGAAATGCAATTATTTTAGTAAGTATAAACTGCTAAATACCTTTTCCAATCAGCAGTATAGCTGCTTGCGGACCGCCCACCACACATTTCCTGTGGCAGGGCAACCTGGCTGCTTGAAACAATGTACCTGTATGTCAATTCTTCTTCCTGGTCTGGGGTGCTCCCACTCCCGCTGTGATTGCACACAGCAGGAGCAAATCAGCAGGGGTCAAGCTGGACCCGATGTCCGCCTGGATCTGCTGATCGTTCTCAAGAGAAGCAGAACAGCAGTCTGCCTATGTAAACAAGGCAAATCGCCATTCTGTCAGGGGAGAAGATAGAGATTGTGTGTTCCTGCTAAACAGGAACACAGATCTCTGTCTTCCCCCAGTCAGACCATCCCACACGTAGTTAGTTAGTGTCTGGATAACGTCGTATGACGAAACGCGTAGGGCGTGGTTTGTTACGTCAATACGTCACTTCCGGTAACGGTGGTTTGAGCCATTGGAACGTGGAAGCAACTCGGCGAACACCTTATACTGAAAGTGAACTCCCTAAATGTGAGTGGATGCTAACTTGCTTTGATTTAACCAACATATACTACGCAATGGAGGGTTCTCTTGTGTTTCAGTGACCGAAGAATTGTTGAGTCATCTGCCTTAAGTGTGCGGTAAGCAGCGGTGTACTTGGTGGAGATCCACAAGTGCCATGTTTATTATTTAAAGGCACATAATCACCCACGTGGTTTAATACAAATACCAGCACTCAGCACTTTCTATGTATATGTGGCATATGATATGGTACATTAAACACAGCCTATGCACTTTATTGATGTTTTAAATCAGCACTAAGCACCTTGCATCTAAGTGGCAAATGCACTATATGCACTATATGCACTTTCTTAAAGACTTATGGTTTTATGCATTTTATCTTTCACCAATACGCACAGTACACATTTTTTATCTTTGAGTGATAGCGCCGACCCCAACAACCTTGCACTTTTTCACTTTTCACTACCTCAGAGGTAGGTTGGTGGCAGCTTACATCACATTGTTTATCCTAGTCCAATCAAGGTACTGAAACTCCATAGCGCTGGTATTAACCCTACCCCCTACATCCTAGCCAGCGGGTCCTACAAGGGTAATAATGCTTATGCATTTTATTAAACAAAATGTTCCTATTTATGAAATGCATTTTTGAAAAACATCATTCATACAAATGATTCTTTACAAATCTGGCAGTGTCCTATGTCTGTAGGTAAGACGAAGAAAATCTAACGTCAGTAAGAGTACAATGCTTCAAGCTTTGTGGTCAGAGGGAGTAATTAATATTTACATAGTGCCTGTAGTCAGTAGGAGAAGGAATAGTGCCTCATCGTTGGTGTCAGTGGAAGGAATATTGCCCCATCATTGGTGTTAATGGAGGGAATAGGGCCTAATAATTTGTATAAGTGGGAAGAATAGTGCCCTATCTTTGGGGTCATTAGGGGGAATAGTGTCCCATTGTTTATTTCAGTAGGAGAAATTATGCCCTGTTGTTGGAATCAGTGGAAGTAATTGTGCCTCATTATTGGTGTATGTGGGATAAATAGTGCACTATGGTTGGTGTCAGTGGAAGGAATTATACCCCTTTATTGATGTCAGTGGAATAAACGCTGCTTAATTGTTGGTGTTAGTGGGAGGAATAGTGCGCTATCATTGGTGTCAGTGAAAGGAATATTGCCCCATCATTGGTGTTAATGGAAGAAATAGTGCCTCATCATTTGTATAAGTGGGAAGAATAGTGCCCCTTCTTTGGGGTCATTAGAGAGAATGATGTTCTATCATTTTTGTTCAGTAGGAGGATTTATGCCCCGTTGTTCGAATCAGTGGAAATAATAGTGCCTCATCATTGGTGTATGTGGGAAGAATAGTGCCCCACGGTTGGTGTCAGTGGAAGGAATTATACCCCACTGTTGATGTCAGTGGAATGAATGATGCTTGGTGTCAGTGTGAGGAATAGTGTCCAATGGCCAAATAAAGGCAAATAAAGGGCCTCATCCAGCCCATGAACTGCAGTTTGTAGACCACAGACCTAAATGAAAGATAATGTCTAGTACTTTTTAGTTATTATATCTTTATCAACTGTCGACAACTGACTTTTCTCTCTATCAATGAACATCTAAAGTGAGTTTGCAATAGAACAACTTACCTGACCAGGTTCTGAATAGATTGTGAATTTCCTCTTGTTTCTGATGATGTTTTCAAAGGCACTTGAATAGCCTTTTGGGCACAGTCTGTATACCAAAACCTTGCAAAGTACCACAACATCATTATAATTCCCAACAGAAAAATCCATTTTAATAAGGGCAAAAGTTTCATGTTTTTCCAAATAGATCTTGATTCTCCGTAGAGTGAGAGATACAGACTGTAGAGCGATGTGTAGAAATGAGCAGCTACTGTAAATTGTATCGTGACCACACCTCATGTACTTTAGACATATTGCTTTGGTGCTCTTGGATTGTAATTGAACAGCTAAGTTTAATTTTTTTCATTAATCTCTGAGAATCAAATGCACAGAGCTAAACAATGGAAGTTTCACTTAGCTACTACACTTGCTTTAAAGCAGCAGGTTCACTTAAAGTTCACCTGAGCTCAAAATGTAAAGATTTTCTATGTTATGGAAAACATCTAGAAGTGTCAGTTGTACCTAATCAGTATCCTAAAAGATTTGCCTTTAGTCCCCTTTCACGCTATCAGACCAATCCGGTCCACCTGTCCTCTTTTCAAGCGGACCCAATTGGGCCACCCATTGTCCTCTATGCGGAGGCGGATGTCAGCGAACTTGTGTCCGCTGACGCCCCCTGGCATCTGATCCAACAAAATCCTCTGAAAACAGATGTATGGCGATACGTTCACCATCCGTCCAGCAGATCAGATCGGATGACAATCAGATGGAAAGGGACATGCAATCCATTTCCATCCGACAGCCCATTAAAGGAGAGCGGGCTTCATCCTTTTCTGCTCTGCATAGCGTAGCGGACAGGACCTGTCATCCAAAAGCTCTCATATAAAATGCTCGGTGCTCTAAAATCCATATAGAGGTGCTGAAGTGCTTCATGTAAACATGCTGTGAAGTGTGCCACACTTCCCTCTCGAATCCCCATTCACCAGAGAAAATGGTCCATGAGCTTTTCAGTCAAGGGGTCAAACACTCTTGTATCTGGTGTTGTGAATACCAGGTCTCTTAGCGTCTGTGATCGGGTCTCCACAATATTACTCTTGGGGTAAGCTCTATTATTCACCAAGTTCAAAACAGAATGATACTCATAGTGAAGTACTGTAAAACCATATTTATTTGTGCAAATGCAAAACAACATACAAACTTGTAGATAAAAACAGGCATAAAACAATCATGAGGTTCTTCCGGGTTCACTGCAGCTCGGCGTGCGTTCCACAGAGGACGGAAGTGATTTTGATGGTTTACGGAACTGGAAATTACGTCAACGCGTTTGCCTCCCCTCCAGGGCATCATTAAGGACATCCCTTCAAGGATGTAAAACGTGGTCAGAAAGGTAATTTTTTTTATTCATTATTAGTACAAATCATATATCCAACCTGGTCAAGTATCTGGTGGAATTCACTTTACTTGATTATTTCTACGTAGCTCCATTTAGAGCATTTGCTGGTGTGGTGAGGATGGTAGGTTTTTATGGGATAACCAAACACTAGGATAATCATACAATGTATAATCATTTTGTTAGAATGAATTTTGGATAAAGAATGTTACTATCAATAACAAAAATAAGTCATATGGGATATATACTGTATATAATATGAAGCAATGGCTTCTCTCCAGACAGTAAAGAAGATTGGATTCAACAAATACGATATAATTGAAAATAATTTAATATTATTTATGAATTGTTGTAATACATGGTTATATAGTATATTACAATACTGCCAACATACACTCACCAGCCACCCCATTAGGTACACCTGTTCACACATGGCAGCAACTTATTGCAGGCATCTAGATCTGATGTGTGTATATATACTGATTTAAGGTAGTCTTAATGGCTGAAGGTTTTTTACCTTAGAATGCTGAGAATGCATGAAGGTAAGAAAAAACCTTCTGTGTGCTGCTCCCCCCACAGCCCCCCTAATATTCACCTGAGCCCCCTCTCGATCCAGCGATGTACACAAGAGCCTCGGCTGTTCCGGGACTCCCTCTTCTCATTGCTGTCAATGACAGCCAGTGAACCAATGAGGAGAGAGCGGGGGGCAGGGCTTGGGAGCGAGCAGCACTTGACCAGTGCTCCCCATAGCGGCTTGCTCTGGGGAGCAGTGGTCAAGGAAGAGGAGCCAAGAGGTCTGGTGGGGGACCCGAGAAGAGGAGGATCCGGGCTGCTCTGTGCAAAACCAACTGCACAGAGCAGGTAAGTATAACATGTTTGTTATTTAAAAAAAAAAAAGTCTGACCTTTAATACCACTTTAAACTTTGTCTATATCTTGTGACAAAGGATGGCAGTTTTAAGATTGGTGTGTATTCTCCCTGAAGAAGGAATGGTGTACAATTCCAAAACATGTTTAACCACTTCCCACAAAATCACATACCTGTAAGCCATTTTGCTGCAGTGGTTGTACCAGGGGGATATGCAGCTGCAAGCATCACTCAGATACCGTTTTTTGGACCGGACAGTCAGCTTTCTTGTAATAACAACCAATGCGGCTAGGCAGCCACTCAGCTGTTATAACAAGCAGCGGGAGGGGATATGCCCCCCCCCCCCCGCCGCCTTCCACCGCTCTGCCCCCGGCCACTCTTCCCACAGGGAAACCCAAACGAGCAAGTCCGCCGGCTTGCCGGAGACCCAAACAAAGCCAGAATCGACTTTGATCGGGTCTCTGATGTAGTAACCTGGAAGCGACGCTACAGCCCCGGATCCTTGCATAAAGAGTACCTGTCACTTTCTGTTACTGTCACAAGGGATATTTACATTTCTTATGACTACAATAAAAGTGAAAATAAAAGAAGGAAATAAACAAGGAAAAATTGTTTTTAAAGCACCCCATCCCTCTGTGCTCGCACACCAAAGGAAACGCATACGTATGTTGCGCCTGCAATTGTAAACAGTATTCAAATCATACATGTGCGGTATCACCACGAAAATTAGAGAGAGAGAAATAATGTAACTCTTAACATATAACTATTAAATTTTTAAAGCGTTGCCTATTGAGATTTTAAAGTAGCATGTTTGTCGCCATTCTACGAGCGTGCGCAATTTTAAAGCATAACATGTTAGGTATCTATTTACTGCGTGACTTCATCTTTCACATTTTCCAAAAAAAATTGGGCTAACTTTATTGCTTGTTTTTGTTTAATTCATTGAAGTGTACTGTTCCAAAAAATGTGCGTTTAAAAGACCGCTGACCAAATACAGTGTGACATAATATATTGCAAGGACCACCATTATATTCTCTTGGGTCTTTGCTAATTGTAAGGGGTTAGCTCGGTAGCGGGTGTGGGTGACCCCTTGGTGTGGGTTCGCTACACAGAGAGACAGCCAAGGAGTGGATGAAAACAATGGTCTATGGTTTATTCTTCCAATTTGCTGGAAACAAGTGCAAGCATCCAAACAGCATAAATCAAACAAATATAAAATAAACCCTGGCCACTTGGGACGTCTACCTTCACAACACAGGAATCTACCTATGGAGTCTGTCCCAACCTACTGCTGGGCAGACACTGCTGGTCATACAGCAGAAAACCAATAGTCTATTTGTTTTCATTTCACACAGAAAAAGTCAACACCACCTCACCTCCAGAAGTCTTTCTCAGCTCACTGCTCTCCTAAATGCAAAAAGCCTCAGGAGGCAGCAAACAGTAGTCATCCTCTGGATAACTTATAGAGGCCTTAATTGCCTCATTCTGAATAGCTGAAGCTTTCCAATGTCCTTAAACCTTTCTGGCTACCTCCGCAGCCGACACCTGATAGTAATTGGTGAATTGTCTAAACAAGGCAGAAATGTATCTCCCGTCTGTGACAACACCCACAGATTTACCTGACTTCCTGTCACATAATATATATATATATATATATATATATATATATATATATATATATATATATATACATATATACATACACACACACACAGTACAGCAGGTATTGTACACATCACCATTTTTCTAGGTAAATATATTTCCAAAGGTGTTATTGACATGAAATTTTCACCGCATGTCGGTAGCAACCCATGCAATCTATACATACAAAGAAACCAAAACAAATAGGTTTAGTAGTTAAATTATGTGTGATAAAGTGGAATGACACAGGGAAAAAGTATTGAACACATGAATAAAGGAAGGTGCAAAATGCATTGAAAGCCAAGACACCATCTGAAATCTATCCGTAATTAGAAAGCAATCCTGCCCCTTGTCATTGCAAATTAGTAGACAGCTGGGTTCATGCGTTTCGAGGGAGAACCCTCTTCCTCAGAGCCAAAATTGAGTAGCACGTTTTGGCTCTGAGGAACAGGGTTCTCCCTCGAAATGTGTCAGCCCAGCCAGACATTTGTGAACACCAGCATGTTATCCAGTACAGGGGTTCCCTGGTTATTTTGGAGACGACCAGTTCCATTGTGTTTTATGTGCGCTATCATCACTTGTTTGTGAATATAATGTATGTTGTCTTCGGATTTTAATAAACCTTTTTAGTGGTAATGCACGAGGTCAGTGCGCCCTTCTTTTGTTGTTGTCTTTCAGTGTATTTTCAGTGTATTTTGGATACCCTTGGTCCTGAGGGGGCAGCAAGACCTAAAGTGGTGCATACAAAGACCATATAAGAACACTTATCCTTTGTTACATACCACCCGAGCGCAGGAGAATTTTTGTTTGTTGACTTTACATTGCAAATTAATATCAGCTGGCTCAGTCTCAACTAATGGCTCATAAAAAAGTGTCACATTAGCAAGGTGTCACACAAGAAACAGAAGTAGAAAGAACATCATTTCACCATAAACCAGCCACGATCAGGTACTCTTCGCAAGATTTCTGACAGAGAAGTAAAAAGAATGATCAGAAGTGTTGTCCAAGAGCCAAGGACCATATGTGGAGAGCTTCAGAAAGACTTGGAATAAGCAGGTACAATTGTTTCAAAGAAAGTATTAAGTAATGCACTCAACCGTCATGGTCTGTATGCATGCTCACCACCCAAGACTCCATTGCTGAAGAAAAAGCATGCTGAAGCTTATTTAAAGTGTTCTGCACAGCATTTAGACAAGCCTGTAAAAATACTGGGAGAAAAATGTCTGGTCAGATGAGACCAAAATCAAAGTCTTTGAATGCCATAATACACACAATTTTTTGAGGTCAAATGGGACTGCACATCACCCCAAAAACACCATACGAACAAAGTTTGGAGGTGGGAACATCATGGTGTGGAGCTGTTTTTCAGCATACGGTACTGCCAAACTTCATATCATATAAAGGAAGGATGGATGGAAAAATGTACCGAGACATTCTTGATAACAAATCTGCTGCCATCTACAAAGATGATGAAGATAAAACGAGGGTGGACATTCCAGAAAGACGATGATCCCAAACACAAAGCCAAGGAAACTCTCAATTGGTTTCAAAGAAAGAAAATTAAGTTGCTAGAATGGCCAAGCCAATCACCTGACTTGAATCCAATAGAAAATCTATGGAAAGAACTAAAGATCATAATTCTGGAAGAATGGGCCAAAAGCAATGCATGCAACTACAAATGTAGTTTCTCCATACAGGATGCGTCTTGAAGCTATCATTACCAGAAAAGATTTTGTACAAAGTATTAAATGAATTTTAGTTAGTGTGTTCAATACTTTTTCCCTGTGCCATTCCATTTTATTAGATGTAGCACCCTCCTAGATAGGTGCTAGGTAGGAAGAATAGTTTTGCTCTGCCTGCTTATCAGGAGAGTAGCCGGCAAAACCGAGTTGCTCTTTCTGCTTATCAGGGAGTGTCCCCACTGTATCCAATAGTGAGGCAGATTGGACAGTGGAGGAAACCCAGCCAGTGACACACAGGCTTTGTTACTGCCCCAGGGGGTTGCACAGACGGTGCATTATGGGGCAGGGTATATAAAGCCAGGGACACATGTGCTCAGTGTCTTTGGGTGGGAAGCCAAGTCCCCAAGTCCCAGCTTCTTCTGAAGCTGTGGAAGGTGGTCACAGGCAGTCGGCCTGGTGTACGAGAAAGTGTGGCTAAATCCAGAGGTCCAGTGGAGGCTGACTGGTGGAGTTTGGAGGCAACGGTGACTCTGGAAAAACAGTGTCCGTGAGTACAGAGGAACTTTCCCAAGGGTCTGCCAGGAAGGGGACCACTCCAGAAGCTAGAGTCACTGGACGGGTGTCAACACACAGGCAGTGAGAGTAAAGGGGTGCCAAGTTTAGAACCCTGAAGAGAATATTCAAGCAGGAACATTCACTTTAGTGGCAGAGTGAAGCAGCGGCCTTGCCGCATTCTATTCTTGTCCTCAAGACTGTGAATGGTTAATTTTTCAACCTGTATTTTCCTCTTGTGTCTTTTGAACTATTTTTGGATGATGGCACCTTGGGTTGTTCACTTATATTTTGCACATGTGAATGGTTAATAGTTGGAGTATCCCACTCATCCCTTCTCCTATCCAAGTTGTCAATAAAACCACAAAAACAACATCCCCTGGACTGATTATTGACGGAGCCAAGATCTTTCATTGCTGTTTATCTTCTGTCAGTTGCTAAGAGTAACCCAGGGGAATCCAGAAAGTGTAATTCTCAACAGTCCTCTAGGGGGCAGTGCTACATACACATAACTTAATTTCTGAACTTATTTGTTTTGGTCTTTTCCTATGCATGGATTGTATGGGTTGTTACTGATATATAGTGAAAATTTATTGTCACTGGCACCTTTAGCGCCCATTCGGACTGGTGCGACACGACTTGCTGGGGCGACCTGTGAAGTCGTGGTGCACAGCGTGCACCGCGACCTCGGCACGACTTGCACGGACTTCATATAATTGAAGTCAATGCAAGTCACCTCCAGGTCGCCCCAAAGTAGTACAGGACCCTTTTTCTAAGTCGGAGCGACTTGTGTCGCTTCTATTAGAACGGGTCCTGTACTATTCAATGGCGACCGACCGCGACTTGTCAGGCGACCAAGTCGCCTGACAAGTCGCGCTAGTGTGAATGGGCCCTAAGTAATATATTTACCTAAAAAAATGGTGTTGTGTTTAACACTTATTTTACTTACTGTGTGCTTCAACTTGGAGACTCTCATATAAAGAGTTAGGACCGTACTTTGCAAATGTGTGTAACTAAAACCTTTGTTTTTAACATACATTTTATCAGTGCCATTTTGTTTTTTGTTTTTTTTTACAGGCTAGCTGGTACGTGTGCCAGGAAATCTTTTGTATATTTGTACTTTGCAATGCTCTTCCATGTGTACTTTACTTCTAAAGCTAGTTATAAACTGGGAAGGTTGCTATTCTTGTATTGCTTGCTAGTTGGATTTGCATGGAGACACATTCAATGCCTTCAACTGCCATTGTGTTCTCGCTGGACTTCCAATGTGTCCTTGCGCCTTTAGGGAGGATAGGGCTCCCTCCAGACATACCTGCCCTTAATTTATCCACCGCTACAGTATGTGTGCTCCAACTTGGAGACTCTAAAATATAGAGTTAAGCCTAGACTTTACAGAGGAGTCTGGAGGCAGTGTGGTATCCACATATATTTGCAAATGTGTGCAATAAACCTCTATTTTTGACATAAATTGTTAGACAGTGGCATTTGAGGTTTTTTTTGTTGTTGTTTTTGCAGACTAGGTCTGCAGACTAGTGTGCTTGTATATCTTTTGCTTGTTTGCACTGTGTACTGCCCTTCCATTTACACTTTACTTCTCAAGCTAGTTATAAAGAGGAGTGGTTACCATTCTTGTGTAGCTTGCTAGTTGGATCTGGCGTGGAGACATGTTGGACGCTTTTAGCTGCCATTGTGTTCTTACTGGGCTTCTAATGTGTCCCTGCACCTTTTAGCAAGGAATGGGTTCCCTCCCCGCATACCTGCCCTTAAAGAGGAACTTCGGTGAAAGACAAAATTATTTAACCACTTCCCGCCCGCCCGCCTGCCATCAAATGATGGTGAAGCAGTGCGACTCTCATGCTGGGACGATGTCGTATGACGGCACCCAGTTAAGCCACAATCGCGGGCGCACCATGTTCCTGGGCAAAGGACCACAGCTGCGGCTCTTTACCCATGTAATTGGCTGTGTCTGAACACAGCCGATCACGTGTAAACAAGGAAGTGCCGTTTATCGGCTTTTCCTCTCTCACACTGACAGAGTGCGAGGTGAGGAGAGCTGATAAGCGCCATCTCCTCACAGGAAAAACGCGTTAAGGTAATCAGGGCACTGATCATCAGTGCCCTGAATACAACGCAACCCCAGCAGTGCCCATCAGTGGTGCCACTATGTGCCCATTAGTGACACCAGTCTGTGCCCATCAGTGACACCAGTCTGTGCCCATCAGTTATGCCAATCAGTGCTACCTTTCAGTGCCCATTAGTGCCTGCCCATCAGTGCCCATCAGTACTGTCCATTAGTTCCCATCAGTGCGGCCCATCGGTGCCATCTTTATTTGCCCATAAGTGCCACCTATTAATGCCCATAAGTGCCATCTATCAGTGCCCATCAGTGCCTACTATCAGTGCCCATCAGTGCTGCCTATCACTGCCAATCAGAGCTGCCGTTCAGTGCTCATCAGGGCTGTATATCAGTGCCACGTATTAGTGCCCATCAGTGCTGCATATAAGTGCATCCTCATCCGTGCCACCCCATCAGTGTCCATCAGTGCCGCCTCATCATTGATCATCAGTGCAGCCTCATCAGTGCACATCAGTGAAGGAGAAAAATTACTTATTTAAAAAATTTGCTTACAGAAACCAAGAAAAACTTTATTTTTTATCACTTTTATTCCTATTACAAGGAATGTAAACATCCCTTGTAATAGGAATAAGGATGACAGGTCCTCTTTATGGAGAGATCTGGGGTCTACAAAACCCCCAAAAAAACTATCTCAGGTTTTCCAGCTTGTTTACAACTGCCGGGGCCAGATGTGATGTCATATGACCAGAGTCGTAGAGCTCTATGGAAAACTTCCACCGGCAGATTAGTTATTCAGCTCGCTGATCACGCAGGCGAGCCAGTAGAAGTACCAGAGGGCAGTGTGGGGGGGGGGGGCGGGGGACGTCCCCTCCGCTGCCTGTAAAAACAATCCAGAGGCTGAACTGCTGCAATGATTGTTTTTCTCTGTGCAGGGTATCGCCAGCTGAAAGAAAAAATATATGAATGATGTCTGTAGCTGCAGTCATCATTTAGATATCTCCACTCAAACCTAAGGACATCATGTCATGTGCCTGGGTGTCCTTGAACCGGAGGGTTTCTTGTTTCGTGGCTTGCAGCTTTGCCTGCTGTGCCACAGAGAAGCTCTGGAGTTTTGTCAGTGATTTTTCCAGCCTGATGCATGCCTTGGACTCACTAGCCCCACCTGCTGTCAGCTGCGAACAATGTACAATTTAACCAGCTGTGAACAATGTACAATTTACCCAGCCTTTAAATAGCAGCACTTCCTGCTACTGAGTGCCCGTTTGTTTTGGAATATCTTCCTGGGTGTGCTGCTTGCTCTTTGATAGACTTTGGTGTATGAACTTTTGCCTGTATTCGTGACCCCTCTTCAGCCTGCCGAATCTGTACTTCACCGCCATCTTGTATATGACTTCTGCCTGCCTGACCATTCTTTGGATTTCGTTTGGATATCGCTTTGCCCGATCTGTTGCCGGCCTGATCTCTCTGTCTTCGTTTTCGCCTGAATCCTCAGCACTCAAGCTCCACTTCGGACTTTACCTCACAGGTACCTAACATAACAAACGGCCATAATGACAGCGGACCCTGCTGAGATTGTTAAGGCGCTTACGCATCAGGGACAATTGATTGGAGCTCATGAACAGCATATTTCTTCTCTGGACGCTAAGCTAGATGAACTTTGTGCTAAAATCCTGTTTGCCTGGCTCCTCTGTATCTGTCCAGACTCCTGCTCCAATCCAACCCACCTCTTCTGTGCCCCTCAAACTTCCCTTACCTGAAAAGTTTGGTGGTGACACCGAGGACTGCAGAGGTATTTTAAACGTTTGTCGTTTGCACTTCCGCAACAACCCTGGGGCTTTCAGTACTTCTTCTGCCAAAGTGACATTTGTAATTTCTTTGTTAAAACGGAAAGCCCTGGCATGGGTCTCTCCTTACTTGGAATGCAATGATCCTGTGCTGCAAGATGCTGATAGATTTCTGGCTTCTCTTCAGACTGTATTTGACAAGTTAGATAAAGCTTCTGCAGCTGAGTGCTCACTTTTGGACATACAACAAGGTACCAGGACTGTGGTACAGTATGCTATTGAGTTCCGCACCCTGGCGGCTGAGACCAAATGGGACTCAGGGGCATTACGTGCAGCTTTCTGTAAAGGTCTTACAGATCGCATTAAGGACTCCCCAGACGGTCTTGAAAAATTCATAGAGTTGTGTGTTCTTCTGGATCTCCGGTATCATGAAAGGTGCCAGGAGAGACTCAGAGCTTCCAAGGCCAGTATATCGCTTGGCCCCTAACTTCCAAGCGACATCTCAGCCTGAACCTGAAATTTCTGTTGAATCCAAGTCTCCTGTGGAACCCATGAAAGTCAGCCATCTCCACCTCTCAGAATCAGAGAGACAAAGGAGGCGTGCATTGGGCTTATGTTTTTACTGTGGACTTAAAGGACATTTGCTATCTGGTTGTCCAGCCCGTCCAGTAAAAGGCAGGGTGTAACCAGTGTCGGAGGAGCTGGGTTAGACCTTACAAGTACTTCCTCCAAAACCAGGACTACTGTACCCGCAACTTTCCACTTAGCCTCTAAACTTGTCTCCTGTGAGGCTTTTGTAGATTCGGGAGCCACTGGTATATTCTTGGATTACAATTTTGCTAAAGAAAATAACATCCCATTCGTTCCAAAGTCTGGACCCCTGAACATTACCACCTTGAATGGACAGCCGTTGGGAGATGGCCTTGTAAAGTTTGAGACCACTGCAATCACCCTTCAGGAAGGCGCACTCCATAAAGTGGAAATCATCCTGTCTCTTATTGATTCCCCACTTCTGCCTGTTATTCTTGGCTACCCTTGGTTACAACAACACAACCCTTGCGTTGATTGGGTAAAGGGAGAATTAACCTCTTGGGGGTCTTCTTGTTATTGGAACTGTTTATCTCGACCCACAAGACTTTCTGGTTGTCTGTTGGCTTCCACGGCCATCCCTCCTACCTTGCCTCATGAATACCATGAATTTGCAGATGTGTTTTGCATGAAAAAGGCAGAGGTTTTACCTCCACATCGTTCTTTTGTGTGATTAACCTGATCCCTGGAGCACCTCTTCCCAAAGGAAGGACCTATCCCCTGTCTCTGCCTGAACAAAAGTCCACAGAGGAATATGTCAAAGACAACTTGGAAAGAGGTTTTATTCGACCCTCTTCTTCTCCAGTAGGGGCAGGCTTCTTCTTTGAAATCGAAAATTGTGCTGCGCTATAGTGCAGTGAAAATAAATTCACCAAACAAACAACTGTGATAATGAAAAACACTTGTTAAAAAACAAAAACCTGAAATAAATCAGTGAATTATTTTATAAAAAATAATTGTGCAAAACTTATATTCTGTGATCACGTGAATCATAAACCATATAGTGCAAAATACAAGAAATAAAGAGACAAGAGGATATTTTAAGTCCTAATTAGGTCCCAATGAAAGTCCATGTATTCAAGCACAGAAGAAAATCCAAGAAGGTCAACCACAGAATCCCAGAAAGTGCATCCACATAAATCCTTATGAAAATAGGGAAGACACCGGTGTGAAAATCACCCAAGGAAAACAGATGGCTGCTTACCGGAAAAAATTGGTCTCTCAAACTGAGTGGACCAAAAACAGCTTGTGTGTAATACCAAAGATGGCCACAGGATGTCTCCTTACAGTCTCAATAGCGATATCCACATGATAGGGAAAAGATTAAAAGCAGGGACATAGCGTAACTCCATATTAAAAGTAATTTATTCCAATAAAAGGCAGATAAAAAACACTCATATTTAAGTTGTGATCTCAAAGCATATAGCGGTTTACAGATAGCCACGCTGGGAACGGACGAACATCTCCCACGGTGTCACTGTATATGGTAGCCGGCTGTTGGGGGCGTGGTCACGTCACGTCTGGGTCACCCGACCGATTTCGTCATACGCTTGACGTCATCAGGGGTGTGACTACCAGACGTGACTCCACGCTTAAATACCGCATATTCATAAGGCGGACGGGGCCGCGCATGTCTCATGGACACTTGTATAGAAGGGTGGAAGTAAGCACTCCGAGTGGCCTCTATAAGGGCGGAAGTAGACCGCATATATTTACATAGCAGGAGCGGAAATGAACACTCTGCATCATATCTGTGAGAGCGAAAAGAATCTGAAGATAGTAGAGAGGACTTATAATGTTACTGGGACAAGTTGGATATAATGTGTGTTATATTTAATACGCTTGTGAAGCTTTAAAAGATTTACCAGTTGATGATTGTATATCTATAGGATGGCATAAAAAGTGCCAAAATAAATTATATGTGACTAATTTAATAGTATGCAAACGCCATCTAATGGACAAAAGTGAGTCATACAAAAGCAAGTGAAAAAAATTTTATATAAAAATTGTGAATATGAAAAACAATCGAGGTGCTTAATCCCGATCCTATATAAATACAAGTGGTGTATATATATATATAAATTTAGACAAATAGTCTGGAGATGTTCGTCCCATACATTAATCATACTATCAACAGTAAAGAAAAAATATCATATAAAAATGTGACTTTAAAATCTCATATTAGATTACATAAAAAATACAAAATACAAGTAAAATATACATAAAATAAAATAAAAACAAAGAGAACCAAAAGCCATTTTTAGCTGTTGTTAATGAAACTGTTTACGTCCCATTCTACATTTAAGCCAAATGGCACATAAGATTTAAGACAGTGTATCCATCGTGTATCGGCCCGTGAAATTTCCCTCTTAGCATTGGATCCTCTCCAATGAGGGGTATATTTGTCTATTGCTGTAAAAAAGGTATGTTTGGGATTATTACGATGGCATAAACTGTAATGTTTGGACACACTATGTCCAGGGAAACCTTTTCTTATATTTCCTACGTGTTCGCCTAGGCGAACCTGTAGGGCCCTGGTGGTGCGGCCAACATACTGTTTCCCACATTTACATTATAACATGTATACTACATTTTTTGTGCTGCAGGTGATGAAAGAATTAATTTGATATTCTTTCCCAGTCTGTGTAGAGAGAAATTTCTCAATCTTTCTCCCCTTAAAGCTATTTATAGCGCAAATATTACATCTGCGGCATGGGTAGTATCCTTTTAGTTCAGCAAAAAAAGTGGGCTTCCTGGGTATATCTATTGTGTTACGGGCTATTTGATGTCTCAAAGATGGAACACCTCTATATACTACCACAGGTTGGTCGGGCAAGGTTTGACCTAAAATGCGGTCATTTTTCAACACAGGCCAGTGTTTTTTAAGGATTTTTTTAATAAGGTAATGTTGTGTAGAGAAGGTGGTTAGAAAAATGTCTTTGAATTTATTCTGTTCAGAGACATCACGCCTTTTCGGAACCAACAGAGTATTTCTATCAATGTTAGCTACCTCATTAAGGGTGTTATCAAGCGTTTGTTTGTCATAACCCCTATCAATGAATTTATCTCTTAAATCCGAAGCCTGTTTTAAAAATTCACTGTGGTAAGTGCAGTTGCGTTTTAAGCGTATAAATTGGCTCTTCGGTATGCCCGTAAGCCATGCCTGGTGGTGGCAGCTATCCTTTGGAATAAAACTATTCCTGTCGGTTTTTTTTAAATGGGTCCTCGCGACAAGGGAATTATTATGTACTTCCAGATTGAGGTCTAAAAAAGTGATGCATGAGAAACTACTAGTATACTCAAGCTTAATTCCCTTGTCATTGGAATTAAGGCCCGACATGAAGTCATCCAAGGAGGCGGAGTCGCCGTCCCATAGGAGGAGGACGTCATCAATGTATCTTCGCCATAAAACCAGTTGAGGGGGGCGATTACCAAAAACGACGTCCTCCTCTCACTTCGCCATAAAAAGATTTGCGAGGTTACCTGTTATTCTTGGCTACCCTTGGTTACAACAACACAACCCTTTCGTTGATTGGGTAAAGGGAGAATTAACCTCTTGGGGGTCTTCTTGTTATTGGAACTGTTAATCTCGACCCACAAGACTTTCTGGTTGTCTGTTGGCTTCCACGGCCATCCCTCCTACCTTGCCTCGTGAATACCATGAATTTGCAGATGTGTTTTGCATGAAAAAGGCAGAGGTTTTACCTCCACATCGTTCTTTTGTGCGATTAACCTGATCCCTGGAGCACCTCTTCCCAAAGGAAGGACCTATCCCCTGTCTCTGCCTGAACAAAAGTCCACAGAGGAATATGTCAAGGACAACTTGGAAAGAGGTTTTATTGGACCCTCTTCTTCTCCAGTAGGGGCAGGTTTCTTCTTTGTTGAAAAGAAGGATGGGGGTCTTCGACCATGCATAGACTATCGAGGGTTAAATCAGATCACTGTAAAAGACTCCTACCCGTTGCCTCTTATTCTAGAGTTATTTTATGTGCTTAAGGGAGCCGTTGTCTTCACTAAACTTGACCTCAGAGGGGCTTATTATCTGGTTCGAATTAGAGAGGGAGACGAGTGGAAGACAGCTTTCAACACCCACAATGGACACTATGAGTATCTGGTTATGCCATTTGGACTCTGTAACGCTCCTGCTGTCTTCCAACATTTCATGAATGACATCTTCCATGACTTCAGTAACCCTTGTGTGATAATCTACCTGGATGATATCTTAATTTTTTCAAAGACTCACATTGAGCACCGCTCACATGTAAGGCAAGTATTACAGCGGCTGAGAGAAAACCACCTTTATGCAAAGATTGAGAAGTGCAGTTTTCATCAAAACCAGATATCTTTTCTTGGATACATCATAAATAGTGTTGGTTTCCAAATGAACCCACAGAAACTCTCTGCTGTCTTGCAATGGCCCCAACTGACCACTTTGAAGGGACTCCAAAGCTTTCTGTGGTTTTCAAATTACTACAGGCGTTTCATCAAGGGTTTTGCCTCCATAGCTGCCCCCCTTACTGCTATGACTAGGAAAGGCACCAATTGCAAACTGTGGCCCTCTGAAGCAGAATCAGCTTTCCAGCTTTTAAAGGGTATGTTCAGCAAGGCTCCAATTCTTCAGCATCCAAACCCTGATCTCCAATACATTGTTGAGGTGGATGCCTCTGAGGTAGGAGCAGGTGCCGTGCTGTCCCAGAGGCAACCTAAGACTGGTAAGATTCATCCAGTGGCGTTTTTTTCTAAAAAGTTTTCTCCAGCGGAGATGAATTATGATGTTGGAAATCGAGAACTACTTGCTATAAAACTTACATTAACCGAATGGCGACATCTTCTGGAAGGGGCTCTAAAGCCTTTTTCTATCCTGACCGACCATAAAAACCTGCTGTATCTTCAGACTGCTAAACGTTTGAATTCACATCAAGCTCGATAGGCTCTGTTCTTCTCCCGTTTTAAAATTATGTCCTTTCCTATGTCCCTGGTCATAAGAACAGGAAGGCCGATGCTCTTTCCAGACAGTTTGTTACTTTTGAAGAAGATCAACCTACCGAACAATATATTATTCCACCTCACAAGATTGTCACACAGATCTCTGCAGCTCTTTCCCAACAGTTAAAAGGAAACCCAGAATCGTGTTCCCCCAAGGGCTGAAGGTACCACCAGGTTGCCTGTTTGTAGCCTCCAGCCTCAGGAGACCTGTACTCCTCTGGGCACACAATGGAGTGTTATTTGGTCATCCTGGTATCACAATCACTCTTAAGACCTTGCAGCGTCATGTTTGGTGGCCTCATAGGAAAAGAGATGTTACAGACTATGTGGCTGCTTGTCCAACCTGTGCTGCTAATAAAGTACCTTGCACATTGCCTGCTGGGCTATTACAACCGCTTCCTGCACCTCGCCAGCCTTGGACCCATTTAACTATGGACTTCATTACAGAATTACCCAAATCTGATGGTATGACTGCTATATGGGTTATAGCTTTTCAAAGATGTCTCATTTTGTACCACTCTCTGGATTACCTACAGCGGAAGCTCTGTCTACCCTCTTCCTTTCTCATGTTGTGAAACATCATGGTATACCTACCAATATTGTCTCAGACCGCGGATCTCAGTTCATTTCCCGATTCTGAAGAGCGTTTTGTAAGAAACTGGGAGTAACGCTCTCACTCTCTACCTCACATCACCCACAAACAGATGGTCAAGCCGAATGCATGAACCAGACCCTTGAAACCTATCTTCGGCATGACATCAACTCGCTACACTCCAATTGGTCTAAGTATTTGCCCTTGGCTGAATTCGCCATTAACTCTCATTGGCACAGTGCCCTGCATACCACGCCATCATACGCAGCCTTGGGTTATCACCCTCAGACCTTTCCACTACTTCAGCCTTCATCTGGTTTACCAGAAGCAGATCAACGGGTGAAGAATATCTTGCTGAACTGGAAAAAGATTTGCTTATTGCTATGGAAGTCAGCAGGCAGATATGATATCTCCAACAGACGACGACGCCATATACCTCCATATGCGGTGGGGACAAAGTTTGGCTGTCTACTAAATACGTGAGACGGAAGCAACCCTCTACCAAATTCATTCATTGGTCCTTTTAGGGTAATTGCTAGAGTCGGACCAGTCTCCTATTGGTTGAAATTCTCCTCAATCCGGATACACCCTGTGTTCCATGTTTCTCTCCTTAACCACTTGCCGACCGCCGCAAGTACATATACTGCGGCGGTCAGCCCCGTGCAGGCAAAGTGATGTATGGGTTAGTCACTCGCCTGCGAGCCAATAGGGGGCGAGCGCGTGCTGCCGGAGGTGCGCTCCCGCCCCCGCTCTCTCCCTAACTTCCCCACGCATGACACTGGGTCCGCCGGTCACTCGCGATCGTCCGTTACAGAGGGAGAAAGGCAGGCGGCTAATGTAAACAAAGCCGTCTGTCATTCTCCCTTGTGTAAGGACAGAGATCATAAGGTCCTGCTATGTAGGATCGTATATCTCTGTAGTTACACAAATAGCCACATCCCTTTACAGTTAGTAGCACGCCCCTAGGGACACACTTAACCCCTCCTTCTCCAATAAAGTTAACCCCTTCCCTGCCAGTGTAATTTTTACAGTAACAGTGCATATGTATAGCACTGATTACTGTAGTAATGTCACTGGTACCCCCAAAAGTGTCAAAAATGTCAGTCAGGGGTCCGATCTGTCCGCAGAAATTTCGCAGTCCCGCAAAAAAATCGCAGATCGCCGCCATTACTCGTTTAGAAAACGGTGAAATATTGTTATTTTTGCAAAATTGTCTCTCTTTTTTTGTTTATAGCGCATGATCAAAAAATCGCACAGGTGATCAAATACCACCAAAAGAAAGCTCTGTTTGTGGGAAAAAAAGGACGTCAATTTAATTTGGGTATAGCGTCGCACGACCGCGCAATTCTTTGTTAAAGTCACGCAGTGCTGAATCGCAAAATAGGGCCTGGTCAACAAGGGGGTAAAATCTTCCGGGGCTTAAGTGGTTAAAAGGGCAATCTTCAATCGTTACTCCAGAACTCAACAACTACCTCCTCCTGTTCTTGTTGATGGACAACATGAGTTTGAAGTCTCTAAGATTCTAGATTCTAGAAGGCGGGGTCGTGGCCTACAATATCTGGTTCTTTGGAAAGGATACCCCATCACAGACCATTCCTGGGTTCCAGCTAAAGATTTGCATGCCCCTGCTCTCATCCGAGACTTTCTTGCCACCTTTCCTGCTAAGCCTCGCTAGGCCCCCGGAGGGGTCCATTGGAGAGGGGGTCCTGTCATGTGCCTGGGTGTCCTTGAACCGGATGGTTTCTTGTTTTGTGGCTTGCAGCCTTGCCTGTTGTGCCACAGAGAAGCTCTGGAGTTTTGGCAGTGATTTTTCCAGCCTGATGCATGCCTTGGACTCACTAGCCCCACCTGCTGTCAGCTGCGAACAATGTACAATTTAACCAGCTGTGAACAATGTACAATTTACCCAGCCTTTAAATAGCAGCACTTCCTGTTACTGAGTGCCCGTTTGTTTTGGAATATCTTCCTGGGTGTACTGCTTGCTCTTTGATAGACTTTCGTGTATGAACTTTTGCCTGTATTCGTGACCCTTCTTCAGCCTGCCGAATCTGTACTTCACCGCCAGCTTGTGTATGACTTCTGCCTGCCTGACCATTCTTTAGATTTCATTTGGATACCGCTTTGCCCGATCTGTTGCCGGCCTGATGTCTCTGACTTCGTTTTCGCCTGAATCCTCAGCACTCAAGCTCCACTTCAGACTTTACCTCATAGGTACCTAGCACATCATATGATGGCCGGCGGTATGGAAGTGGCAAAACCACCCAGGCCAGCACTTAGAGTCAGCTCCTGAACTACATGATTGTTGACTACATCAAAATACGAGGAGGGGGGTTGGGATGCTGGAGGTAAGGGAGAGGAGGGAAATGTAATAGGGCAGGCTACATACAGTATAGTCAGGGCACTGGAGGCATAGCTGCAAGGGGAAACCTACGGACAAAGACTACCCATCCTTTCACAATACAGAGAGAAGGGCATTTAGCAGGTCACTATCAATGGGGGAGGGGGACATGAATCCTATAGCCGGGGGGAAGAACTAGCAACAGAAAAATATGATTTTGTTTTAAGATTTTATTATTTACATGCTTACAAACGTTCTTTTTCTTTGTAAGGCTGTCCTGCTCGGGTCAAGCAAGCACAGGCAGGGACAGCAATGCAAACTAGGTACTACATTAAACAAGAAGGAAGTCCTAGGCTTAAACACCATCTTGTCCTTTTGAAAAACCAGAAAGGGTTCCTTGCAAGATAAGGCCACCAGCTCAGAAACTCATCTCACAGAGGTGATGGATACAAGCAGTACCACCATGTAGGTGAGAGTAGAGAGAGGAATGTCCCTAATGGGTTGAAAAAAACTGTTTCTGAAGCGCAGTGACAACCAGACTAGGGTTTGAATTGGGATAGGATTAAGGAGTGAGAGACCAATGGTTTCTAAAAAGAAAATTGGAAGGGCAAAAAGAGCTGAGGGCCAAGCAATGGTCCAGACCCAGCCATTTTCTCACTTGCCATCACTATTTTTTTCCATGTTTTTATAGTTATTTACATATTTACAATTGTTTATAATTTGCATTTCTTAATTGTACATCACAGGACATAGGAAAGTTAATTCTTAGACCATTTGATCATGTTTCATCTCAAGGTGAATGGACACTGGAAAATAGCAAAGCTTGACTCAGCCCTGCATAAACTCACTGACTCTCGGTATTGCCTCTGATTTTTTTAGTGTCTGTAGGTGGGCCTGTCTCTCTCTGCTGAGAGAGTCTTTCTTATTAAGATAGTCTTCTTGGTGATATAGACTTCTCTGTGTTCTAGAGCAGCTGCAGTTAACTGGATCAATCGCTACAGATTACCATTCTTAGAGGGGCTGTAACCGGACCCTGGTGGTAGAACCAGGAAGGCCTGTAAGATGATACTTGCACTGGATCCCTAACATTGCACTCACCTAGTGGATGGTTGCATTGTGAGTTAGCTGGAGAGTTGCAGGTTCAGGGCTATGGCCTACTGCGGCAGAGCCCAGTCCTCAAAGACCCTGTGCTAAGTAACCTATCACTGGAGAAGGTGAACATTGAGCTAACATGGCTCTGCAATGTTCATGTATGTGGAAGCAGTTGGCAGTTTTCCCCACTACATCTGGAAGCTGAAGAACAGAGCGCATCCTAGTTAAACTAGGCTATTGGAGCCTTTTCCCTAACCACTCTGTGCAGTGTTGGGGCGGGGTGTACATGCACCACCCAGCTGGTAGAGCATTGGTCAGTGCACAAGGGTGGCCTGCTGCTGTCTGCACATGTGCAATCCGGCTATTGTACGGACAGGTGTGGCCTGCCCACCTGTCCTTCTGCACAGGAACAACCAGGACAGCACACTGCACATGTACAGGCACCTTTTTGGATCTGTCCTTTTCAACATGGGACCCTACACAGCTCCATGAATAACATCACGAACCGCAATAATGACAGCGAGACCTCTGGCCTCTAGGTGGACCAGAATTATCTACAATGTCTGGGTTCAAAACACTGTGTTCAGTGGCTACAAGCTGGAGTTTCACACCTTATCCTTCTTCACACTTTGTGCCCTTAAAGTCTAACTAAAGACAAAACTTTTTTTAGTTTCAAATCGAGTGGAGAGGGATTTGAACATTTTTCAGTTTTTATTGCTGTATGTGCCTCTGTTTAGGGAATTCATCCTAATTGTCCTGTTTAACATTATCATTGAAAGTGTAAGCAAGGGGGGCGTGGCCTGGAGCAGCATGGAGTAGGACGTGAGTGAGAGCAGCTCCGCTGACGCACACTCCTTTATACACCGATCCTGCACTTCAAGATCCTGTTCAGCCTCCCCGATACCTCCGGTCACTCTGCGGACGCCCTACAACATGTCACCGCCAAAAAAAACGGTGGATACGATCGCCAAACTTGAAAAATACCACCGTACAGACAAGGACCCCCAGTCCCAAGATGGCGCCCAGGCGGGAGCAGAGGCGAGCGCGGCGGGAGCCGAGACAGCTAAGGTGCTGGAGGCCATCTCACAGTGCCAGGCTTCACTAACCTCTAAGATCGAAGAGGTAAAAATTGATATATCTCTGGTCCGCCAGGACCTCCAGAAGGTGAGGGAGAGGGTAACCAAGGCAGAACAGCGGATCGGCACTGTGGAGGACTCCCTGCCCCCCCCCCCTACAAAACACTTCGGACCGTCTCCAGCTTCAAGTCACTCAGCTCATGCTTATGCAGGACGATATGTAAAATAGGCTGCGGAGATGTAACATCAGGCTGATAGGATTGCCTGAGGGGGCAGAGGGGGCTCACCCATCCGACTTTTTGGAACGACTCCTGATCGACACGTACAGTCGTGAAGCCTTCTCTCCAACTTTTGTGGTGGAAAGAGCCCATCGCCTGTCTGGCAGACCACCGCCTCAGGGAGCACCTCCCCGCACCTTCATAGCTAAACTCCTCAACTTCAGAGACAGGGATGCTGTGCTCCAGCTTACCAGGGAGAAGGGCAATATCCCCTTTGGCAGATCTTCAGAAAAAGCGCAAAACCTTTATTGAAGCGAAACGCAGGCTCCGCATCAAGAACATCAGGTATGCCATGCTATTTCCTGCCCGCCTTTGTGTGGAGGGCAATGACATAGTGCACTTCTTTGATGATCCAGAGGCAGTCATATCCTGGCTGGAACACCTCGAGGCATGGAGCTGTGCGTACCTCATGCCTCTTTCTCCTTGTTTTGAGCTAGCTCCCCTTTGGACCTCCTGAGTTCCTGGATTGTTTCTTCTCCCCCTGCTATAGTTGTCACCTCTGATTATCCCCTGGAATCCCCTTACCTCCTGCCCTGGAACTGAGGACATGTCAGATGGAGCCTGTGTCAGTTTGGTGCTGCTCTGGCTCCCATGCAGGGAGGCTGGCACCCCCCCCCCCCTTTTTTTCTTTTTCTTTTGACTCTTATGGCCGGGTGCAAACGTTCTTTTTTGTTCTTCTCCTTGCTCCTCTATACCCGGCATGGACACTCTCATCCTTACAAACTGGCGGAGTCCTTGAAGTCTCTCACTTTCTGTCCTATACGCATGCATTGCTACCCAGCGAAATTTCCAAAAAAATGCCCAAAAAAACGCCAGCTACAAAAACGCCCAGGTGTGTTTTTGCAGCAGGCGTTTTTTTTTGGGCATTTTTTTGGGGTCTTTAGAGGCAGGCAAAACATCTGAACTTCTGTATAGGGGTATATATACACACACACTTATATGTATTTATACACATACACACATATAGGTGTGATAGGAGCGGAGACATATGCCTGTTAATTATTTAATTAGCGCAAGCATAGTATTCTGCTACTTTCACACCTATATATGTGTATGTGTATATATACATACATGTGTGTGTGTATATATACCCATACACAGAAATTCTGATGTTATGCCTGCCTCCAAAGACGCCCAAAAAATGCCCAAAAAAACGCCAGCTACAAAAATGCCCAGGTGTGTTTTTGCAGCAGGCGTTTTTTTTGGGCATTTTTCTGGGGTCTTTGGAGGCAGGCAAAACATCTGAACTTCTGTATAGGGGTATATATACACACACACTTATATGTATTTATACACATACACACATATAGGTGTGATAGGAGCAGAGACATATGCCTGTTAATTATTTCATTAGCGCAAGCATAGTGTTCTGCTACTTTCACACCTATATATGTGTATGTGTATATATACATACGTGTGTGTGTGTGTGTATATATACCCATACACAGAAGTTCTGATGTTATGCCTGCCTCCAAAGACGCCCAAAAAATGCCCAAAAAAACACCAGCTACAAAAACGCCCAGGTGTGTTTTTGCAACAGGCGTTTTTTTTGGGCATTTTTTTGGGGTCTTTAGAGGCAGGCAAAACATCTGAACTTCTGTATAGGGGTATATATACACACACACTTATATGTATTTATACACATACACACATATAGGTGTGATAGGAGCGGAGACATATGCCTGTTAATTATTTCATTAGCGCAAGCATAGTGTTCTGCTACTTTCACACCTATATATGTGTATGTGTATATATACATACATGTGTGTGTATATATACCCATACACAGAAGTTCTGATGTTATGCCTGCCTCCAAAGACACCCAAAAAATGCCCAAAAAAACGCCTGCTACAAAAACGCCCTGGTGTGTTTTTGCAGCAGGTGTTTTTTTTGGGCATTTTTTTGGGGTCTTTGAATAGCCGGGTGCAGATAGTGAATCACACAAACCTCCACCTTCCAAACTGGCCTCTCACCTTAGATCTAAGTATACAGGCAATATGGGTAATCAATTCCCTCAGGACAGATCCATGTGCCAATACAAGCTTCAAGGCTTCAACTCCTCCTTAGGTCAGTATAAAGGCAGCAAGAGGGACATATGCCAAAAAGCTCGGTCCTCGCCGGGATCCTTCGGTATCAGCGGGTGACGTCAGACGCTAACTCCTCCCCCCGCACCCGTATCGCCTCTGTGGGTGGAGGCTTCTTCAGCGATAATTGGGGATTAGCTGCACGTCACCTTAATACATAGCCTGCCAGCATCCGCTGATTGGCTGATTCCGTAACTAATGTTCCCATAGTAACGCCGACGCCGCAACCTGGAAGCATTGGGGATGCGGCTACAGCACATAGGAGAACGGAATTAATGCAATGCTACTTAAAGAGGCTATACCTCTGATAAAAGTAAGGGGCAAAATACATATGCCACAAATAAAAAACGAGTAATATACAACGCCTATTGACAAGGCGGAATATAACTAACATAAATTTAAAAGTTAAAATCCAATTTATTTTATTTAAAAGGCGGAATACATCCGGCTCCAATTAATATAAAATATTTAGTATATAAATATAGAAGAAGCGTGAAGACGCTATCTACCCGCTGATACTTCGGATCACAAATATAATTCAGAAACCTGACATGTACATCAGTCAATACTGTATAAAAACATACAGTAAAGATAAAATGAAAGGAATCAATATAAAATTCACATTAAGGAGGAAATTCATAAATATATTGCAATTAGCGATCAGAAATAAAACAATTTAAATCAAAATCTGTGTTTAACCCCCGGGGGACGGCAACCTTCGTCTCAAAGATCCAATAGGATTCTCTCTTACTTATTTGACGACTGAAATTGCCTCCCCTCCAATGTTTCTTTACCTTTTCTATGCCCCAGAATTTAAGATCTCTAGGATCTTTATTGTGATGATTCTTAAAGTGTTTATAAAGGTAAAGGGGTGATTTGCCTTTCTTAATACACCTTACGTGTTCTGCAATGCAAGTCTGCAATGCTCTGGAGGTCCTGCCTACATATTGCAGCCCGCAACTGCACTCCATCATGTACACAACTCCAGTAGTGGAGCATGTGATAAGATCTTTAATTGTATATTTCCTCTCTGTAGCTGAGGCCATGAATTCTTTATGCCGCTTTATGTTATTCTTAGCAGTGCAGCAAATTATGCATTTACCGCACGCATAGAAAGCTGAAAGGAAAGAGAACAATTTACTTTGGCTTTGAACTGGTGGATCTACAACTCCAGGGGCCAGAATATTCCTTAGTGTAGGAGCCTTTTTATAGACAAAACGGGGTCTCTCAGGCAAATTCTTCCCAAGGATCTTATCCTGCAGCAGAATTGGCCAATGCTTCTTTATGATGTTCTCTATTTTCTTATGCTGGATGTTGTAATCCAATATGATCCTAACTTCCCCTTTCAGGGCTTCATGTTTAGGACCACTGGACAACAACATTTTCCTATCCACCTCTTGGACGGTAAGTATGTCTTTCTCTAGTTTACACTTATTGTAACCTTTCTGCACAAACCTTTCAGAGAGCAAGCCAGCCTGTGTGACAAAGTCGGCCTCAAAGGAGCAATTACGCCTCAATCTTACAAACTGCCCCTTTGGGATATTACAAAGCCAAGAGGCATGGTGGCAGCTATCCAGAGGAATAAAGGAATTCCTGTCTGTCGGTTTGGAAAAGTTACTGGTAGTGAACTCATTGATGCCTTTAGATATTACCAGATCGAGGAACACCACACTATCCGAGCTGGTTGTCCAGGAGAGGACAATGTTCTTATTATTACTATTGAGCCTATTCATAAATGACATTAGACCATCTGGTTCGCCGTTCCACACCAGGAACAGGTCATCTATATACCTCTTATAGCACACTAACTCGGGGGGGCGGTCGCGAAAAACAATCTCCTCCTCCCAGTGGGCCATAAACAAATTGGCCACACTGGGAGCAAAACGCGCGCCCATGGCCACACCCCTGTTTTGTAAGTAAAAGGTGTTATCATACCAGAAATAATTTCTTGATAAGCAGAAACATAAGCTGCTTAACAGAAAACTTCTCAGTTTTCTTGGTAATTTAGAGGTAGATAAAGCCCATTTAACTGCTGCTTCAGCTTCATCATGATCTATAATAGTGTACAGCGAACCTACGTCCGCTGTAACCAAGATAGAGGTAGGAGTGCATGTGTAACGCTCCTGCGTTTTTATTATAGGCTGGATTTGCAGATGCAAAATCTCCACTCAGTAGTCATGTAGAGATGTGTTGAATACCAGATCCAACTCTCCAGGACTCATCACCGTGGGCCTGTCAGCTTCAACATACAGATATATACACACTCAATGAGATGTTCCTGGAGTGATAGGATGTATATGATAGTATGAAGGTGATGTGCTGAAGGGACAGGTGTGAACAGTGACAAGGATGGTAATCACTTGATAGGTTTTGTATAGAAGAGTTCAAGATGGTATTAGGAATGCAGATAGGTTAGTATCGAGTATGCTAACAGGTGGTGAGGACAGCAGATGACAAATACAGGATAGACTAACCCAGTGCAAGGATAGATAGTAGTAGACAGGGGAGCTAGCAATCTATGCAGCAGTGCAGATGATAGATGGTAGTAGGCTGAAGAGCTAGCAATCTATGTAACAGTGCAGATGATAGGATAGTATAGATAGGTAGTAACAGTCCTTAATGTGCATAGGTAGATAGTGCAATAAGGTTATGGAGGGTTCCCCTGCGGGGTACTTATCACTTGTAATGTTAGTAGTTTAGAGAGGTCCAGTAGATGAGGAATGATCCGGTAGCGAGATACAGGGATCAGTAGCGAGGTTCCGGTCTGCTCCAGGTAAAGGGAATGGCTGGAGGTTCCGATCGAGAGACAGGCTTGAAAGCATGTGGGTAACAAGGCAGGTTGAACGAACAATGTGAGTGAGACCACCGGCGGTTGAAATAGCCGCTCTGCGGCACTCAGCAGTGACATCATCGTTCTTAAAGGTATATGCGTACCACCTGAAGAGAAAGGTGGGACGCATTACAGAGGAAAGTGGTGATTAAGGGTACCGGAGGTACCAGAATCTTACAGTACCCCCCCCTTAAGGCCGGCTCCGGAAGGCCTATAGGACAGGTTTCTCTGGGTGTTTCGAGTGAAAGTTCCGTATAAGTCTAGGCGCATGAATATCAGAGGTATCTAGCCAGGTGTCGTCTTGGGGTCCATAGTTCTTCCATCTTATGAGATACTGGAGTCTTCCTCTATGGATGCGAGAATCCAAAATTTCCTTGATCTCATACTCTTCTCCGCCTTCAACTTGTATTGGAGGTGGAGGCAAGATGGTAGGCCTTATTCCTTGGTTAGGAACATGGGGCTTCAGTAGCGACACATGGAAGATGGGATGGATCTTGAGATCTGCTGGTAGGGTGAGCTGTATTGCAGCTTTTCCGATAAGTTTTTTAATTGGGAAGGGTCCCAAAAATAAAGGTCCAAGCTTCTTGCTAGGGATTTTTAATCTTAAGTTCTTTGTCGATAGTCAAACAAGGTCCCCAATAGCATACTGAGGAGAAGGTCTTCTACGAAGGTCGTAGTACTTTTTTTGTTGACTGTGAGCGTGTGATATAGTGGTATTGAGTAAGCCCAAAGAGTCTTTTATTTGGGTAAGGTAATCCGAGGCTACTGGGTTACTCGATGGCAGAATGCGTGGTGGAAGAAGAGTGGGATGAAACCCATAGTTCAAGTAGAACGGACTTTGCTTCGTGGTACTGTGGGTTGCGTTGTTGTAAGCAAATTCTGCTAGAGGAAGGAGATCCACCCAATCATCCTGCAAGTATGATGTGTAGCAACGTAGATATTGCTCAATGCACTGGTTGACTCTTTCAGTCTGTCCGTTGGTCTGAGGATGGTAGGGAGAAGTGAGCTTTCGCTCAATGCGTAAAATTTGACAAAGTGCTTGCCAAAATTTAGAGATGAATTGTGAACCACGGTCGGACAAAAGAGTTTTTGGAATTCTATGCAACTTAAACACATGTTTCATCAGTAGTTCTGCTGTTTGTTTAGATGAAGGTAGTCTACGGATAGAAATGAAATGTGCCATCTTTGTCAAGTGGTCCACTGACACTAGGATGGTATTAAATCCTTTAGAGGGTGGTAGTTCTACTATATAATCTAAGGATACAACTTCCCATGGAACCTGGGGTATTGGTAGACTACAAAGTAGTCCAGATGGTTTTGTAGTGTCAATTTTGGACCTTGCACAGATGTCACATGAAGAAACAAATTTTTGTACAGACGTCTTCATATCAGGCCACCAAAACTGCCTGGTGAGCAAATTAAAGGTTTTCGTTATACCCATATGTCCTGCCATGGGCACATCATGCGATAACTCCAAAATCTTGGTGCGCATAGTAGAGGGTATGTAGAGTTTGTCATTGTAATAGAGGAAGCCTTCTGCATCAGTACTTAGTTGTGGTGGAGGTGAATCCATTCTTATACTGTGCAAAATCTCTTCCTTCAAGGAACGGACAACACCAATAATGCGTTCATAGGGTATTATGGGAATGGAAGGGATTTCGGCGCAGTTATCTTCGGTTAATCGTGATAGCGCATCCGCTTTTTTATTTTTGTCTGCAGGCGTGTAGGTCACTAGGAAATTAAATCTTAAAAAGAATAATGACCATCGTACCTGCCGGTGGGAGAGAGTCTTGTTAGTCTGGAGGTATTGAAGGTTTTTATGATCTGTATATATGAGTATTGGTAACTGGGTACCTTCGAGCAGATGTCGCCAATTCTCCAGTGCCAGTTTTATGGCAAGCTACTCCTTTTCACCCACTGGGTAATTTACCTCTGGGCTGCTTAGTGATTTTGAAAAGAAAGCAACTGGGTGAAGTGATGAAGTGTTTGTTGGTCGTTGGGAGAGAACTGCTCCTACTGCCATATTTGACGCATCTACCTCTAGAATATATTGGAGGGATGGGTCTGGATGGCGTAGTATGGGAGCAGAAGTAAAGCTTGATTTTAACAAGCAGAAAGCTTGATTTGCTTCTTCTGACCATTTGAATGTTTTTTTTATACTTGTCAGTTGTGTGAGAGGTCTAACAATAGCGGAAAAGTTATTGATGAACTTCCTATAGAAGTTCGAGAATCCAAGGAATCGCTGTAGGGCCTTACGAGTTGTTGGTATAGGCCAGTCTTGAATACAGGATATCTTACTCATATCCATCTTAATTCCAGTTTTGAATATGAAGTATCCTAGAAATAATATTTCTTCTTTATGAAATAGACATTTTTTTAATTTCACATATAGTCTGTGTGAGAGCAGTCTGGACAACACAAGTCTTACATGTTTTATGTGTTCAGGCATAGATCGAGAATAAATAAGTATATCGTCTAGGTATACTACAACACAGACATCAAGTAAGTCTCTAAAGATGTCGTTTATGAATCTTTGGAAAGCTGCGGGAGCATTACATAGCCCGAATGGCATCACAAGGTATTCGAATAGTCCGTATCTGGTTCTGAATGCTGTTTTCCACTCATCCCCGTCACGGATTCGGATTAGGTTGTATGCCCCTTTCAGGTCTAATTTGGTGAAATAAGTAGCCCCACGCACCTGTTCAATAAGTTCAGGGATGAGCGGCAAAGGATAGCGATCCTTTATCATAATCGTGTTTAATTGCCTATAATCGATAATAGGCCTGAGACTGGAATCCTTATTGCGGACAAAGAAAAGTCCTGCAGCAGTGGAAGAAGTAGAGGGTCTAATGAACCCTTTTGTCAAATTCTCATCCAAGTATTCCTTGAGATGAGAAAGTTCATCCTGTGAAAGGGGATAAACATGACCGAAAGGCAATTTGCTATTAGGGAGTAGATCGATAGTGCAATCGTAATCCCTATGGGGAGGCAACACTTGAGCATTTTTCTCAAGGAACACTTCGGACAGATCCTGATAGCATAGTGGTGCAATTTCATCAGACACCACAGACAGAATCTTCCCATAAGATGGGAGGTTACACGTATTCTCACAATAGTGAGAAGGGAAAACCAAAGTCCGTTTTTTCCAATCTATGATTGGTTGGTGTGTGTGTAACCAGGGAAGTCCCAAAATAATAGGAAAATGGGGTGAGGATAGTATGTCAAAGGTGATGGTCTCCACATGTGATTCGTTGGTAGTGGCAAGGAGTGCCTGAGTCTGGTTGGTGATTGGACCAGAAGACAGTGGAATACCATTAATGAAACTAACAGAAACAGGCTTAGATTTTGAAATAATAGGTATTTTATTTAAGGTAACAAAGCGTGTATCAATATAGTTTCCACAAGATCCAGTGTCGACCATAGCCTTGGTGGTGATCCTAGTTTGGTCCCACTGTAATATTAAATGAACAAAAAGATAGGGGTTAGAGAAGGAAGTCGTTAATCCTCCCAGCAAGACATGTGAACACTCACCCTCTTTTTTGCGGACAAGGGGACAGGTGTTTATCAAATGATCAGAGGATGCGCAGTACATGCAGAGATTTCTGGATGTTCTTCTAGCTCGTTCAGTAGTCGTTAAAGGTGGGCGTATGGTTCCTACATCCATGGGAGTAGGGTCAACGGCCGAAATCTGAGAAGGACTAGACAATGGCATTCCCATCTTTTCAGCCCTTCTTTCTCGCAGTCGTCTGTCGATGTTGATACTAAGTTATATCAAGGCCTCCAAGGTGTCAGGTAAATCCGCTAGGGCGAGCTCGTCTTTAACAGCTTCCGATAACCCGAGTCTGAATTGAGTTCGCAAAGATGTGTCATTCCACCCTGAATCAAGGGTCCATCTTTTGAACTCAGATACAAAGTCTTCTACAGGTCTCCTTCCTTGTTTTAAGGCCCTCAACTGAATATCAGCAGTACTCTGCCTATTGGGGTCATCGTATAAACTAGCGAGTTCCGCTAGGAATAAGGAATAGGTGTTGAGAATCTGATCATTACTCTCAAAGAGAGAGTCTGCCCAGGCCTGTGGATCACCCGTCAGGTATGAAATAACGGTACAGACTTTTATTTGATCAGTGGGGTATGTACGAGGTTTTAACAAAAAAAACAATTGACATGCGTTTTTGAATTCACTAAATTTTTTCCGATCACCTGAAAACACTAGAGGAGGGTTTATTTTAGGTTCAGGAGGCTGAATAGCAGTAAGCCGTGAGAGCTGGGTTACCTGCTGTGTCAGAGTCTGATTCTTTTCTTGTACATCAGTCAGAGCAAGTATTAACGCTTTTACTTGTTGTGTTAATTGTGTCACTTGAGTGGGTAATTCTGCTGAATCCATTTTTAAGGTTCGTTCAATCTGTAACGCTCCTGCGTTTTTATTATAGGCTGGATTTGCAGCTGCAAAATCTCCACTCAATAGTCATGTAGAGATGTGTTGAATACCAGATCCAACTCTCCAGGACTCATCACCGTGGGCCTGTCAGCTTCCACATACAGATATATACACACTCAATGAGATGTTCCTGGAGTGATAGGATGTATATGATAGTATGAAGGTGATGTGCTGAAGGGACAGGTGTGAACAGTGACAAGGATGGTAATCACTTGATAGGTTTTGTATAGGAGAGTTCAAGATGGTATTTAGGAATGCAGATAGGTTAGTATCGAGTATGCTAACAGGTGGTGAGGACAGCAGATGACAAATACAGAATAGACTAACCCAGTGCAAGGATAGATAGTAGTAGACAGGGGAGCTAGCAATCTATGCAGCAGTGCAGATGATAGATGGTAGTAGGCTGAAGAGCTAGCAATCTATGTAACAGTGCAGATGATAGGATAGTATAGATAGGTAGTAACAGTCCTTAATGTGCATAGGTAGATAGTGCAATAAGGTTATGGAGGGTTCCCCTGCGGGGTACTTATCACTTGTAATGTTAGTAGTTTAGAGAGGTCCAGTAGATGAGGAATGATCCGGTAGCAAGATACAGGGATCAGTAGCGAGGTTCCGGTCTGCTCCAGGTAAAGGGAATGGCTGGAGGTTCCGATCGAGAGACAGGCTTGAAAGCATGTGGGTAACAAGGCAGGTTGAATGAACAATGTGAGTGAGACCGCCGGCGGTTGAAATAGCCGCTCTGCGGCGCTCAGCAGTGACATCATCATTCTTAAAGGTATATGCGTACCACCTGAAGAGAAAGGTGGGACGCATTACAGAGGAAAGTGGTGATTAAGGGTACCGGAGGTACCAGAATCTTACAGCATGATACTTCTTGCAAGATCTGGATAATATGCTTTGTATCTTTTAAATAAGCCTTAGTAGAAACTACTAACGGCTGAAGATACACATCGATAAACTGGCCCAACCTGGAGGTCACGGAATCGATGCCGTTAACTATAGGCCTACCAGGTGGGCATTCTCCATCCTTGTGGATCTTCGGTAGAAAATAGATGATGGGAGTCCTACAAAACAGAGGATCCAAATATAAGGATTCTTTTTTATTAAGAACTCCCCTCACCTTACCTGAATCAACCAATTTGCTCAGTTCACCCTTAAATTTCAGGTATCACGATCTGCCAATAGGCGGCTCATTTCTTTTTTGTAATACTCAGAACTTAGTATTACCAAGCCTCCCCCCTTATCGGCAGGTCTGATCGCTATTTGTTTATTGTCTTCAAGGGATTTGATCCCGGCTTTGATAAAATTTGGGTCTGATACCTTTTTGATCTTCAAATTCTCCAAGTCATTACATACCATATTTTTGAATACATCAACAAATTTGTTATTTTTATTGAAGGTGGATTTATTCCTCAAATTGGTACTAAACTTGACTGGGTTTTGAGAACTATTTGGTAAAGAGGAGTCTGAGTTATTAGTGGAATTCTTAATAATGGGGTTCGATAGACAGTACTTTTTCACATTTAATGTCCTTACGAATTTTTGTATACTGACATACGTCTGGAATTTGTTTAAATTCCGTACCGGAGCAAATTTTAGACCTTTATCAAGGGTCTTCAGCTCTCCTACCCCTAAAGGGACCCCACTAAGGTTGAAGATCCCGACCCCTATCGGGATGTTTTTCCTATGGATCCTACTGCCTCCTCTATTTCCTCTCGGTTTCTTTTGTTGGCCTTGTTTACCGGAGTTTCCTGTGACGGACCTCTCCACCAATTGTCCATTTGGCTCTGAGAAGGAGGGGGGGGCACTCGCCTGTCCCCCCCAATTCCCTAAAAAAGCCTAATTTTCACGTATCTCACTCAGGGGTTCAAACCTATTATTAGTGTCCACCTGAGGGGTTAGATGGTGATTCCCTCTATTGGGGTGTCCCCCTCTAGGTTGGTTCGACTTTCCCCCTCTTCCTCGGCCTCGGGCTGGGATTTCCCACCCCGAGTTCTGAGGATACTGGGGGTAATGTCTGGGGGTCTGGTTGTATTGGTTATAAGTATAACCACCATAGTTGTTATTATAATTATTATAATGGCCTCTCCCTCTCCTGGGCGTGTTACTTCCACCCCTACTCCCCCTTCCTCCCCTCTTTTTCCCCCTGCTCACGAATCCATACTGATGATCATATTGTTGAACAGGGGTAGAGGGTGCCCTCCGGTTCTCAGCAGGGGCATTTCTATTCGATTGGGCTGGGGTGGGGGGGGGGGGATCCTGATGGCTTTCCCCCTCTTCATCATTCAACTCATTCGTATTTAAATTCTTCTGCCATTTAAAAATAGCATTATTTTGAAAATCTCCTAAATCTCTTAGAAATGTTTTCTTCTTTTTATTTTGGGTCTCATTGTCCCATTTCATTAATCTATTCTGTAGAGTCCCTGAACATTTGATAAACTCCTCCTTATCTTTAAAAGGTTCCAGGGATGTCTGAATCTCTTTAATTTGGGCATCAATCATTTTTAATTTGCGACGTTTCCTCATTAGTAAGAACTCTATGAGCTCAAAACCTTTTTTCAAGAAAAATTCCCTCCATTCACTAAGGGACTCCTCAATCCGTCATTGGGCGGTACATCCCACCTCAAACGTCTTGGGATGAGTTTAGTTTTAATGTAGTACTCAAAGGTGGTAATGTCCCACCACAGTTTGACTTTTTTCTCTAATGCATATCCCAGTTTCCTAAATAGAGATGTCACATAACCTTCTACACTCGGAGCTGGGGCATTGGAAAAGATATCTCCGAGGTTAATTTCCCTTTTCTCTAAGTAGCTAAAAATGTCCATATTAAAGCAGCTAGATATATATAACTATAGACAAAGATACAATATGAAAGAATATCAGCGCTTGGACCCAAACCTAACTAAAAGCAGCTAAACACTCAGGTTCAGATATACAACCCATATAGAAACATAAAATGGAAAAATAGTGTAGCGCTATAGTACAACTAATCAAATAAAATACACAGTCCGTAATGGAGTACATGAATCAAAAGACTGTAATGAAAATAGTCCAAAGAGACAGCCCACAGGGTGCACTGAAGTCCAAGTCTATAATCCAAGAAGAGCCGGGTGCAGATAGTGAATCACACAACCCTCCACCTTCCAAACTGGCCTCTCACCTTAGATCTAAGTATACAGGCAATATGGGTAATCAATTCCCTCAGGACAGATTCATGTGCCAATACAAGCTTCAAGGCTTCAACTCCTCCTTACGTCAGTATAAAGGCAGCAAGAGGGACATATGCCAAAAAATTTGCTTGCAGGCTAACACTCCACCTCATGGGTATATGAAAACAAAATAGCCCACAATAGTGTAAACCTGGTAAATTTATTAGCAAAACACAGCAAACACAAATTGGCCTCTTACTGTTAAGCAGATTCTTCAGCGTGTTAAAAGACAAGCAGCTCCGGCGGGAGCATCGAGACCAGCTCGGTCCTCGCCGGGATCCTTCGGTAACAAAGGGTGACGTCAGACGCTAACTCCTCCCCCCGCACGCGTATCGCCTCTGTGGGTGGAGGCTTCTTCAGTGATAATTGGGGATTGGCTGCACGTCACCTTAATACATAGCCTGCCAGCATCTGCTGATTGGCTGATTCCGTAACTAATGCTCCCATAGTAACGCCGACGCCGCAACCCGGAAGCATTGGGGATGCGGCTACAGCACATAGGAGAATGGAATTAATGCAATGCTACTTAAAGAGGCTATACCTCTGATAAAAGTAAGGGGCAAAATACTTCCACCCCTACTCCCTCTTTTTCCCCCTGCTCACGAATCCATACTGATGATCATATTGTTGAACAGGGGTAGAGGGTGCCCTCTGGTTCTCAGCAGGGGCATTTCTATTTGATTGGGCTGGGGTGGGGGGGAGGGGATCCTGATGGCTTTCCCCCTCCTCATCATTCAACTCATTCGTATTTAAATTCTTCTGCCATTTAAAAATATCATTATTTTGAAAATCTCCTAAATCGGTAAATGCATAAGTTTGCCGCACTGCTAAGAATAACATAAAGCGGCGTAAAGAATTCATGGCCTCAGCTACAGAGAGGAAATATACAATTAAAGATCTTATCACATGCTCCACTACTGGAGTTGTGTACATGATGGAGTGCAGTTGCGGGCTGCAATATGTAGGCAGGAGCTCCAGAGCATTGCAGACTCGCATTGCAGAACACGTAAGGTGTATTAAGAAAGGCAAATCACCCCTTTACCTTTATAAACACTTTAAGAATCATCACAATAAAGATCCTAGAGATCTTAAATTCTGGGGCATAGAAAAGGTAAAGAAACATTGGAGGGGAGGCAATTTCAGTCGTCAAATAAGTAAGAGAGAATCCTATTGGATCTTTGAGACGAAGGTTGCCGTCCCCCGGGGGTTAAACACCGATTTTGATTTAAATTGTTTTATTTCTGATCGCTAATTGCAATATATTTATGAATTTCCTCCTTAATGTGAATTTTATATTGATTCCTTTCATTTTATCTTTACTGTATGTTTTTATATTGACTGATGTACATGTCAGGTTTCTGAATTATATTTGTGATCCGAAGTATCAGCGGGTAGATAGCATCTTCACGCTTCTTCTATATTTATATACTAAATATTTTATATTAATTGGAGCCGGATGTATTCCGCCTTTTAAATAAAATAAATTGGATTTTAACTTTTAAATTTATGTTAGTTATATTCCGCCTTGTCAATAGGCGTTGTATATTACTCGTTTTTTATTTGTGGCATATGTATTTTGCCCCTTACTTTTATCAGAGGTATAGCCTCTTTAAGTAGCATTGCATTAATTCCGTTCTCCTATGTGCTGTAGCCGCATCCCCAATGCTTCCGGGTTGCGGCGTCGGCGTTACTATGGGAACATTAGTTACGGAATCAGCCAATCAGCGGATGCTGGCAGGCTATGTATTAAGGTGACGTGCAGCTAATCCCCAATTATCACTGAAGAAGCCTCCACCCACGGAGGCGATACGCGTGCGGGGGGAGGAGTTAGCGTCTGACGTCACCCGCTGATATCGAAGGATCCCGGTGAGGACCGAGCTGGTCTCGATGCTCCCGCCGGAGCTGCTTGTCTTTTAACACGCTGAAGAATCTGCTTAACAGTAAGAGGCCAATTTGTGTTTGCTGTGTTTTGCTAATAAATTTACCAGGTTTACACTATTGTGGGCTATTTTGTTTTCATATACCCATGAGGTGGAGTGTTAGCCTGGAAGCAAATTTTTTGGCATATGTCCCTCTTGCTGCCTTTATACTGACGTAAGGAGGAGTTGAAGCCTGGAAGCTTGTATTGGCACATGAATCTGTCCTGAGGGAATTGATTACCCATATTGCCTGTATACTTAGAACTAAGGTAAGAGGCCAGTTTGGAAGGTGGAGGGTTGTGTGATTCACTATCTGCACCCGGCTCTTCTTGGATTATAGACTTGGACTTCAGTGCACCCTGTGGGCTGTCTCTTTGGACTATTTTCATTACAGTCTTTTGATTCATGTACTCCATTACGGACTGTGTATTTTATTTGATTAGTTGTACTATAGCGCTACACTATTTTTCCATTTTATGTTTCTATATGGGTTGTATATCTGAACCTGAGTGTTTAGCTGCTTTTAGTTAGGTTTGGGTCCAAGCGCTGATATTCTTTCATATTGTATCTGTGTGTATATATACCCCTACACAGAAGTTCTGATGTTATGCCTGCCTCCAAAGACCCCCAAAAAATGCCAAAAAAAAACGGCAAGGTGTGAAAATAGCGGAGCCATATCCCTGTTCTATATTAATTCTAAGACAAACTATCTTTTTTTTTTCTGGTTCTGGGCATGCTACACAGCTGAAACTTCACAGGTACACTTCTTAGACCCCCCAGACACTAAATCCAAAGAAATCTCATTTTTTTTTTCAATAATTTTTTCAATAATTGGCTCTCTATCAAAAATTACAATTTTTAAGAACTTTTTTTTGTGTGATTAATAGTCCCTGGGGCATGACCCAGAACCCTAGGCACTTTTTTGGGGCATTTATTGGGTTTTAGGGCTTCAAAATTGTGTTTTTTGATTCCAGAAGTTTGGGTCCCATTGATTTCAATGGGGTTCTGAAATCCGAACCGAACTTTCAGGAAATTCGAGTGTTGTGGTCGAACCGAACTTTTCAAAAGTTCGATCATCCCTAGCATACACCAGCCACCCCTCTGCCACCGGCCCGGGAGGCAGAGGAGGAGACCTTTCCCACTACTTTTGTTGCTGCATTGGTCTTTTTCTTTTTTTCTTTTTTTGAGGGATTTACACAGATTGTTTGGTTGGGAAGGGTTACTGAATGCCCGCACCAGTTGGGGTGGGTGCAGGGCGGGGAGGGTGGGTGGGATGTCTTTATTGTTACTACATGTTTTGTTTTATTTTTTTTTGAGGAATATGCACTGCATTCTAGTACCTGTTTTGCTTACCACTTTACTACTGGGTGTAACTGTGATCACTTTTATTGCTGATGCTGATATGTATTTTCCTACAGCACTGCTATTAGGTGGATGTCTGGGTCGAACGGCACCCCCGGAGCTCCTGCAAGATGCCCTGTTAGTCCTCTCCCATGGCACACCTTAAACTCCTCACCTGGAACGTCCGGGGTATGAGAGACAGACTTAAGAGATCAGCGGTGTTTGATATCCTAAAACGCCTCAGGGCGGATGTCATAGTCTTGCTGGAGACTCATCTTGACGGTACTCTCCAGAGGGCGCTGAAACGCCCTTGGATAGGCTGGACTTTCCACTCTATGTTCACCTCTCACTCCCGCGGCGTTGCAGTCTTGGTTGCCAAATCAGTGCATTTCGAGCTCCGGGGGTCCTTAGTAGACCCATAGGGAAGATACATGTTTCTGGAAGTATTGTTATATGGTGAACCCTATTTGCTACTGGCCTTTGCTACTATTTGCTACTGGCCTTCTATGTCCCCCCTCCATTTGCGGCCTCTATACTGCTTGAGGGTCTGGACTTCATGATGCTGCATCCCCGTACACAAGCGATCTGGCTAGGGGATTTCAACAACACCATGAACCCTAGTTTGGACAGGCTGCCCGCTCCCGGAGCTGCACAGCCCCAACCCACGACAACCAGGTTTGCATGGTTGATGTCGGAATTTAATTTACTAGACACTTGGAGGGTTAAATACCCCTCACTCAGGGCATACTCCTGCTTCTCTGCCACCCATCGCTCCATGTCCCGTATTGGCTTAATTTTTATATCTCCCTTTTTGCTCCCCAGGCTCTTGGACGCCGGCTTTTCTGCCCGTAGTCTTTCAGATCACAGCCCCTATTGGGTCACACTTAAACTCCAGAGCGAACGCGTCCGGCCTGCCTGGTGGCTGAACCCGTTCTGGCTCTCCCTCATCCCTGAGGAGACCGACATGGTCGCCAAGTGGCAACAATTCTTTGCCGACAATGGTGGCTCGGCTTCCCCCTTGGTGGTTTGGGAGACCTTCAAGCTGCATGCTAGGTCAACCCTGACGGCTACTATCAATGCCATTAAAGCAAATTCTGCTCAGGGCTCATGCCGAGGCCACTGGAGCCTTGACTGTCACGGAGGCGGCTTATGCGGCTGATCTGACACCCGCTGGAGCAGATCAATTAAAACTATTGAATAGAGTAGTGGAACAACTGGATTATGAGAAAGCACGTAGGACCCTTTTTTTCCAAAAGCAGAAGCTGTACGTGCATGGCGAGCCTGCAGGTAAACTTTTGGCCTATCTCGTTCATAGTAATGATAGGCCTCCAGTGGTGATCACCTTGCACCCCCAACTGGTCCCCCCATGTCTGACCCTGGGATGGTGGCGAACTGCTTTCGGTAATTCTTTCAGGACCTGTACACCTCCACTGCCCCGACCGATGACTCTCCGATTTCCCCATACTTGTCCCCAGACGTTCTTCCCCAACTGACGGCTGATCAGCTTGAAATCCTGGAGGCCCCGCTGACACAGGAGGAGATTATCGAGGCTATGGCCAAATTCCATAGGTCCAAGTCCCCGGACGGGTTGCCTATAGAGTTTTACTCCACTTACTCTGAGGTATTGGTACCACACTTGCTATCTATGTTTGAACACGCATTTGAGTCCTTCACATTGCCTCCCTCCCTACGGGAAGCTTTAATTGTCCTTATCCCCAAGCCGGGTAAAGACCCTCACCAGCCTGCCTCTTACCGTCCGATTTCTCTGCTGCAAGTAGACGTTAAGATATCGCCTAAGGTCCTCTCAATCCGCCTTAACAAAGTCATATTGTCATTAGTCCGTGCAGACCAATCAGGGCTTCATTCCGGGCAGGAACACCTCCTTCAACCTGAGGCGTCTGTTTATGAATTTACAGGCCACTCATGATAATGTAGGCTCTAGAGTCATGGTGTCTTTGGACACAGCAAAGGCATTCGACTCAGTTGAATGGGGCTTCCTGTGGCGGTGTCTGTAGGGTTATAGCTTCGGCCCCCACTTCATCCGTTGGGTTCGTATTCTTTATCAGGCACCGGTGGCTAAAGTCTTGGCTGACGGGTGGACGTCGGCTGGGTTTCCTCTCACCAGGGGTACCCGGCAAGGCTGCCCCCTCTCTCCCCTTCAATATGCGCTGGTGGCTGAACCGCTGGCGATAGCGATTCGGTCGCACCCCGACATACACGGACTCCGAGTGGGTACCTTGGAGGAAAAGATAGGTATGTACGCGGATGACACGGATGACATTCTGCTATACCTGGCTGACCCGGGTGCCTCCCTCTCAGTTGCCCTAACCCTTATTGAGCAATTTGGTCGCTTTTCAGGATTAAAAACTAACTGGGACAAATCTCAAATTTTGCCTATTGATGATACAGTGCCTTGCGAAAGTATTCGGCCCCCTTGAACTTTTCGACCTTTTGTCACATTTCAGGCTTCAAACATAAAGATATAAAACTGTAATTTTTTGAAGAATTAACAACAAGTGGGACACAATCATGAAGTGGAACGAAATTTATTGGATATTTCAAACTTTTTTAACAAATAAAAAACTGAAAAATTGGGCGTGCAAAATTATTCAGCCCCTTTACTTTCAGTGCAGCAAACTCTCTCCAGAAGTTCAGTGAGGATCTCTGAATGATCCAATGTTGATCTAAATGACTAATGATGATAAATAGAATCCACCTGTGTGTAATCAAGTCTCCGTATAAATGCACCTGCATTGTGATAGTCTCAGAGGTCCGTTGAAAGTGCAGAGAGCATCATGAAGAACAAGGAACACACCAGGCAGGTCCGAGATACTGTTGTGGAGAAGTTTAAAGCCGGATTTGGATACAAAAAGATTTCCCAAGCTTTAAACATCCCAAGGAGCACTGTGCAAGCGATAATATTGAAATGGAAGGAGTATCAGACCACTGCAAATCTACGAAGAACTGGCCGTCCCTCTAAACTTTCAGCTCATACAAGGAGAAGACTGATCAGAGATGCAGCCAAGAGGCCCAGGATCACTCTGGATGAACTGCAGAGATCTACAGCTGAGGTGGGAGACTCTGTCCATAGGACAACAATCAGTCGTGTACTGCACAAATATGACCTTTATGGAAGAGTGGCAAGAAAAAAGCCATTTCTTAAAGATATCCATAACAAGTGTCGTTTAAAGTTTGCCACAAGCCACCTGGGAGACACACCAAACATGTGGAAGAAGGTACTCTGGTCAGGTGAAACCAAAATCGAACTTTTTGGCAACAATGCAAAACGTTATGTTTGGCGTAAAAGCAACACAGCTCATCACCCTGAACACACCATCCCCACTGTCAAACATGGTGGTGGCAGCATCATGGTTTGGACCTGCTTTTCTTCAGCAGGGACAGGGAAGATGGTTAAAATTGATGGGAAGATGGATGGAGCCAAATGCAGGACCATTCTGGAAGAAAACCTGATGGAGTCTGAAAAAGACCTGAGACTGGGACGGAGATTTGTCTTCCAACAAGACGATGATCCAAAACATAAAGCAAAATCTACAATGGAATGGTTCACAAATAAACATATACAGGTGTTAGAATGGCCAAGTCAAAGTCCAGACCTGAATCCAATCGAGAATCTGTGGAAAGAACTGAAAACTGCTGTTCACAAACGCTCTCCATCCAACCTCACTGAGCTCGATTTGATTTTCCATGCTGTTTCAGTAACGGCGTATTTGGGACGTGGTGTCCGCTAAATTGGACCTCCTCTCGCTTCATGCACACACGCCGTTGTGGAATAATGTTAGCCTCCCCGAGTGCGCCTGTAAGAGACGCTCAGTGCGCGTGCCCAGGCACACGGGAAGCAATGTGCGAATGCGCATGCGCCAATGCGCGAACACGCCAATGCGCCAATGCGCGGACGCGCGAACGTGCGTACGCAACGTACGCACGCAATTGGCGCCAAACGGCCTATTTATACCAGGCGGTGACAGGAGCACATTGCTGAGTGGTCTTTCAGCTTGTGTTCCTGTTTACCTGTGCCCTGACCTGCTTGTGGATTTCCCGTTACACCGACCCGGCTTGCCTTTTGACTCTCCTTGGATTCCTGCCTGCCTTGTGACCTCAGCCTGTCTTTGACCCTGCCTTGCCTTATGCCTTTGTACCTTGCTGCCAGACTGTGTACCGACTTCGGCTTGTATCCTGACTCCGCTTCTGCCTCACGTTCCTGTACCCGTGCTGTCCGGCTGTTGACAACCCCTTGGCTTGTGTTCCGATTACGCTCCTGCCTTCTCATCCAGCATCACCGAGTTCCAGTTTCAGGTGTTCATCCGGTGATCCACAGCCATCAGTCTTCTGCCAAGACATCACCTGCTATACCGGCCCTCGTGCCACTCTGTGTCCTACACCGCCTGTCATCTCTATCAGGGGTGTTGGACAGGAGGTGCAAGAGAAGCCCCCTCTACAGCTTGGTCTCCACCAGGTACGTGATAGTACCACTCAGCCAGATGTCGGAGACCGAGAGAGGGGCTTCACCTCTAGAGGCAGTATGCCAGCAACTTGCTTCGCTTACCCAAGCAGTCAAATCCTTGCAAGAGGGTTACTTCCAATTAGAGGGTCGCATCCAATCCATGGCTTCTACCCCGGCAACCCCGGCACCTGGGACCTCCATGCCCGAACGGGCTCTATCCACACCTTCAGTGGTTTTGCCACCACTGGAACCTCGGGTACCTGCTCCAGAACGATTTTCGGGTGACCGACACAAATTCCGGGCTTTCAGGAATTCTTGTGAGCTATACTTTGCCCTGCAGCCACGGACTTTCTCACTTGAATCCACCAAGGTGGGGTTCGTAATCTCTCTACTTCTCGGAGAGCCGCAATCCTGGGCCCACCGTCTCCTGGAACAAAATGATATAGCCTTGAACACCATCTCATCATTTTTCGAAGCGACGGCGCAGCTTTATGACGACCCCCAGCGATCTGTTACAGCCGAAGCAACCCTACATACATTACAACAAGGCCGCCGCCCTGCTGAGGACTATGTCGCTGAATTCCGCAGATGGGCTTCCGATACAGGCTGGAATGATGCAGCCTTACGGCATCAATTCCGTCTCGGCCTATTAGAGGGCCTTAAGGATGAACTTGCCAGAGTGGGTACGCCTGATTCTCTTGATGACCTTATTAGTCTTACTATCCAGCTTGACCGCAGGCTCAGGGAGCGGAGAGTGGAAAGAGCTGGAAGTTCCAGACCTACCTGGATGTTGCCTCAAGTGCCGTCACCTCCGGCTTTTCGTCCACCTGTCGCTTTCCCCACAACCTCCAGTGTGGAGCCCATGCAACTCGGACTTTTACGTTCTCCACTAACCACTGAGGAGAGATTGCGAAGACGCCGAAACAACTTATGCCTCTATTGTGGGGAAGCCGGACATTACCTTCAGACCTGCCCGGTGCGGCCTAGTAAGTCTCAGTTTGCTTTTCCTTCTTACCTTGCAAACAGTTCTGGGAAGGATCTGTCCACTCACATTACTCTACCTCTCTCACTACAGATTCTCGGAAAGACCATCCAAGTCCCAGTCATTATTGACTCCGGCGCTTGCAGCTGCTTCATGGACAGTGACTTTGCTCAGCGTCATCAGATCCCTCTGCAAGCGAAAACCCGTCAGTTATCTATCCATCTAGCTGACGGATCCCATCTCAAGTCCGGGCCTATAACCCAAGAAACCTGCCCATTACTGGCTATCTCTAATAAAGGCCACCGAGAATACTTGTGCTTGGATATTATCCCATCTCCTCTGTTCCCTATCATTCTCGGTATCCCATGGCTACAAGCACACAATCCTCAGATAAACTGGAAGTCAGGAGAAGTGGCATTTCCATCCACCTATTGTCAACAAAACTGCTTCCAGCCCAGTCCAGGGAAACCTGCATCACTTTTGGGCCTGCAACCTGATCCCTCTGCATCCCAACTTGTGCCTGCAGCTTACCATGAGTTCTTGGAAGTCTTTGATAAACAGAAAGCAGACATCCTACCACCTCACCGGTCGTATGACTGCCCAATTGAACTTTTACCAGGTGCTGAGATACCGTTTGGGCGTATCTTCCCCCTCTCTGAACTAGAACTTGAGGCATTACGCCTTTACATCGACGAAAACCTGAAAAAAGGCTTCATCCGGCCCTCTACGTCCCCCGCAGGGGCTGGTATTTTCTTTGTTGAAAAGAAGGATCATTCTCTACGCCCCTGTGTTGATTATCGGGAGTTGAACAAGGTTACTGTCAAAAACAGATACCCCCTGCCCTTAGTTCCTGAACTTTTCCAACGTTTCAGGGCAGCCACGGTATTCACAAAACTTGACCTACGTGGAGCATACAACCTAGTACGGATCCGTGAGGGCGACGAGTGGAAGACCGCCTTTCGCACAAGATTCGGCCACTTCGAGTACCTTGTCATGCCCTTTGGATTGTGCAATGCTCCAGCTACTTTTCAGCATTTCGTGAACAATATTTTCAGAGACTTCCTTGATTTGTTTATGATTGTCTACCTTGACGATATTCTTATCTTTTCAGGTTCCATTGAAATGCACCGTGAACATGTCAAGAAGGTTCTCGGCCGCCTAAGAGACCATGGATTATACGCAAAGGCTGAGAAATGCGAGTTCGAAAAGGAATCAATCCAATTCTTGGGACTCGTCATTTCCACTTCTGGGATCTCCATGGACCCCCAAAAGGTCAAATCGATCCTCGAATGGCCCACTCCCACAGACAGGAAGAGCACACAAAGGTTCATTGGCTTCGCTAATTTTTACCGCAAGTTTATCAAGAACTTCTCCGCCATTATGCTTCCAGTCACCCAGCTAACAAGGCAAGGCACCCGTTTCCAATGGACACCGGCAGCACAAGCTGCGTTTGACCAGTTGAAGATTCTATTCACTACTGCACCTATCTTACGACACCCAAATCCCGCTCTGCCCTATGTTCTCGAGGTGGATGCTTCAGAAAATGCCATAGGTGCCATCCTGTCACAGCGTTCAGGTACGAAATCTCTTCTTCATCCTGTTGCCTTCTTTTCCAGGAAACTCAGCCCAGCAGAAAGGAACTACGATGTTGGAGACCGGGAATTACTGGCCATCAAGGCGGCCTTGGAGGAATGGCGCTACCTATTAGAAGGAGCATCTCACCCTATCCTGATCTTTACCGACCACAAAAATCTGGAGTACCTCCGAACAGCTAAGAGACTGAAACCACGTCAAGCCAGGTGGGCACTGTTCTTTTCTCGTTTTACCTTCCATATCACCTACAGGCCAGGCTCCAAGAATGGCAAACCTGATGCACTTTCCCGCATGTACCCAGAGGACGAAGAGTGTCACCCAGTAGACACAATCCTGCCATCCCAAAGTTTTCTACTTTTGCAAGCGGATCTGTTAACGCAGCTGAAGCAGGCGTCCACAAGGGATGTTTTACCATCAGGTATGTGCCTTCAGGAAGAAGAAGGTCTGTTTTTCTATAACCAAAAAGTGTTTGTACCTCCAGGTCTACGTGCCAAGATCCTCGGCCTGTGCCATGATCACCCCTTGGCAGGGCACTTTGGGATATCTAAAACGGTTGACCTGGTACAACGGTCCTTTTGGTGGCCTGGTCTGAGGTCCGACTGCCGTAATTATGTTAGCACCTGTACAATCTGCATCCGGAACAAGAATGACAAGGCCAAAGCCTGGGGTTTGCTAAGACCTTTGCCCATTCCCAAGAGGCCTTGGGAAATGATAAACATGGACTTTATCGTTGAGCTCCCTCCTTCTGAAGGATTCACGACCATCTTTGTGGTGGTCGACAGACTAACAAAGATGGCCCACTTTATCCCTATGTTGGGAACTCCCTCAGCAATGGAAACTGCCCAAACCTTCATCAAGGAAGTGGTTCGGCTCCACGGGGTTCCTAGTAATATCACTTCAGACCGAGGGGTGCAATTTACTTCGAGGTTCTGGAGAGGCCTTTGCAAAACATTAAAAATTGACACATACTTTTCCTCAGCTTATCACCCGCAAACAAACGGGCAAACGGAGCGTACAAACCAGACCCTGGAGCAGTACCTCCGGTGTTTTTCATCTTTCTCACAAGACGACTGGGCATCACTTTTACCCCTAGCAGAGTTTGCATATAATAACGCAGTGCATTCAGCCACGGGTCAAGCCCCGTTTTTTGCAAACTATGGGTACTTCCCAGCCTTTATGCCTGACGTAATACCTGATTCCTTGGTTCCCGCAGTCCAGGAAAAAGCTACATTTTTGCAAACCAACAACAAATTATTGCAAGATGCCATTGTCAGAGCACAGCAAGACAACAAAAATTTTTTTGATAGGAAGAGGAGGGGAGATCTAAACCTCAGACCGGGAGACAAGGTTTGGTTATCCTCTATCAATCTAAAACTGTCATGTCCGTCTAAGAAACTGGGGCCTAGATATATCGGTCCATTCTCTATTAAGAGACAAATCAATCCTGCTGCCTATGAACTTTCACTCCCGGAAACATACAGAATTCATCCTGTTTTCCATGTGTCCCTACTGAAGCCTACCAGACCCAATCCATTTCCTGACCGAGAGTCGGATCCACCTCCGCCTGAAACTATTGATGGCAACGAGGAATACGAGGTTGAAGCAATATTAGACTGTAGGAAAAGAGGAGGTACTGTCCAGTACCTGATTAAATGGAAGGGTTATGGCCCGGAAGAAAATTCTTGGGAACCAGAAGCCAACCTCCATGCTACGGATCTAATTCAAACCTTTTTTCAGCTTCATCCTGAGAAGATGTTGCAGATGGGCATCCGGAGGCCGCCCATTGGGGGGGGGCAATGTAAGAGACGCTCAGTGCGCGTGCCCAGGCACACGGGAAGCAATGTGCGAATGCGCATGCGCCAATGCGCGAACACGCCAATGCGCCAATGCGCGGACGCGCGAACGTGCGTACGCAACGTACGCACGCAATTGGCGCCAAACGGCCTATTTATACCAGGCGGTGACAGGAGCACATTGCTGAGTGGTCTTTCAGCTTGTGTTCCTGTTTACCTGTGCCCTGACCTGCTTGTGGATTTCCCGTTACACCGACCCGGCTTGCCTTTTGACTCTCCTTGGATTCCTGCCTGCCTTGTGACCTCAGCCTGTCTTTGACCCTGCCTTGCCTTATGCCTTTGTACCTTGCTGCCAGACTGTGTACCGACTTCGGCTTGTATCCTGACTCCGCTTCTGCCTCACGTTCCTGTACCCGTGCTGTCCGGCTGTTGACAACCCCTTGGCTTGTGTTCCGATTACGCTCCTGCCTTCTCATCCAGCATCACCGAGTTCCAGTTTCAGGTGTTCATCCGGTGATCCACAGCCATCAGTCTTCTGCCAAGACATCACCTGCTATACCGGCCCTCGTGCCACTCTGTGTCCTACACCGCCTGTCATCTCTATCAGGGGTGTTGGACAGGAGGTGCAAGAGAAGCCCCCTCTACAGCTTGGTCTCCACCAGGTACGTGATAGCGCCTCCATCCCCGATGCACATGTTTGGGCCCAGTATGGAATCAACTACCTAGCTCATGTACTCACCAATGGTGTCCTCAAATCCTTTGACGCCCTGAAGAGGCAATACGACCTCCCTAACCATATGTTTTTCCGCTACCTTCAGCTGAGACATGCTTTTTCCGCTCAATTCCCCCGACCTGTGCACGACTTGGCCTCGGTCTCGGTCTTGGAGGTGGTGATGGGTTCTGAATCTAAACAATTAATCTCCCATATGTATACTGCACTTCTTTTCCCGGCATCTACGGTCTTGGCATATGCCGTCAAAACTAAATGGGAGGGTGATATTGGGACAATTGATGATGAGGAATGGGAAGATGCCCTAGACAATTGTAAACTAGTCTCCCCGAAACTTTCAGATCACCTAACTCAACTGTATGTCCTTCACCGGGCCTACCTGATACCAATAATGGTGGCAAAATATCGTAGTGAGGCCTCCGGCCAGTGCCCCATGTGTCAGCAGGAGCGGGGTACCTTTTACCATCTGCTCTGGAACTGCTCGGAGGTTCAGGGCTTCTGGAGACAAGTGGTCAGATTTCTTCATGACACCATGGGCTCCCCTTTGACATAGGCCCCAAAATTTTGTTTATTAGGGATACCCCCTGATGTCAGCACAGATAAATACACCACCCTGTTTTTACATGAGACATTGTTTCTTGCCTGAAAATGTATTGCACGCCGTTGGATGAGGGTCACGCCTCCTTCTTTCCGGGACTGGCTTTGGGAGGTCAATGCAACCCTGCCCTATAAAAAACTGGTCTATACCCATAGGGGATGCACGTCCAAGTATAACAAGATCTGGGATAGGTGGGTTCAGGCCCCGGAGACGAGTGTCCCACCTTGATAATGTTGGTTGTATGACTTCTCCTCTCACCGTGAGTGATGCTGCTACTCCTCATGGTCGGGACTGTGCTGCACCTTGAATTGTTTATAGAATGTAACTCATGTCTGACGTATGTTTTTGCTGTATTAGTAAGCTCTTTGTTGAAGTAAAAAAAAAAGAAAGTGTAAGCAAAAGAAAATACCAAATTTTGGGTTGTGCACAGAAAAGTAATAGAGGGAATTGCCCAAATTTGCAGGGTTTTCCTCTCCCTTCCTGTTTGGCTGTGGGACAGGAAGTGAAGGGAAATCTCTGCATTTCATACTTACCGTAATTTTCCTTTCCTGGTGCCTATCCATGGCAGCATACAGGTGATGGAGCTCCGCCTCGACTCCTCCCTCAGGACTAGTGAATAGCATAAAAAGACCTAGCCCCCTATTCCATCATTCTCAGTAATATTGAATACCAGGGTGGGAGCGTATGCTGCCATGGATAGGCACCAGGAAAGGAAAATTACGGTAAGTATAAGACAATTTTCCGTTTTCCTGGTGCCTCCATGGCAGCATACAGGTGATAAATAACTAGCTCAGACGGGTGGGTTAATGCTGAACTTAAAGTATTTTAATTGGGTACAGACATAGCCGCTTGGATTGCTTTCCTTCCAAACTCCACAGTCGTGAGAGCACCTGGATCAATATGATAGTGCCTAAGGAACGTATGACGAGAAGACCAGGTGGCAGCCCTGCATACTGTTTCCAAGGAAACATTAGCCCTTGCTGCCCAAGAAGCCGAGACTGCTCGAGTTGAATGAGCGTTCACTCGTGACAGAGGGACCATGTTCCTCGTTTCGTAAGCTTTTTGAATTAATTTTACGACCCAAGAGGCTAACGTCCTGCTGGTTGCCTCCTACCTCGTTTCTTGCCGAAGGGAACCACAAAAAGTCTTTGAGAGTTCCTGAAAGATTTGGTAGAGTTTAGGTAGGTCCTGAGTACTCTAGAGAGGTCTACGTCGTGACATGCACCTGAGTCTGTATCCAGAAATACTGGTAATGCCCAGGGTTCCAGGAGATGACACGGAGTTGTGACTTTAGGAGTAAAACCACGAAGAGGGCGAAGTTCCACCCTGTCTGGGAAGAAGGAAATTTGATCATCGCCTATCCCTAAGGCGTGTATCCTTCTCCCCGAGGTGATGGCCAATAGGAATTCAGTCTTAAGGGTTAGATTCCAAAGTGATGCCTTTTCTGTAGGGGAAAATGGTTGACCTGATAGAGCTTGGAGTACCAAGGACAAGTCCCACTGAGGAAATGGATGTCTGACAGGTGGTCTGATTTTCAGGACTCCCTTGAGGAAGGTTATCACCAAAGGGTCCTCAGCCCATCTCTTATTGGTTGCGGCTGAAATGGCGGCCACTTGTATCTTGAGAGAACTTAGGCTAAGTCCTAGGTCAAGACCTGTCTGAAGAAAGACAGATCAGCTATGGAAGGTGAGGCTGGGTCCACCCCGCGTCCTGTGGAGAAGGATAAGAACTTGTTCCATACCTTCGAATATACTGCCTTCGTGGAGGGTTTTCTAGTCTTCATTAAGGTGGTTACAACCTCCGAGGAGCAACCTAGGGCCTGAAACCTTTGCCTCTCAAGCTCCAGACTAGAAGGTCTAGCTTTTGGGATTTGGATGGGTAAGTCCTCCTTGAGATAGAAGGTGAGGAAAGTGGGGAATTCTGACCGGCAGGTTCACAGAGAGATACACGGCCAGGGGAAACCAAGGTCTCTTTGGCCAAAATGGTAGAATCGCCAGTACTTGCACAGGTTCCCTGAGGAGTCTCTGAAGGAACTTCAATATCAAAGGTCGGGGGGGAAGGCATAGGTTGTGGTGAAAGTCCAAAGGCATGATAGGGCATCCACTGCTTCCGCTTGAGGATGTGGTAGGCGAGAGAAAAACCTTGTTAACTTTGTGTTCTCTGAGGTGGCAAACATATCCACCTGAGGGGGGTTCCAAAGATTGTAGATCTGGTTGAAGATGTGGGTATGCAAGGACCATTTGTTGATGTCCACAAATGATCTTGACAGCCTGTCTGCCTCTGTGTTCGAGCTGCCTGGGAGGTAAACCGCCCTTAGGTCCAAGAGATATCTTTCTGCCCAAAGTATCACTGGTTCCACCTCCCTGAGAAGAGACCTGCTGCGGGTTCCGCCCTGTCTTTGTAGGTAGGCGACTGCCGCCCTGTTGTCTAGACGGAGAATCACTCTTTGACCCTGCACCAAAGAAGCTAATGATGTCAGAGCCAGGAAGGCCGCTCTCATCTCTAGGACATTTGAGACTAATCCTCTTGTGGGATATGGCCATCTTCCTTATACCCTGGTTCCCTCGCAATGGGCTCCCCAGCCTAGGCCACTGGCGTTGGATGTAATTGTGATCCAGGGAAATGAGCCTAGATGACGAACATTGGACAGGTTCTTCCAATCCGTCCAACAGTGCAGGCTCCTGTGCAACAAGCTGGTTAGGAGGATTCTCAGAAAAAGACACTGTCTCCTCCATTGCGACAGGCAGCCTGTCTGGAAGTACCTTAAGTGGCAATGGGCCCAAGGAACTACAGGAATGCACGATGACATCGTGCCTATGAGGCTCAGACACTGGTATGCCGTTAGATGAGATGAGATCTCATGACCCTCGTCATCCTCTGCATAATAACTTGCGCCTTCTGGGAAGGCAATGACACAGTTCCTAATTGTGTATTGAAAAGTATGCCTAGGTAGATAATTTGCTGAGAGGGGACAAGTTGACTCTTGCCATGATTTATGAGCCAACCTAGCTCCGATAGGGACCATAGGAGCATATCCCTGTGGGAAATGAGCTGTGCTGAGCTGTTGGCTAGGAGAAGGATGTCATCCAGGTAGTGGTGTACTCGTAAACCTTTCTCTCGTAATGGTGCCAGTGCTGAAATGAGGATCTTTGAGAATACATGAGATGAGGTGCAGAGGCCAAAGGGGAGAGCCTGGAACTGCAGGTGGGTCTGACCTACCGCAAATCTCAGGAACCTCTGGAATATTGGACTGATTGGAATGTGCAGGTAGGCGTCCCTTAGGTCGATTGAGATCAGCCAATCCCCTGGCTGGACCACCTGGATGATCGTTTGTAATGACTCCATCTTGAAGCTCTCCAGATCGATGTATTGGTTGAGTCTCTTCAGGTCTATTACTGGCCTCCAGTCTCCTGTCTTTTTTCCCTCCAAAAAGAGAGGGGAGTAAAAACCTGTAAAGCGCTCTGCTGTTGGAACTGGGATAGCTGCCCCTTGCAGCTGGAGTAATTTTATGTAATGTGTTAAGGCTTGAGCCTTTTGATGTGACGTTGGGACTTCTGTTTCCTGAAAGGAGGACTGAGGAGGAAGATGAGAGAAATTCCAGGAGTGGCCTGAACGAATTGTTGACAGGACCCAAGGTGCATGATCCACTTGGGAAGAAAGAGTCTCAATCTTGCCCCCACCTCAAGGGCCTACGTCCCTCTGGCGTCAAAAAGGTTTTGTGGCTTCCTGCAGAGTGGTTAGGGATCTGTTCTTACGAGAAGCAAGAATAGAAGACTGCGTGCCCCTCCAGGGTATTCTGCCATCTCTCTGTGGTCTTGAATGCCTGAAATCTCTGACGTTGGATGGACGAAATTTAGCTGTATGGGCTCTGGGGTCCCTGACTTTCCGATCCTGTGGCAAAAGACCTGACTTTCCTCCCGTCACTGTTGAGATGGCTTGGTCTAATTTTTCCCCGAAAAGAGCCTTGCCCTTAAAAGGAATCTTGCGCCAACTTTGTTTGGACGTCAGGTCGGCCGCCCAGGGCTTTAGCCGAAGGGCTCTTTTAGCCATAACTGAGTGTAACATGGCTCTGGCTGAGCAACGAATCATATCGATGGCTGCCTCACCAACAAAATCTGCTTATAATCTGATCTCCTCCAGTGCCTATATCTTCTCTGGGGATCTCCTGCTTCAAGGCTGTCTCAATGTTATCCATCCAGGCTCTGATGGCATTGGAGACAGAAGTAAGGGCAATCGCTGGTTTGCTGCGAGATAGCCCCTTTTAAGATCTAAATCGATCCGTCTGTCTGGGGGATTGTTGAAGGAGGCAGAGTCGTCCAAGGGGAGGGTGACATTTTTGGCTAGACGGACTATAGCCGAATCTACCACTGGCATGGAATTCAGCGTCTGTGAATCTGATTCAGCCAGAGGATACAGTTTATTGAGGCGGCCTAAGGAGAACTTCTTGTCCGTTCTCTGCCACTCATCTTGGATTACCTCCCTAATTTCTCCCATCAAAGGGAAAACAACCTGTTTCCTCTTGAGAAAGGGGAAGTATCTCTTAGATGTTTGAAGGGGTTCCTCTGCATCTTCCCATGCGATCGCCGTCTTAACCGCCTGAATGAAGGAAGGTATCATTGCATAACTGAATCCTGAGGGTTCAGACTCCTCTGCAGACTCTGAATGCTCATCCGGGGAGGCCTCCCTGGCTTGGCGGCCCAATAGATGCAGAGGAATACTGGCTGTTGAAGGGCCTGGTGCGTCAGAAACTGCATGCTGAGTCTGGGCGACCGGAGTGACTGTTTGAGCGGGAACCAAGGCTGCAAGCTCCGAGAAGGAATCCTTCATAGTCTGTCTTAGAAGGTCGACAACTTGTTGACGCTTTGATTCCCGTTCAGCCGCGTAGTCCTTAAGACAGCTCCTGCAGACTAGTTTGTCTGGTAGCGGGGAAGCCCCGCAGGCCCAGCACTTTTTCCTTGAGGAGCGGGATGGAGGAGAAGGAGAACAGTATTGATGCCGTGACCTTGACCTGTCATGGGATCTGTGCCGAGATGAACGGGACCTTTGATCCGGGTTGTAGTCCTCACGATGTCTGGAGGATTTCCCAGACCTCTTGGAGTGTGCAGGACTGGAGAAAAAGGAAAGAACGGGTATCTCCGTCAGCCGTGCTCTTTTTTTTTTTTTTTTTACTTACCAATAGTTGGTCACATACCTATTGCAGGGAGGATCTTGATTACGGGACGAATGGCTCATGGTGGGATGGCAGGAGGATCAGCTAGAAAAGTAAAATAGGAAATGTAACGAGAAAGAACAGATAATTAAATAAAAATTGTACGGATATTGCTGGTGGACAAAAAAAAAAAAAAAGGAAAAAACTCTTTTTTTTTTTTTCTTTTTACCAGCAGGGCTTTATGACCGGGTTTTGTATGATACAATTTTCAGTTTTCCTGGCGCCTCCATGGCAGCATACCTGTGATAAATAACTAGCTGACAAAAGGATGGGTAGATACTAAAACACAAAGAAATGTTTTTTGTTTTTTTTTTTTCATTTAGATGAAGAAAGGGCTTCCTGCATTGCCCTTCTTTCAAATTCTGGTGGTGAGCATTCCGGGGTCAACTCTATAATGCTTTATAAATGTGTGCTGAGACGACCATGTGGCAGCCCTGCAGATGGTATCCAGGGAGACGTTCATATCTTTTTGGGAAAAAAAAAAAGATGGGACGTCTGCAGACAAGAATACTCCCACAACCATTGACACAGGAAGTCACAGCAGCCATCCAGAGTCCAGTTATTCCTGGCAGGATCATCTACCAGCATCCCAGGCTCTTTGTTTGGCTTTGTTCCTCTTGGACATAGGAAGTCACAGCAGCCATCCAGAGTCCAGCGTTCTCTGGCAGGGTCATCTCCTATCATCATTCCAGGCTCCTTGTTTGGCTTTGTCCGGTAAGAGTCCAGGGATCACGAGTGTGTTAGAGTGCCACCTGAGTTTCTGGGAATTCCTTCACAAGCTGCATGACCCCCGGAGCGGTTATATCTATATATGCCCGTAATTTTCAGTTTTTTGGTAAGAGGCTAAGCTGGTGGTGGGACTCTGCACCTTCCTAACACAGTTTTGTACCTTCCAGAGTTTTACGCTTACAGCACCATATCTGCATCTTCACTTTATGGACTTTTTGATTGATTATCATGGACGTTCATAGTGTTTTTCACTGGTGACTCACTAGTTTCATTTTGGATTTCATTTTGTCACCAAGACTTTGGATTTGAATTTTCCATATTTCACTTAGTTATACGTGACTTGTTTACACATCTCTTTGTATGTTGTGTAGCACCCTTGTCTTAATGCAAGGTTGCTGTTAAATTTAGTTTGCTGAGCCTTAACCGCTTGCCGACTGCGCACAGTATATTTACTGCGGCAGTCGGCCCCGGCCAGGCAGAGTGACGTAGGTCTACGTCGCTCGCCTGTCACTCCTTCCAGAGCCAATAGCGGGCGGGCGCGCGCCCGCTGAGGCGCGCGCCCGCCTCGGCTCGTTCACGGAGGAGTGCGGGAGTGTGACTGGCGGACCCGATGTCCGCCGGTCACACTACGATCGCCGGTACAGCGGGAGAAAGACAGAGCGGCTTGTGTAAACAAGCCACCTGTCAGTTCTCCCTGTGTAAAAGTGAAGATCAAACAGTTCTACTATGTAGAACTGTTGATCTTTGTTTTTACACTAGTAGACCTGTCCCTGCACAGTTAGAATCACGCCCCTAGGACACACTTAACCCCTCCCTGTCCAATACTGTTAACCCCTTCCCTGCCAGTGTCATTTTTGCAGTAACAGTGCATATATATAGCACTGATTACTGCAGTAATGTCACTGGTACCCCCAAAAGTGTCAAAAATGTCAGTCAAGGGTCCGATCTGTCCGCCGCAATGTCGCAGTACCGCAAAAAAAATCGCAGATCGCCGCCATTACTCGTTAAAAAAAAAAACACCAAAAATGACAAAAATCTTTCCCTTTGTTAGTAAACGCGATAACTTTTGCGCAAACCAATCAAAATACGCTTTTTGCGATTTTTTTTACCAAACATAGGTAGCGTAAAACAAATTGGCCGAAAATTTTAAAAAATTTTGATTTTTACATTTTTTTTGGGGGGAATTTCATATAAAAAAAAGTGAAAAATATTGTTGTTTTTGCAAAAATTACGCTCTTTTTTTGTTTATAGCGCGTGATCAAAAAATCGCACAGGTGATCAAATACCACCAAAAGAAAGCTCTGTTTGTGGGAAAAAAAGGACGTGAAATTCGTTTAGGTACAGCGTCGCACGACCGCGCGATTGTCCGTTAAAGTCACGCAGTAAAAAATCGCAAAATAACCCCTGGTCTTTTAGCAGGAAAATCCTCCGGTGGTAAAGTGGTTAACTAGCTTGGCTGTAATTATTCTGTGGTCATTGAGCTTCCTCTCTTAATCTGGTTTGACTGCGGTTCTCCCTTCCGTCAGTAGGTGGCACTGTTGCCTCTGACTCTAGTGTGAGAATTACAGTTAAACAAACTGTTAATGTCCATGTGTCTCTCAGCCAATTACAGTGTCACTACGGCATTCTGGGAGATCTTATTTAAAGGATGGGAGGTCCAATAATCGCTCTCTTCCCGCCCGGACCCCCTTGGGGGAGGGTGTGTGCTGCTGTTTGCTGCTGACTAGGCCTGAAGCCTGAGGCCTAGTCAGATACCTGGGATTCTGCTGAGGAGAGCCAGCGACCCACATGGGAAAGATCATCCACAGACATCCAGTAACCTGTGTGAGTAACCTGCTTGTTTCTTATGGAGGACAGCTGTCCAGACAGTACAGACCACAGAAAGGGATTGTGTCTAGTGGACAGAAGATGTCTCCCAGATCAATCTGAAGCTCATGGATACCTAATGATTCTCAAGGTCTGCTATCCTGTACTGCTGTCTGAATACCTGTCTTTTGCAATGGGAGTCTGCCTAATAGACTGTTCTTAAAGGGTGTCCTGGACCCTACCCCTCTCTCCCCCGGTTTATTCTTTGTCCTGTTGAGAAGAAATAAACTATTCTTTTACTTCAGCATAAAAGTGACTGGCGCCCAGCATTTATTTTACCTGCATCACTACCCACCATGCCTGACAATCCACACCCACAGGAGGTATGTAGCCCCTCTCTGCCTCTGAAGGTCATCACTAGGCCCTAGGGGGTTCTGGGGGTCCGCTACATTGTATTTATGTATTTGGGTTAGCACACCTGATTTTTTTCATACACATTTATTACATTCACTCTAAGGTAGCAGCACACCCAAGCCGAATCAGCGCACTTTCCTACACATCACATAATGTCCGGATGACTTTCTTGATCTCTTCGAGTAAACAGGGCTAAAAAATATAGAGAGAGAGAAATGTGTTTTTTTTTAAAACATATTTGTCCATGCGCTCTTTTGATACTCACACAAGGGTGGTCCCATACCTAATAGACATTTGCGGATCTTGATCATGAGGTGAATGGCTCATGTTGGCTATAGCAAGAGGATAAGCTGAAAATAGGGAGGAGAAAGAAAGCTTCAAAATCGTGCCAAAATCGCGCCAAACAAAAAAAAAGAAGAAAGGATATTCTAATGCTCTTTTTTTTTTTAAAGAAATACCAGAAAAAGACATACCTGGTCAACGACACAACCTGACGAGGCTGCGCACAGTTTTCCAGCAAGCCTCAGACTGATTAATCAGAATTTATAGGGCTAGGGGAGGGAATGAAATCCCTGCTCTTACTGGAAAAAAGGTAATATTTGCTGTTTTTTTTTTTATATATGAACTAAAAATGGGAAGGCTTGTTTCATTAATATATATATATATATATATATATATATATATATATATATATATACATACATATATATACACATTACATACCTATATATACACATACACACACATACACACATATATTGTGATGGTATGCGAGGTGAGGTAGTCGATAATCGGTATATCTCACCTTGCATACGTTCGGTAGTAAGAGGCTAAACCGGCCCGGGTTTTTCCAGCCTCTGTGACAGGCTAGGTTCCAGTCCGTAGATTGTGGTTCACCTGAGTCCATGCTCAGTGAACAGGAAGAGAGCACAGAAACGCTCTGGCCTTAGACTTAGAAGGGAATCTGAGAAAGGAGGTCTGTTTGGACTTTAAAATAAAAGGTTTGCTTTACCATATGTTTTTGTGGGTGATGTGGACCAGCCCCACACTATATAGTGAGAAACAATGAATGGAGGAAGGAAAATCTACACCCCAAGGAACACCTGGCTGGCTGGTAAAGAGAAAGGGGCAAATTAAGCAGATGGAGGGAAAGGAATGATACAACAAAATGGAACAAACTCACCTGGAGAGGAGGGAAAATAAATGTAGATGCCTGAAGAAAGATAGCAGGGGGGAGTCAATGAATGCTGATCCTGCTGCTGCTGCCATCAATGCCATTCACAAAAAAGCTTTTAAGAGAGTTTATGGCAGACTGCGTTCCTCATTAGGAAACTCTGCATACCCCAAAAGATCTGCAGAAGGGGTTCCCAGACTTTTTAGCGCTAAGAGCGGCCCGAGTACAGGGACTGCGTTTGGGAGAGGCTTAACCCAGCGGAAGCTGCCAGATGGTCAGCAGGTAAGGACATACTGCTACTCTTCACCAGTCAAGAAGGTATGAGGAAAAAAAGGAGAATGCTGTAAGTAGGGGGCGTCTTTCTTTTAAACGATTCATTAGTCCTGAAGGCGGAGTAGAGGCGGAGCTCTATCACAGGTATGCTGCCATGGAGGCGCCAGGAAAAAGGTTTGCCTATAGTTCTAATTTAAATGTACCTACTGCACCAACAAAAGAGCATCCCTGTTTTCTGCACTTGACCTGATATATATAAATCCGGGGATATATATATATATATATATATATATATATATATATATATATATATTTTTTTTTTTTTTTTTTTTTTTTTTTGGCAAATGGTAAACTATTTTATAACATTTTTTTCTTTAAATTAAATATGCCGTGTATGTGGTATGTGTTTATAGAATGATTGTATGATACATACGTTATTTCTCACATTTGGTCCATGAGATAAAAAAAAAAGATACTTCTGAGAATTGAGAATTGAGTTATGACTACCAAATGTTTTAAGATAAGATAGAGAAAAAACCAAGTGCAGAGTTCAGGAGTGTGCTACTTACATAGTGCAGCGTGCAGGAGTGCGTTACTTACAGAGTGCAGGGTTCAGAAGTGCGTTACATAAAGAATGCAGGGCTAAGTAGCGCTCAGAAGCGTGCTACATAAAGAATGCAGGTCTCAAGAGTGCGCTACATAAAGAATGCAGGGCTCAGGAGTGTGCTACAAAAAGAATGCAGGGCTCAGGAGTGCACTACATAAAGAATGCAGGGCTTAGCAGTGCACTACATAAAGAATGCAGGGCTCAGTTGTGCCCATCTATGCAGCCTCACCATCACCAATGCCCAGCAATGCAGCCTCACCAATGCCCAGAAATGCAGCCTGACTCGTGCCCAGCAATGCAGCCTCACCAGTGCAGTGTATCAGAGAAAAGAGAGGAAGAGGAGACTTGGCCGGATCAACACACAGGCCAGCATCGCCTGCTGTGTCAGCATTAATTTGAATTGCCAGGCGCCCGCCGTCACACAAGTCCTGCCTCCTGGATCAGCTCCTACCTATGATAAACAGCACATGTCCCGGCATTGAACAAGTGTGCTGTCTATCAAAGGAGCCAAACCAGGAGGCGGGTTTTTGTGCGACGGCGGTCACCCGGCAATTACAATTAAACAGCGGGCGACGCCGGCCAGACATCCCCCAGTGTGTGGCACCAGAGGTGGACTGACCCCTGTGGGTATGCCACTGGCCTCAGCACCCACCCAGGATTGGACTTGCACCTAGTGCTGCCCCTGCAATCTGGGGACAAAACCAGGGACAGACTGGCCACGGGGACTGTCCCTGGAAACCGGGGAGGTCTGGTCACCCTATCCTAAAGGTTAATATTCCAACCTTTTTTTGGTGCCCAAGCCTGATGGCAATGTGCAGCCTATTAAAATAATAGAGAAAAAGCCAATGCGCTACCAATGGGGTATAAGACGTGAAGGGGGATGTATGAAATGTTCAAAAATAAAATAAATAACTGAAACAGACAGCCAATTCTGTAGTGTCACCACATACTCAACAGAAAATGAAGGGTTAACAGTTAAAAGTTGTGAAGGCGCCCAGCCCCAATTAAAAGATGTTAAAACCTGCTGCCCTTTTAATTGTTAAATAACAATAAATAGGTAAATAGATATATGGTAAAAAGGCGCTGGTAATCTTTAAAGTGCTATATATAAATACTTATAAAATAACTTAAAGTGTATATTTCACAAAGGATAAAAACTTCAATAGTGCAATATATCTTAAATAGTTAATAAAGTGCAAGTGTTATCCAGCAATCATGCAAAAATAAAGTGAAATGTGCAACAAGGGTTGAAAACGGCGCTACCTGAAAAGTGATTGATAATATAGTGCAATAATGTGCAAATGCCTTATTTAAAGGGAAGTGACACCGGCAAATAATAAATAACGTGAAAAATAATAATATTTCAAAAAAGTAGAAAACCACACATATCCTTATCAATAACCACAACCGATATGGTCTGTTCGTGTGTGGTGAATTTTATCTGTAAAGTAATAATAATAGTGCCAACAAGTGAGCAATTCTTATAGTGGGTTTATTCAAATAGTGATACAGTGTAAATCAAACAATATATAATACATAAATCCCTGGTAGTGAAGTGATGGATAAAGGTGACCAAAGTGAATACTGAAGTGCTGTATTCCTTAGAAGTGTAGGTGTTGTAGTACCCCAGGTGACCACTAAGTGAGGTATATACGACCTGTTCACATGAAGTGGTCCCAAGAGGGGTGGCTAGTGGGGTCCTCTCCTTGTCCCGCAAGGCACCGGCTGGTAATCTCACGGAAAGAAAAGAAAGGGGAGCCCCATCAAGTAGTATGCAAGGTTAAACCGATGCAGAAAGCAGTAAAAACTCACGGTGAAGCTGCCTCGGATCAGTGTAGAGAGACGCCGGGAAGCTTCCGCGTTCCACGGCTCCCAAGTCCGAGACCGGAAGTGACGTAATGACGCAATGGACCCGCAAAGGGCGGGTCCATTGCGTCATTACGTCACTTCCGGTCTCGGACTTGGGAGCCGTGGAACGCGGAAGCTTCCCGGCGTCTCTCTACACTGATCCGAGGCAGCTTCACCGTGAGTTTTTACTGCTTTCTGCATCGGTTTAACCTTGCATACTACTTGATGGGGCTCCCCTTTCTTTTCTTTCCGTGAGATTACCAGCCGGTGCCTTGCGGGACAAGGAGAGGACCCCACTAGCCACCCCTCTTGGGACCACTTCATGTGAACAGGTCGTATATACCTCACTTAGTGGTCACCTGGGGTACTACAACACCTACACTTCTAAGGAATACAGCACTTCAGTATTCACTTTGGTCACCTTTATCCATCACTTCACTACCAGGGATTTATGTATTATATATTGTTTGATTTACACTGTATCACTATTTGAATAAACCCACTATAAGAATTGCTCACTTGTTGGCACTATTATTATTACTTTACAGATAAAATTCACCACACACGAACAGACCATATCGGTTGTGGTTATTGATAAGGATATGTGTGGTTTTCTACTTTTTTGAAATATTATTATTTTTCACGTTATTTATTATTTGCCGGTGTCACTTCCCTTTAAATAAGGCATTTGCACATTATTGCACTATATTATCAATCACTTTTCAGGTAGCGCCGTTTTCAACCCTTGTTGCACATTTCACTTTATCCCTAACCCTTTGGGGTTTGGTTGTTGGCTGCTTACACCTTCACACTCGTTACACACTGTTCCACCTCAGACTCCATAGCGCTGGTCACCCTTGCCTTTCACTCAATCATGCAAAAATATTTGCAAAAAGAATTTTTTTGAAACAGTGCTTACTTGTGCATCCACAAAGGATAAATAACACAGCAAAACTGGTGCATATATTAAATCAATAAATATTAAATCAATAAATATTGTGCTCACAATTATAGTGTTTAAGGTGGTATAAAGTGCTAATAAATAATTAAATTATAGTCCAAGTCAATTCATGCAAAAAATTATCAATTCAATCGCTTGGATCTTTGGTGCTCCAGGTGATGGGGAGTGTCACTCGTTGCCTCTTACTAGAGATGTATAGAACTGTTCGCCGGCGAACAGTTCCCGGCGAACTTCGCATGTTCGCGTTCGCCGCTGCGGGCGAACATATGCGATGTTCGGTCCGCCCCCCATAATACATCATTGAGGCAAACTTTGACCCTGAACCTCACAGTCAGCAGACACATTTCCAGCCAATCAGCATACCTCCCTCCCACACCCTCCCACCTCCTATAAATAAGCAAGGACAGCATCCATCTTAGATCATTCTGAAGCAGTGTGTGTAGTGAGAGTAGGGAGAGAGCTGCTGCTGCTGCTGTTGCTGTTAAGCTAGGGACAGTTAGTCAGTGTTCCTGGTCTTGCAGTGTTCTTGGTCCACTACTGCTGTAAGGACAGCACCCCAAAAAGCCCTTCTAAGGGCTGGTATTTGTGTAATTTTTTTTTATATATATATATATATATATATATATATATATATATATATATATATATATATCTAGCGTCCCCAAAAGCCCTTTTAAGGGCTGGTAATTGAGTTGTTTCTTCTTATATATATATATATATATATATCTATCTAGTGTCCCCAAAAGCCCTTTTAAGGGCTGGTAATTGAGGTTTTTTTTTTTTATTTATATATATACATATATATATATTTAGCGTCTCCAAAAGCCCTTTTAAGGGCTGGTAACTGGTAATAGAGTTTTTCCTATATATATATATATATATATATATATATATATATATATATATACATATATATATATATATATATCTATTGTACACTGCAGTTGCCTGCCCGCTGTGTGTGAGAGGCCACAGACCTACCACAGACTGTACTGTGTGCACACCACACTCATTTCGGGTGGCACAGGCACAGTACCTGGCATTTTAAAAAATATATTTTTTTTTCCTCTGTCATAATTGCAGTGAGTGCTGTGTCAGGTCCACAGAGTGCACTGTACCCACTGCAGTGCACTGCCCACCACTGATATATATACGGTGGCACAGCATCTTGTTGCAATAAATTGAAAAAAAAAATATTTTTTATTATTGCAGTTGCCTGGGCTGCCAGTGACTGTCAGGTCCACAGAGTGTACTGTGCCCACTGCAGTGCCACTGTGTGCCCACCCACCACTGATATATAAGGTGGCACAGCAGCTTGCAAAGTAAAAAAATATTTATATTTTTTTTAAATTGCAGTTGCCTGGGTGCCAGTGACTGCTGTCAGGTCCACAGAGAGTGTACTGTGCCACTGCCCACCCACCACTGATATTTAAGGTGGCACAGCAGCTTGCAAAGTAAAAAAAAATATATATTTTTTTAAATTGCAGTTGCCTGGGTGCCAGTGACTGCTGTCAGGTCCACAGAGAGTGTACTGTGCCACTGCCCACCCACCACTGATATTTAAGGTGGCACAGCAGCTTGCAAAGTAAAAAAATATATATATTTTTTTAAATTGCAGTTGCCTGGGTGCCAGTGACTGCTGTCAGGTCCACAGAGAGTGTACTGTGCCACTGCCCACCCACCACTGATATATAAGGTGGCACAGCAGCTTGCAAAGTAAAAAAAAATATATATTTTTTTAAATTGCAGTTGCCTGGGTGCCAGTGACTGCTGTCAGGTCCACAGAGAGTGTACTGTGCCACTGCCCACCCACCACTGATATATAAGGTGGCACAGCAGCTTGCAAAGTAAAAAAAAATATATATATTTTTTAAATTGCAGTTGCCTGGGTGCCAGTGACTGCTGTCAGGTCCACAGAGAGTGTACTGTGCCACTGCCCACCCACCACTGATATATAAGGTGGCACAGCAGCTTGCACTCATAGTACAACAGTAACAACACATTAAAAAAAATGACAGGCAGAGGCAGGCCACCCCGCAAGGGCCGTCGTGGTTGTGGTGCTGTGATTTCCTTAGGCCCTAGAATAATGCCCAGTGTTCAGAGGCCACCACAGACCCTGAACTCAAAAAATTCTGAGGCCATAGTTGACTGGCTTACACAGGACACCCAATCATCTACAGCTTCCGCTCGGAACCTTAATGTACCATCCTCCTCCAGCTCAGCTTCGGGCACCTCTCAATTTACCACTCGCCAGCCCGCCGGCACCACCACCAACACTAGCACCACAGCCGCTTCACTTGATCCATCAGAGGAGTTATTTTCACATCAGTTGGAAGAAATAAGTGATGCGCAACTATTAGTGCCAGAGGATGTAGATAACGGGGATATGTCTCAGTCAGGCAGCATTATACACATGGACGTACATTGTGATGATGATGATGATGATGATGTTGTACCTGCTGCTGCTGCCTTTGCTGAGTTGTCAAGTGAAGCGGCTGATGATGACGATGTGTCTGTGGATGTCACCTGGGTGCCTGCTCGAAGAGCAGAAGAAGAGGGGGAAAGTTCAGATGGGGAGACAGAGAGGAGGAGGAGACGAGTTGGAAGCAGGGGGAGGAGGTCATCGCAAGGAGCTAGTGGCGCAGTCAGACAGCATGTAGATTCGGCACCCGGGGTCAGCCAGACAGCACGCCAATCAACGCAAGCTGTTGCCACCACCAGAATGCCGTCCTTGCAAAGCTCAGCAGTGTGGCATTTTTTCTGTGTGTCTGCCTCTGATATCAGCGATGCCATTTGTAACCTGTGCCAAAAGAAACTGAGTCGTGGGAAGTCCAACACCCACCTAGGTACAACTGCTTTGCGAAGACACATGATCTCACATCACAAACGCCTATGGGATCAACACATGAGTAAAAGCAGCACACAAACTGAAAGCCACCATCCTCCTCCTGGTCCAGCATCTTCAGCCACGTCAACCACTGCTGTCCTCCATGCCCCCTATCAACAACCCGCCCCTCCGCCTCTCACCTTCAACAGTTCCTGCTCGTCACCTGCCCACAGTCAGGTGTCTGTCAAGGAAATGTTTGAGCGTAAGAAGCCAATCTCACAGAGTCACCCCCTTGCCCGGCGTCTGACAGCTGGCTTGTCGGAACTCTTAGCCCGCCAGCTTTTACCATACAAGCTGGTGGAGTCTGAGGCCTTAAAAAAATTTGTCGCTATTGGGACACCGCAGTGGAAGGTACCCGGCCGAAATTATTTTTCACAAAAGGCAATCCCCAACCTGTACTCTATTGTGGAAAAGGAAATCATGTCCCGTCTGGCACACAGTGCTGGGGCAAGGGTCCATCTGACCACTGATAGCTGGTCTGCAAAGCACGGTCAGGGCAGGTATATAACTTACACTGCGCATTGGGTAAACCTGCTGGCGGCTGCCAAGCATGGAATGCGTGGCTCTGCTGCAGAGGAGTTGGTGACACCGCCACGACTTGCAGGCAGGCCTGCTGCCACCTCCTCTACTCCTCCTACTCCATCCTCTTTGCTAACCTCCTCGGCTGAGTCCTCTTCTGCTGTTGCGTCTTGCTCCACACCAACTGCACCCCCCCAGCTCCCCAGGGGCTATTCCACATGCCGGATACGACAGTGTCACGCTGTCTTGGGGTTGACTTGCCTGAAAGCAGAGAGTCACACCGGACCAGCACTACTGTCCGCCCTGAACGCACAGGTGGATCAGTGGCTGACCCCGCACCAACTGGAGATCGGCAAATTGGTGTGTGACAACGGCAGCAATTTGTTGGCGGCATTGAATTTGGGCAAGTTGACACATGTGCCGTGCATGGCACATGTGTTGAATCTGATTGTGCAACGTTTTGTGCAGAAGTACCCAGGCTTACAGGACGTCCTCAAGCAGGCCAGGAAGGTGTGTGGCCATTTCAGGCGTTCCTACACGGCCATGGCGCACTTTGCAGATATTCAGCGGCGAAACAACATGCCAGTGAGGCGCTTGATTTGCGACAGCCCGACACGTTGGAATTCAACACTGCTAATGTTCGACCGCCTGCTCCAACAAGAAAAAGCGGTCAACGAGTATTTGTATGACCGGGGTGCTAGGACAGCCTCTGCGGAGCTGGGTATTTTTTTGCCACGTTACTGGACGCTTATGCGCAATGCCTGTAGGCTCATGCGTCCTTTTGAGGAGGTGACAAACCTAGTGAGTCGCACCGAAGGCACCATCAGCGACATCATCCCATATGTTTTTTTCCTGGAGCGTGCCCTGCGAAGAGTGCTGGATCAGGCTGTAGATGAGCGTGAAGAGGAAGAGGAAGAGTTGTGGTCACCATCACCACCACCAGAAACAGCCTTACCATCGATTGCTGGACCTGCGGCAACACTGGAAGAGGAGTGTGAGGAAGAGGAGTCAGAGGAGGAATGTGGCTTTGAGGAGGAGGAACACCAACCACAGCAGGCATCCCAGGGTGCTCGTTGTCACCTATCTGGTACCCGTGGTGTTGTACGTGGCTGGGGGGAAGAACACACCTTCAATGACATCAGTGAGGACGAGGAATTGGACATGAGTAGCTCGGCATCCAACCTTGTGCAAATGGGGTCTTTCATGCTGTCATGCCTGTTGAGGGACCCTCGTATAAAAAGGCTGAAGGAGAACGACCTGTACTGGGTGGCCACACTACTAGACCCCCGGTATGAGCAGAAAGTCTGTGATATGTTACCCAATTACCGGCAGTCGCAAAGGATGCAGCAGCTACAAAATAAGTTAAAAAGTATGCTTTACACAGCATATAAGGGTGATGTCACAGCACAACGGGAATCCAACAGGGGAAGAGGTGAAAGTAATCCTCCTCCTACCACCACAACCACGCCGGCAAGGACAGGACGCTTTACAGACGTCTTGTTGATGGAGGACATGCGGAGCTTTTTTAGTCCTATGCATCGCCACAGCCCTTCGGGGTCCACCCTCAGAGAACGACTCGACCGACAGGTAGCAGACTACCTTGCCTTAACTGCAGATATCGACACTCTGAGGAGCGATGAACCCCTTGACTACTGGGTGTGCAGGCTTGACCTGTGGCCTGAGCTATCCCAATTTGCCATTGAACTTCTGGCCTGCCCCGCTTCAAGTGTGCTGTCACAAAGGACCTTCAGCTCAGCAGGAGGTATTGTCACTGAGAAGAGAAGTCGCCTAGGTCAAAAAAGTCTTGATTACCTCACGTTTATTAAGATGAATGAGGCATGGATCCCGAAGGGACTGACAGTGGGGGATGCATTTGACTAAAAATGGCCTGGTGATGACTGAGATGCCTTGGCCTAAAAATGGTCCACACGCTGCTGTATATAATCATTCTCTGCATGCCGGATGACTTACGTGACGTCTCCGCCACCAACTACGGTTCAAGCCGCAATTTTTTAGTGCACTTTCTGCCTTAAAACCTCAATTTTCAGGCCGCTGCTACAGCAGCGGCTGCAACAATACCTGCTTTTTCATGCATGTGTACATGCCTAATTTTTCTGGCCTCTGGTGCTACACTGTGGCTGCAAAAAAACAAAAAACAAAAAAAAAGGCACATACATGTGTCAATTCCCCTTCATGATCGTTACCTTGTCGTGGTGAAGGGGCTTGCGTATCACAATGAAGCGATCACCTCTAGGATTGTGTTGGCACACCCCAGATGATAAGGTCGTTGCTTCATTGTGTACAGACCAAAAGCGATCCGCAGGATAATTTTTCATAGAAAAAACATTCATTTTCTTTCATTCTTTCTGCGGAGCTGGGTATTTTTTGGCCGCGTTACTGAATGCTCATGAACAATGGCTGTAGGCTCATGCGTCCTTTTGCGGAGGTGACAACCCTGGTGGTCAGTTGAACCCAAGGCAACATCATCGACCTCATCCCATATGCGTTTTTTCTGGAGCGTGCCCTGCGAAGAGTACTGGATCAGGCTGTAGATGAGCATGAAGAGGAAGAGTTGTGGTCCCCATCACCACCAGAAGCAGCCTTGTCGTTGTCAATTGCTGGACCTGTGGCAACGCAGAGAGAGGAGTCTGAAGAAGAGAAGTCAGAGGAGGATGTTGGCTTTGAGGAGGTGGAATACCAGCCACAGCAGGCGTCCCAGGGGGCTTGTTGTCACCTTTGGTGTTGTACGTGGCTGGGTGGAGGAAGAGACCTTCAATGATGTCAGTGAGGACAAGGAACGGGACATGGCTAGTTGGTATCCAACCTTGTGCAAATGGGGAGTTTGCGGTTGTGCAAATGGACTGACTGACTGTTAAACGGGGAGTTTGGTCTGTCAGAGTTTGGTCTGTCACTGTGAAGCGGGCGACGGGCGTAACCCTTACACTACTTGACCGATAAAACATCATACCTGATCGTATTCACACACTGGATGTTTTAGTGCTGGTTTACACTGCCGCTACCACTAAAGTAGCGTCGCTTCCAGTGCGACTTTGGCGCGACTTAGCGCGACTTTGGCGCGACCTCATCGCGAGGCGACTTTTTATTTGGCCAATCACAATATCATGTTTTGTGACCGTCACCTAATTTCCTTTTCCTGTTTTTTTGTTTTACATATTTCCCCATGTGTGCAGTGTTGTCTGTGTCATAGCTCAACTGATAGGCATGTTTGCCTTGGCATATCATATTTCAGCTTGCCAGAAAGAAAAAAAGACAGCTGGAAAGACACTGCATTAGTTTTCTACTAAAAATTATAAGAAAAATGCTGTTTTTTTGGGGTTCTGGACATACTACAGAGCTGAAACTTGACAGGTACACTTTTTAGACCCCCCAGACACTAAATACAAAAAATGACATGCCTGCCTAAAAAAATGCCCGATAAATGCCTGCAAGAAAAAAAGCCAGCCGCAGAGAAGCCATATTCCTGAAAATATAAGAAAAATGCTGTTTTTTAGGGGTTCTGGACATGCTACAGAGCTAAAACTTGACAGGTACACTTTTTAGACCCCCCAGACACTAAATACAAAAAATGACATGCCTGCCTAAAAAAATGCCCGCTAAATGCCTGCAAGAGAAAAAGCCAGCCGCAGAGAAGCCGTATTCCTGAAAATAAAAGAAAAATGCTGTTTTTTAGGGGTTCTGGACATGCTACAGAGCTGAAACTTGACAAGTACACTTTTTAGACCCCCCAGACACTAAATACAAAAAATGACATGCCTGTCTAAAAAAATGCCCGCTAAATGCCTGCAAGAAAAAAAGCCAGCCGCAGAGAAGCCGTATTCCTGAAAATATAAGAAAAATGCTGTTTTTTAGGGATTCTGGACATGCTACAGAGCTGAAACTTGACAGGTACACTTTTTAGACCCCCCAGACACTAAATACAAAAAATGACATGCCTGCCTAAAAAAATGCCCGCTAAATGCCTGCAAGAGAAAAAGCAAGCCGCAGAGAAGCCGTATTCCTGAAAATATAAGAAAAATGCTGTTTTTTAGGGGTTCTGGACATGCTACAGAGCTGAAACTTGACAGGTACACTTTTTAGACCCCCCAGACACGAAATACAAAAAATGACATGCCTGCCTAAAAAAATGCCCGATAAATGCCTGCAAGAAAAAAAGCCAGCCGCAGAGAAGCCATATTCCTGAAAATATAAGAAAAATGCTGTTTTTTAGGGGTTCTGGACATGCTACAGAGCTAAAACTTGACAGGTACACTTTTTAGACCCCCCAGACACTAAATACAAAAAATGACATGCCTGCCTAAAAAAATGCCCGCTAAATGCCTGCAAGAGAAAAAGCCAGCCGCAGAGAAGCCGTATTCCTGAAAATAAAAGAAAAATGCTGTTTTTTAGGGGTTCTGGACATGCTACAGAGCTGAAACTTGACAAGTACACTTTTTAGACCCCCCAGACACTAAATACAAAAAATGACATGCCTGTCTAAAAAAATGCCCGCTAAATGCCTGCAAGAAAAAAAGCCAGCCGCAGAGAAGCCGTATTCCTGAAAATATAAGAAAAATGCTGTTTTTTAGGGATTCTGGACATGCTACAGAGCTGAAACTTGACAGGTACACTTTTTAGACCCCCCAGACACTAAATACAAAAAATGACATGCCTGCCTAAAAAAATGCCCGCTAAATGCCTGCAAGAGAAAAAGCCAGCCGCAGAGAAGCCGTATTCCTGAAAATATAAGAAAAATGCTGTTTTTTAGGGGTTCTGGACATGCTACAGAGCTGAAACTTGACAGGTACACTTTTTAGACCCCCCCAGACACTAAATACAAAAAATGACATGCCTGCCTAAAAAAATGCCCGCTAAATGCCTGCAAGAGAAAAAGCCAGCCGCAGAGAAGCCGTATTCCTGAAAATATAAGAAAAATGCTGTTTTTTAGGGGTTCTGGACATGCTACAGAGCTGAAACTTGACAGGTACACTTTTTAGACCCCCCAAACACTAAATACAAAAAATGACATGCCTGCCTAAAAAAATGCCCGCTAAATGCCTGCAAGAGAAAAAGCCAGCCGCAGAGAAGCCGTATTCCTGAAAATATAAGAAAAATGCTGTTTTTTAGGGGTTCTGGACATGCTACAGAGCTGAAACTTGACAGGTACACTTTTTAGACCCCCCAGATGCTAAATCCAAAGAAATGTTTTATTTTTATTTTTTTTTAATTTTTCCAATAATTGGCTCTCTATCAAAAAATTATAATTTTTAAGAACTTTTTTTTGCGTGATCCCTCTCCGGCATGCCACAGTCCAGGTGTTAGTCCCCTTGAAACAACTTTTCCATCACTATTGTGGCCAGAAAGAGTCCCTGTGTGTTTTAAAATTCGCCTGCCTATTGAAGTCTATGGCGGTTCGCCCGGTTCGCCGGTTCGCGAACATTTGCCGATGTTCGCGTTCGCCGTTCACGAACGGCGAATTTTAGGTTCGCGCATCACTACCTCTTACCAGATAAGGGCAGGTCGCAAGGACCCCCAACGCCTGTGATCCCTTTATTTAGGTGGATCAAGCCTTTAATCTACTCCTTTCTCCAGAGTATCCTGCTCCTTACTCTTATTCGTGCGTTACTCGTACATATGAAGATACGGCCTGCATGTATAAAGATATATAAGATAGCCGAACAATAGTGTAATACTGTTGATTTTTAATGGAAATACACAAATAACAATAGTTGGCTTCTTACATTTTGTTGTGCCCTCCTCGCACTGGGCAATTTGTATTGATTGCTTGCGGGTATCAGGAAAAAATCCTCCAAGGATCTGCAGTATCCCTTTTGTATCTCCTATTTCCCTGCTAGTAAGCACTGTTTCAAAAAAATTATTTTTGCAAATATTTTTGCATGATTGCTGGATAACACTTGCACTTTATTAATTATTTAAGATATATTGCACTATTGAAGTTTTTATCCTTTGTGAAATATACACTTTAAGTTATTTTATAAGTATTTATATATAGCACTTTAAAGATTACCAGCGCCTTTTTACCATATATCTATTTAGAAAATGAAGGGAAGGGGGGGATTGGCGCTTGTTTAACTAGATGTTCAAAAAGATCCAAAAGTATGGTACAGCAATATATGAGGCCAGAACTGTGAATATTCCTACATCTGGATATAACACATAATCCTAGCTATGATGTGAAGAAAACTCAAAAGGTGAGTAACAATATATAAAAAATGTGAAACGGATATATACACTGTGTAGCTGCAATGAGATGATAAATTAATATAAACGAAGTGGTGTGCAAGACATACACAATGATAAAACAATATATGTTGAAGCAATAATAAACAATATCAAATATTCTCAGTGTAAAAATGCCAAAGCAATGAGTGCTCAGATATAAGTGCAATAGCAAAACAATGACCATAGGCGTCCGCACGGTGGGGCAAGGGGGGGCGAGTGCCCCCCCCTGGAATTTCTGGAATGTCAAGCTCAGCTCTGCTCTGTGTGCCGATCGCCTTCGGCTCCCTGCTCTGCCTGTCCTCTCTCCTTCCGACAGCTGCAAGTGGTGGGCCAGACCGAGGATTCCCTGCTGAGATCAGTAAGGAGGGGCGGAGCTGTGGCCCGCAGAGGAGAGAAGCCTGCCTGGTAGAGGAGAGAGTCGGAATAGAGTCAGAAGATTAACTAATTGACGTATTGCTAAAGGCATGATAACAAGGTAAGTAATGAGGTGCTGCTACTAGTATTTAACATATAGATACATAAGGTGTATAAAAAGATTAGAGCTCTCTACAAAAATTATACAACAGATAGTGTATATAAACAATTCATATACAAAGTTGTGGTGTATCATAAAATAATGAAAAACCCACTGTGACCACCAGTGGCGGCTGGTGCTCAAAATTTTTTGGGGGGGGGGCGCAAACAGAAAAATGTAATAGGCATTGCTTTGCGGCAAAAAACGCTGTAAAATATTGTGTGGCTTTGAGGTCGCAAAAGTGTGAAAGGGGCCTTCAGTAATTAAGTTATAGTGTGCCCCCTTTCAATGCAAAGTGACCAGCATGCCACCTTTCAATGCAGAGTGACCAGCATGCCCCCTTTCAATGCACAGTGACCAGCGTGCCCCCTTTCAATGCAGAGACCAGCATACATGCCCCCTTCAATGCAGAGACCAGCGTACATGCCCCCTTCAATGCAGCGACCAGCGTACATGCCCCCTTCAATGCAGAGACCAGCGTACATGCCCCCTTCAATGTAGTGACCAACATACATGCCCCCTACAATGTAGTGACCAGCGTACATACCCCCTTCAATGCAGTGACCAGCGTACATGCCCCCTTCAATGTAGTAACCAGCATTCATGCCCCCTTCAATTCAGTGACCAGCATACATGCCCCCTTCAATGTAGTGACCAGCGTACATGCCCCCTTCAATGCAGTGACCAGTGTACATGCCCCCTTCAATGTAGTGACCAGCGTACATGCCCCCTTCAATGTAGTGACCAGCATATATGCCCCCTTCAATGTAGTGACCAGCTTACATGCCCCCTTCAATGCAGTGACCAGCGTACATGCCCACTTCAATGAAGTGACCAGTGTACATGCCCCCTTCAATGTAGTGACCAGCGTACATGCCCCCTTCAATGTAGTGACCAGCATATATGCCCCCTTCAATGTAGTGACCAGCTTACATGCCCCCTTCAATGCAGTGACCAGCGTACATGCCCACTTCAATGAAGTGACCAGCGTACATGCCCACTTCAATGAAGTGACCAGCATACATGCCCCCTTCAATGTAGTGACCAGCATACATGCCCCCTTCAATGTAGTGACCAGCATACATGCCCCCTTCAATGCAGAGACCAGCGTGCGTGCCCCCTTCAATCCAGAGCACTTACCTGGATCATCAGCAGCAGCGGCGGCACGGTCCCCCGGCGCGTCTCCTCGGGTCCCCCCACTCCCACCTCCTCTTTGGCCAATGGCATGGGGTTTGCCTTGCGGCCAATCAGGAATCAGGTATTAGACCCGCTCCCTGATTGGCCGGGAGGAGGATCCGTGTGACAATAGCGAATTTTCATTCGCTATTGTCACAGAATGCGTGGAGCCGGGGCGCACTGCTCTGTGCCCCGGGTCCACCCTTTGCATCGCCCTATTAGAGCCTCTGGCTCTAACTAGGTGATGCAAAAAAAAAAAAAAAAGCCCCATTGAACTCAGTGCGTCCGGTGCCCCTGCATGCAGATTAGGGGCCAGACGCATTGAACAGGGGGGGGGGGCGGCGCCCCCAACACACCGGCCGCCACTGGTGACGACAAAATACAGTGCAAACAAATGATGTGAAAACTGATTGAAAAAGTCTCTCAGCAAACACATGATGTATAAGTGACTTCTTTAAACAGACAGATAACAGTCCAATATTAATGACTCCTTCAATTAGAGAAGTGAAAAGCCGACTTTGTGGGATCTGGTAAGGACCCATCCAAACAATGGATGGGTCCTTACCAGATCCCACTCCTATTATGCATGAAGTGAATTGATTGAGAAATATTCCCAATCACAAAAGTGCACAAACACTCTGTGTATCACCACGGGCTGTACAATTAGTGGATTGCTTCTTGGCTAATAAGGGTAGGCTTCAAAATATACGCTCCATAAGGAGACTCCCAGAATGGATGTTAAGGCTTGTTTCCTATTGATATCACGCTGGTGAGCTTGCTTCTGTATGCGAATGCAATTCCTCTACATTGGGGGCTCAGCCCACCCAGCTTACACGCCCTGGATGTATGCAGTCCCGTCCACTCCACACAGATGGATGCAGAAGAATAAAGCTGCCATAATCTGTTTTTATGTTCACACTACTGACACTATTGAATGCACGCTGAATGTTTGCTGATCTCCCTTCCCTCCATCTGTTGGTACCTGCCATGCCAGTCCCAGGTCTGCCAATGGGTGCATGGAGCCCAGGAAACATGGCTGAGGACTGCTGTGTGTGTGTGTGGGGGGGGGGGGGAGGTGGCTGGTACTAACGGGGGGTGTGTGGAAATGATCTGGTGACTACACTGCTAATGGATTGTTTCCATATGACAGACAACACTTGGCTTGTCAGGTTTATACACAGTAAGTGAGATGCTTTCTTTTACGCCTTGTTTTCATTTACGTTTTCAGGGCAGTAAAAATGCATGGCTGAGCCACATTTACCACCACCGAACCACTCCACCACCTTTATGCTGCAAAGACACTGCCACTGTCCTACATAGTACAACAGTGGTGCCAGGGGGTTTTACACACATGCCCAATGGTTTAATCAACTGGGAGTGTGTAAAACCCCCTGGCACCACTGTTGTACTATTGTAGTAGGACGGTGGCAGTGCCTTTGTAGCATAAGGGAGAGGGATTGAGTTGTGGTAAACATGGCTCAGTCATATGATTTTACTGCCCTGAAAACGTAAATAAAAACAAGGCCTAAAAGAAAGCGTCTCACTTACTGTGTGTAAATCTAACAAGCCAAGTGTTGTCTGTCATATGGAAACAATCAATTAGCAGTGTAGCCACCAGATCACTTCCTCACACCCCCCTTAGTGCTGGCCACCCCCCCCCCCCCTACACACACACACACACACCTCAGCCATGTTTCCTGGGCTCCATGCACCCATTGGCAGACCTGGGACTGGCATGGCAGGTATCAACAGATGGAGGGAAGGGAGATCAGCGAACATTCAGCGTGCATTCAATAGTGTCAGTAGTGTGAACATAAAAACAAATTATGGCAGTTTTATTCTTCTATTAAGCTTTTGCATCAGGTTTCTCAAACCTTTGGATGCCTGCGTGTTATGTGATAATGACTAAGCCCCTCCCGTTCATGACATTGTTAAAAAGGGGCGAAGCATGTGTGATCTTAAAATTACGCCCCCCCTGAAAAAAAGTTCTGCGGATGCCCATGACAATGACAATAAATAAAATATATAAATATGTAAGTGAAATGATGATCAATAAAAAAAATAGTCCATGTGCAAATAAATGTACAAAAAATGCTTCAAAAATAAGTGACTTTCGTGATTCTTCACAATAATCAGGTGACTTTCGTGGAACTTCAATGTGTGTCACCAGAAGTGAGCTATATCCTCAAATAGGTGTAATGGCCCTAACCTCCAAAAACACCTTTAAAGGCGTTTTGTGATAACAATCACTGGGCTGGGGTAATATAATCCTCCTCCACAGGTGGGGGCTTCTATTGGGCCTCTGGGATGTCCTTTGTTCCTATTGGATATCAGTCGCTTCTTTTGTTAAAGGACAATAATCCTCCAGATACTCCCAATACTCCTCCAGTCACTCAGAAAGATAGACAGGTACCCATGGTGAAGTATGTGTTGATCATATCCCCCCTAATCTCCTCTTCTCAAGAGATAATAAATTCAATTCCTGTAATATTTCCTCATACCTTTTATCACTTTGGTTGTTCTTCTCTGCCCAATTAAACAGTGCATTGAGGTCAGCTTGGGAATTAGGGACATCCTGTAACAACGTTATTCCACTGTAAAGCTTGGTGTCATCTGCAAGGACTGAAATGGTACTTCTAATCCCAGACCCTATGTTATTTATAAATATATTAAAAAGAAAGGGTCTCAACACGGAACCTTGGGGTACATCACTAACAACTCTAGAAATTGAATCATTAACCATTACTCAGAATACAGTCTTTTAGCCAGTTTTCTATCCATTTACAAACTGATTTTTCCAAGCCTGTAGAGACTTTTCCTTACACATTAGCTGTGTGTGGAGAACTATGTCAAAGGAACTGTGTAGAAGTTAAACTAACAGGTTACGTTTATGTATCCTTGGGCCATCAGAGCGGGTGTCAAAGTGACTCATGGGTATGTCCAGAAGGCATAGGCTATCAGACTGGTGGAGTTCTCTACATTGAATGCATGCAGTTGCCATTTGCCCTTGAGTGAGGCCTTTCAAATGGCCACACAACCAGCCCACTCTCTACAGGGCCAGATCGAGCTGAGCCTGTCATTGCTTGGAGAGGCCAGGAGGTGGTGGAACAAGAAATCTGGGTGTAAGCCAGGTCTTATGTATCCATCTTTATGACCAGTGTAGTGAAGAATATGTATTGTCAACCACACTAGCTAAGCATCCACACCTCTTAGAAAACTGCTTGTTACGTGCACTTTGTCCCTTGGGGTACAGGAGGAACTTAGGAGAAGTGTAATGATTCTGGCAGCAGCCAAATCTGGTAAATTTTAACTTGAAAAAAGCCTATAAGGTAGTTTTGGCTGCATGTCTTTATTTTTTTTTTTTATTTTTTTTTTTTTAGCCAGCAGTAAAAGGCCTGAAGTGAACTAGGGAAGTAGCAGCCACAACAGATCTAAAAGCTATAGGAAAGTTTACTGTTAAGAAAAATAAAGCTGAAGCCCTTAAATTCATACAGATTTGCCAGTGGCACAGCAGTTACAGTATATAATATAGTTGTTGAGATTTTTCGCAGTACCACACTAAATTGTCTTAAACGTTTAATAAAATGTAAATACAATGTGCACAAAAACACGTCAAAACCACAACCCCACATTCCGAAAAACCCCTTTCATTTGCGTATCCCCTGCTATGCCCATTCTTTTCAAAATATAGGCTTCAGGTACATAAATGTTTGGTAAACCTGGCTAGCAATTAGAAAGAGACAAGATTATCTTACAATAAAAAAATTAGAGTGTATTATCAGGTAAACCATAGCTACAAATATTGTTCAGTGGCTTGACAGTATGTAAGCAGCTTGGGTAGGCCACAACATAAGAGGGAAAGAGGAGGCAGGATTTATCCTGAAATAGAAATTAGAGTGTATTGTTTGAGAGACAATAACCACAAAAATTGTACAGTGGCTGGATAATGCAGCTGATGCCAACTGCTATCAAGAGCTGCAAAAAAAGCTACACTCTAACAACTCCCAAGTCTGGAAGTCTAAGCTACACTTTGTCACAATTCTTTGTACTGCAATCTCTTCCATTTTATAATCTGGTGAAAATGTGGTCTGGAATGTCCTTTTTGTATCAGCTAACCCAGCTATGTCCAAACTATGGCCCTCCAGCTTTTCAGGAACTACAATTCCCATCATGCCTAGTTAGGTCTGTGAATGTCAGAGATTTACAATGCCTCATGGGAATTATAGTTCCTGAACAGCTGGAGGGCCATAGTTTGGACACCCCTGAGCTAACCTAAGCCTAGTAGATTGTGCAATCAGATTGTAGCATCTGGGACCATATTAAGAAAACAGCCTGTACATTTTGGAAGAGCATTGCAAAGCAAGCAGCGCTGCAAGGTTTTGAGGACCACCAGCCAATGTCAGACACTTTATATTATCAGACTTATTTATCAAGGCAGTGCATAATGTGATCACCAACAGCAGCCATTTAGGGCTCCTGTACAAGGGCATCCGATTCAGAATTGAGACAAATGCATAATTATTTAGGGGGCTTCTGAGTTGCTTTGGTTTACCTTTCAGTTGGTCAAGAAGCTTTTTCCAGCTGCTTTTGAGCTGTTATTTTGTTTTTATTTTGCATTCCCATTGAGTTAGTTGACATTGTGGGGAAGAAAAATAGCTCAGGTGCAAACATAAAGCAATGCACATAAGCCAAATTTCAGTCTGCCATAAAGAAGATGCTGTTATCTACCAATCTCGTGTAGCAGGGCTTTTGTAAATCTTAGGACTGGATGGACAGCAATACAAATACATTGGCAGATAAAACAGCCTCCTTTTATGTATTTCATCTGTGTAGTTAGTTGTTTTTCTAGAGCTGAGCTCTACAAATTAATACAAGAGTTTGTGTTGTATTACGCTGAGCTGAGACTCTAGCACATGCAGGAACTGACACAAATCTAGAAGCCTGTGACAGGTCAGTAAAGAAGCCATGACAAGATTACTTGGACGTGTATTTTAATATCTGCGTATAAGGACTTAGCCTGAGAAGGCCGACTTAAGTGGGTGATTAGCAAGAGGAATTCTACAATCCTCTGTATGTAGGAGGGGTGAGCAAGAGAAACGGCATATAATCTCTGACATGCTGTATGACATGTTGACCTGTCCATCTGTCTGTGTACCTAGCCTTGTATCTATCTATCTATCTATCTATCTATCTATCTATCTATCTATCTATCTATCTATCTATCTATCTATCTATCTATCTATCTATCTATCTATCTATCTATCTATCTATCTATCTATCTATCTATCTATCTATCTATCTATCTATCTATCTATCTATCTATCTATCTATCTATCTATCTATCTATCTATCTATCTATCTATCTATCTATCTATCTATCTATCTATCTATCTATCTATCTATCTATCTATCTATCTATCTATCTATCTATCTATCTATCTATCTATTGATCTTCATTATTTATCAATCATTTGTATGGTATTTATTTCCAGTCACAAACAATCTTTAAACTGTAAACCCTTCATTTCAGATACCGCCAAAATGTTGGGATGGATCCTTTGGCGTTTGTAAACCCCCTAGATTGCTATCGTTGTATATTTTAGAAGAACATTTTAACATCCTGACACTTGGCCAGTTTTACTGACAGATGGATTAATTTTCCATGGTGAAGTCAGGAAATTAGGTGTGCAGTTCTGACATGTGGAGGAGCTGTTTTCAACAAGGAACATCAATTGTAGCTAATCTAGCTCGGGATCAACCAACCAATACATTGGTTAGTGATTGGTCCTTGACATGAAGCTCGAAAGATACTACTATCTCAAAATGGTTGGCAAGGAAGTCAGAAAAAATAAATTTTTTCAGTTGGCGACTATTTTGACCGTTGCAACTACATAACCTTCTGGTCCTTGGTGACCCTTTAGCCCATTCACATATTCTGAAGGGGTAAACAAAAATGTTTTCTAGTATTGTAATGTTGTTTTATGTGGGTTTAAAATGTATCCAATTATACAAAAGGATGTTTTTTTGTTTTTTTCTGTACACATTGAGTTATACATGGTTTTTAAGAGTAATGGACGTATGGTTATACTATATTGCTACTTTTATAGGAAGTATACTCTGCAAATAAAAAAAAATAAAATAAAATTCTTAATGTCAAACTGCTTTGCAGAGCGGACACGGAAACAGCCCCCTGTTCTCTATAGGGCTGTCGGATAAGAATGGACTGCATGTCTATTTCCATTCGATTGTCATCCGATCCGATCAACGGGTGGTTTTATCGGGTCCACCTGAAAAATGGACAGGCGGAACCGATCATTCTGCTGGTGTGAAAGAGGCCTTAGGTTTCCCATTCTGCAAAAAGGCAACTGCTGTAGGTTTGCCCAAGACTAAACTAAACTCCTGCGTATGGTTTATTTAAATGCAGAAAAAATTATCTTGGACGTATAAAAATTTTTAAGCTTCCCAGATCAAGTTCCCATATGCCTAAATATACTTGCGTTTACACGCGTTTAGATGGGTACATAATATTTAATCTGCCCCTGGAGACACAGAATTCTACAGTATTTGCTCTAAATGCAGCTAAACTGAATGACAGTAAACACACAGTGGGGGAGATTTGCTAAAATGGGTGCACACAGAACCTGGTGCAGCTGTGCATAGTAACCGAACAGCTTCTAACTTCAACTTGTTCAACTAAGCTTTGACAATAAAACCTAAAAGCTGATTGGTTACTATACACAGCTGCACCAGATTTTGTGTGTACCAGTTTTAGTAAATCTCCCCCAGTGTGAATAATGACATTTAAAATCACTACATGTATGTATACTGTGCCTTGAAAAAGTATTCATACCCCTTGAAATTTTCCACATTTTGCCATGTTACAACCAAAAACGTAAATGTATTTTATTGGGATTTTATGTGATAGACCAACACAAAGTGGCACATAATTGTGAAGTGGAAGGAAAATGATAAATGATTTTCAAATTTACAAATAAATATCTGAAAAGTGTGGCATTCATTTGTATTCAGCCCCCCTGAGTCAGTACTTTGTAGAACCACTTTTAACTGCAATTACAGCTGCAATTCTTTTTGGGGATGTCTCCACCAGCTTTAAATGTCTTAAGAGTGAAATTTTTGCCCATTCTTCTTGGCAAAATAGCTCAAGCTCTGCCAGATTGGATGGAGAGCATCTGTGAACAGAAATTTGCAAGTCTTCCCACAGATTCTTCATTGGATTTAGGTCTGGACTTTAACTGAGCCATTCTATCACATAAATATGCTTTGATCTAAACCATTCAATTCTAGCTCTGGCTGTATGTTTAGGGTTATTGTCCTGCTGGAACCTCCACCGAGTCTCAAGTCTTTTGCAGACTCTAACAGGTTTTCTTCTAAGATTGCCCTGTATTTGGCTTCATGCATCTTTCCATCAACTCTAACCAGCTTCCTTGTCCCTGTTGAGGAACAGCACCCCGCACAACATGAAGCTGCCACCGCCATTTTTCACGGTGGGGATGATGTGTTCAGGGTGATGTGCAACGTTAGTTTTCCGCCACACATAGCGTTTTGTTTAGGTCCAAAAAGTAAAATTTTGGTTTAATTGGACCAGAGGACCTTCTATCACATGTTTGCTGTGTCCCCTACATGGCTTCTCGCAAACTGCAAACGGGACGTTATATGGCTTTCCTTCAACAATGGGTTTCTTCTTGCCACTCTTCCATAAAGGTCAGGTTTGTGGGGTGCCCGACTAATAGTTGTCCTGGTACTGTAGACAGATTCTCCCACCTGAGCTAAGGATCTCTGCAACTCCACAGTTACCATGGGCCTCTTGGCTGCTTCTTTGACTAATGCTCTCCTTGTTTGGCCTCTCAGTTTAGGTGGACGGCATGTCTTGGTAGGTTTGCAGTTGTGCCATACTCTTTCCATTTTCAGATGATGGATTGAACAGTTCTCTGTGAGATGTTTAAAGCTTAGGATATTTTTTTAAAACCTAGCTCTGCTTTAAACTTCTCTACAACTTTATCCCTGACCTGTCTGGTGTGTTCCTTGGCCTTCATGATGCTGTTTGTTCACTAAGGTTCTCTAACAAACCTCTGAGGGCTTCACAGAACAGCTGTATCTCTACTGAGATTAAATTACACACAAGTGGACTCTGTTTACTAATTAGGTGACTTCTGAAGGCAATTGGTTCCATTAGATTTTAGTTAGGGTTATCAGAGTAAAGGAGGCTGAATGCATGCCACGCTTTTCAGATATTTATTTGTACAAAAATTTGAAAACCATTTTTAATTGTCCTTCCACTTCACAATGATGTACCACTTTGTGTTGGTCTATCCCATAAAATTCCAATAAAATACATTTACGTTTTTGGTTGTAACATGACAAAATATGGAAAATTTCAAAGGGTATAAAGGCACTGTATCGTAATTTAGAAATGTCATATAAAATCTTGTAATTCATTGTCGGGGTACATGAGGCCATATATTAGCAGGAAAAGCTTTATGATGCACATAAGTAACAAGACAGTCTAACATTGCACGCAACAGAGGAGAAGAATAAGGAGGAAAATAAGGTAACTTCTTTGTATGTTTCATGAGAATGATGTGGAATTGTGTTCCTATTCCTGTCTATCTTTCTGTCTACCAAGAAATATCTTTATATACCAGAAATAAATGAAATGATATTGTATGACAAAATGTGACTCGTTTATAAACAGTCGGGAAGAGTCTTTGGATTGTAAACCTTTATGACAATCATAAATACCAGAATAAACAGTCTAACATCACGCACAGCGAAGACAGAAGATAAGTAAAGTTCCTTGTATGCTTCGTAGAAGGAGGTGGAATAGTGTCAGGAAACCGCACATCCACCTTTTTCTTTGAATGGATTCTTATCTTCTGGAACTCCTTTCAGCAATGGATCTTCTGTCGCTAGAGATTCAACATAGCTCTTCATTTCTTGGGCAGACTTGGAAACCTTGAAAAAATCACATTAAAATCAGACATATATTCTAAAGAAACTACACTGATACAAAAAAATATACCAATACATTTGTGCAAAAATTTAAAAAATGTGAAATATTGCAGTAAAACTAAATAGCTGAAAAGTAGAATCAATATCACAGTGCAAATATTTTGCCAGTATTTTACATGTAGACCAGTGGTGATCAACTTTCTTTCTTTCTATAGGGAGCCTCTTGATATCACCAATGGCATGCACATAATTTGCACTTAATGTGTTGCTACAGAAAGCTGTCAGAGATTGCAGACATACTGCAAGAGATCGACAAAAATCTGCACACGTGCTATAGGAGCTGCAGACTCCCCAAGGGCTGCAAGTGGCGACGAGGCCACAGGTTGGGCATTAGGGTTATATATGGTGGGCAGAGCACCTGTGGTCCCAATCTTATGGCCTTCAGTTCTACACTTTTTAGCCATACTTTGGTAGATAATGCTACAAGACATACAAAACATACAAACTCACCCCCAGTTTCAAACAAAATGCTAATGTGGTCATGCTCTTTGCCTGCTGGTGCTGCTATGTCTATATTTTCCCAGAGAATGGCACAATTAACCACCACAGAGAAAAATGTGCTACTATAGGTGGCAACTTGAATTGTACATCATTGATTCAACTGATCATTTTAAAGCACTGATTATGGTATATACTAATCCTGGAAACGTGATGGACAACCCAAAAGAAGCATCAAGACCTTGCAACCCTAGACAAGCTCACAAAAGAAACACTTCATAATGACGGTAGGCTTAAAGTAGAACTATAGACAAAACTGTTTTTTTTTTTTTTGATAGAGCAAGGGAGGGTTAAAACCCCTGTCGGGTTTTTTGTTTGCCATCTGTGTCCCAATGCAGAGATTTCCTTTCACTTACTGTCCCATAGCCTAACAGGAAATAAGAGGGAATCCCTGCTAATTAAGGGAATTCCTTGAGAAACCCCAGGTCACCAGAACTAATGTACCCATTAGAAGATTTCCCCTCTATTACTTTTCTGGGGACAATCCATAATTTAGGATTTTCTTTTACTTTCACTTTCAATGATAATGGTAAATAGGACAAATAGAAAGGGAAAATCCCGGAGGCATAGGCAGCAATAAAAACAGGTGTTCTAGTCCCTCTCCACTCTATCCAAAACTAAAAAAAAAAGTTTTGCCTTTAGTTATACTTTAAAGCAATTTTCAATTTCAGCGATTAATTAACTTTGCTACAAATTAACAAAACTTGCACCCAATTCTATAGCCAGCACACACTAGAATGTGATCTGCAAAAGAGGTTGTTCCACTCTGGAAGGGAACCTTCAAACAACCTATCAATAATAAGGCACTTTTTTTTTTTAACTCTTTTTTTATAACTGACGAAAATGATTGTTTACTGTAAACACATTTTTTTTTTTTTTTAACAAGAATGAAAATTAATCATCTTGGTGTTCATTAATGACTTCATAGATTGGTGATGGATTCTAGATCCATCAAAATTGGTAATTTTGTTTAAAAGTATCAACAGTTATAATATATGTTGAGTCAAACCCTTTATTTTTATTTTTGGATCGTGTAGGGAAGATTTAGATTCTGAGATTTAGCTACCACCTGTTAGATTTTCATCTCTTCTTGTCATGGTGACAATGGTTTACCCAACAGCAAGTAAGGAGAAATCTCTAAAAGCAACACAGACAGAATTAAAACCCTTTTTTAGCACAGTAGGGGAAGACTAGACCCACACTAACTTTATATTGCTCTCGTTATTGCAGTTAGTTATTCTGATGTTCTTAGAAGGTAAGTCATAGCCATAAGACATTTATTCTTAAAAACACAGAGGTGTCCTGATTTTGATGTGTATAACAAATGAAAATAAACATAATAAAATCACTGAACATCTTAATACCTATTTCCCTGCACATTGGCTTACTCCTCAATACCTTACAATTTTGTGTCATTTAAGGTTTGCTCTTATTGTCACCGGTTCATGTGGCCTGGGCGAAAAACCCTTCTATGGAGACGTCCACTAAATGACAATTGGATGTAGCTGTCAATGTTCAATGACACTTCTAAACAATAGACGCACCTAAAACACAGCATGCAAGATCCATTATATGTTCAGAACTCAGTAGTTCCTTCCTGTGTCCACCAAAAAAACAACTGTCTCTAAAGTAGATTTTGCCTGGGAGCACTAAGGACTAAAATGAGACTGCATCTTAGGTTGTATTCTTGGTATCCACCATTGCTGTGCCTCATAAAAAAGTAAGAATCTCATGCAGTAGCCTCCTATGTTAGAGAAACAGCTTCTGGTTCCCTGGTGCCTGAATGTGCTGGGCAAGACAGACGTAAATGAACAATCATTGCATACGTAGTTCTTATTTAAGCCCTGTACACACGCAGCGATTATCGGCCGACCGACCGTCCGTCTTTTGTCCAGAGTTGTGTTTTGTTGGTTGGAATGTGCCTAGACTGCACACGAATTTTCTCGCCCAACAAAATTCTACTTCAGAAGTGATGTCATGTGTTGGTTTGCTTTCTTCACTGAGCATGCCCAGACTTGCTCATTAGATTTTTCCCTGTCGAAATCTGTACTGACTGCACGAAAATCGGCCGTGTTTTGACGGCAGACAAAAATGTTATAGTCTGCACACCAGATTTAATTCGGCCGAAAAGTCGGAGTCGGTTGTCGGAAGCATCATACTAACAAGCCGAAAATCTGCAGATCGGTCGTCGGACGAAAATTCCCTGCCAATTTTCGACGCGTGTGTACGGGGCTTTAGCTTCAGAGAAACAATTTGAAGTATTTGACCACCAGTACACGAGTGTAGAAGCTTTCATATTGCACTCCAACAACCCCACTTCTATATCCCTGAGCTTGACTCATGTTCAGCCAACCAAATCATCCAACCCACCTAAATGTCCCACTGCATCCAACACTCTAAACCTCTAAGAATCCTAATACAAACTCCCCAAACCCTTTCACGTGTATTTAATTCTCCCACAACATATTCATCCACCTTAAAATAGACTGAGTCATTCCTGATACAAAGCCTACACTGACAAATGTATTACACAATATACTATCATTTGCCACACTGGCTAACAGATACCAGACAGACAGAGGAGCCATTTTGCACTTATGTATTGCAATATACAATCAGATTAGGACTAAAACTGCATAAACAACCATAATACTGTAGTTAGTGCAGGTGTGAGAAATGTTAGTTATACCTAACCTAATAATCGGTTTACTGCCAAATAATGGGTTAAATAGGCCAAATATATTCAAAAATTATGCCCATTAAAATCATCTGATATCTACAATTTTTCAGAAAGTGAAAAAAAAAAAAACATAAGATAAATGTACATTGGTAGGATATCATTTTTGAACATACTGTCTAGGATATATACGTGTATTTAGGTATTTACCAGGCCAAGCCCATACCTGGTCAATTCAAATCACACTCAGATGAGGGCCTGATAGTCTTTGGAAGGTATTGACATCTATGTGCACCACCTTAATCTGGAACATTTGGGTGTTTGGTAATGAAAACGGCAAACTTCTATATTCTGTAGGAGTCAATAGATGTAGTTTTACATCTGCATAACCCAGGCAACGTATTATCTGGTACTGCATACCTACATATTATTATTACAATTTTAATATCTAAGAGAATATAAATTGGGCCTATACAAGTGCTGCGTACTGAATATTCCTAAAACGACATAATCTAGCCAATAGCCATGGCTATTTTTAGAGTACTCCCTAAACTACAAGCTAATAGGGTAACATTGAAAAGTAGTTCACATACAGAATGACAATTACATGCCAAAGATAAGTTGGGGGTCCCAAATAATAATATGGCAGATACATTAATCCTAAAATCCAAAGGGTTTTCAACTGTCAAGCAGATGCATATTTCTAAGAAGAGAAATTTTAGTGACTCCCTTTAAAAGGAGCACCAGATACAGTTAGTGTCCTGGAGTAATTGCTAGGATCTCCACAAGACAGCCCTAAAAGGGTTAAAATTATAGTTAAAATCCAAAAGGATGACACGATTCATAAACAACTAAAAGTAATGCAAAGACAGAAGAGATAAAAGGAAACAATTACCAGTGCTCTTTCTATCTTTATCTCCTTCCTTAACTGTTCTACTTCCATCTTTAGAAGGTCCTTTTCTGTCATGTCTTGAGCCATTGAAACGTTCGAGGTGGACCACCCAACAGAATGGTTTTATTGGACTTCACAGAGGAGCTAAGTACTCTAGTAGATGTTGATGTTAAAATTTAGTAGATGAGGTGACCTTTGAAGCTCTGTCTTGCTTTTCAAGTAAGACAGAACAGTGGTCAGAAAGCGGCCTGTTGGTTGTTCAAATCACTTGGTTCCAAGATGGTTATAGTGATGTCTTTATCTGTGTATTTTGTTCTGCCAAAGAACAGGAAACACTGAGGCTGGCCCTTCGCTATCTCCTCTCATATCTGATCCCTCTCACTCAGTCCCGCGATATAGAAGGCCACAGATGGAAGATCCTCCTTTAATCCTAATCTGATAAAGGGCTTAAAGTGTATCCTGCTTATAGCTCAGTGGGGATGGACAGTATATAGACGTATGTAAGAGCAAGAAAACAAATACTCAGGGTGCATCAGAATAAAAAGAGGTGTTTAATGCACATATTTGTTTTATACATGATGGCCAGCTGTCAGATTACACTATAAGTGCGGAGGCAGAACATTTTTGTAGCTGTTTGCACCCATTTGTCATAAATGATAAATACAGTTTCTGCTTCTTACTAGCCATGCACAATAATGGAGATTTAGTGCCGGTTCACACTACCGCGGCACGACTTCGGGGGCGACCTGTGAAGTCGCGTGCACTGCAACTTCGGCGCAACTTGCCGACTTCATATAATAAATGTCAATGCAAGTCGCTCTGATGTCGCCCCGAAGTAGTACAGGAACTATTTTCTAAGTCGGAGCGACTTGAGTCGCTCTTATTAGAACGGTTCCCGTAGCACTGCATGGACCGTGACTTGTCAGGCTGACTAGTCGCATGACAAGTTGCGGTAGTGTGAATGGGCACTTATAAAGCCTGTTTTTTTCCCTTCCCTCTGTGTTTGCCTGTAATATATTCTTTTAATGGGTAACTAATTTTTCTATAGTGTGCTCTTCCATAGGGCTTTCTTAAGACTATGGGAAAGGTGGGCAGCACCTTACCAAAACATTGATGAGCATTGCAGTAATGAGTACTGCAGTATGCATACATTCATTTTGATTTGCACCCTAAAGCAGCCTTCTCAACTATTTTAACCCCCAGAGAGACCTTTAATATAATTTTCATGTCTCAGGAAACCCCTGCTAAGACTAGTCCATCGGGGTGGTGTCATTGGGAAAATAACCCTTACATTGGTGAGCTGGAAGAATGTTCCCCCTTAAGCCTGGTACACGCTAATAGTTTCTTTTAGTTCAACCCAGTAGGTTAAACGGAAAAAAAATGAACAGCTCCGATCAGAGCCGCTGAGCTAACAGTCCGATGGTAGTACAGCTATGTCCCCCGCTGAGCTGTTGTGTTCCCGCCAGAACACTCCGGAAGCCTATTGACTGCTGGTTTTCCAAAATGCTCATCGGACATAAGCTGGCCAAATGTCTCCCAGCTTCTGGCCAGTGTGTACTAGGCATTAGGCCCCTTTTACATGGGCCGGATCTGATTTTTCTCAGCAGGGGATCTGTCCATTGATCCCCTGCTCAGCTGAAGAGAGCGGCCAGATGACAGGTTCATGTCCACTTTGCTTATGCAGAGTGTATACGGACACAGCCCACTGTGCTCTATGGGCAGTCATATGTACAGTATGTAAACTGACTGGCTGTGAGCTTACACCCGACTGCCCCCTGATCCGATCCAGCCAGACAGAGGGGAATGGATCCCCTTTTGTTTGTTTTTGCTGGATTGGATCAGATCGGAGGTAGCCAGGTGTAAACAGACACACGTCAGTTTACATCCAACTGCCCATAGAGGAGAAAGGAGGGTCCAATTGGGTCCGGACCAGATCTCTTGTGTGAAAGGGGCCTAATAGTTTTGCTCAGATTGGCACCCTAGCAGTCATGCTGATAGCGCCGCCAAGTGGTGTTGAACCTGGAACTAAATAGGCACTATTAGATGGGAGGTCGATTAGCATCAGCTCAAGGAACCTCTTGAGGAACCCTAGGGTTTCCACGGTACCCTGGTTGAGAATAGCTTCCCTAAAGCATTTTATCTAATCTAATTATCGAATCTTTAAATGTACACTGCTTCGATTGTACCAAGGCAGGTCTGAATATCCTATCATTCGTATATAGCCAAAAGCCATATACTGTATAAGTAAACAAATAAGAGCAGAAAGAGTTCGCATTGGATAGTGAATACAAAACCAATTGAAAAAGTGAAAGGAAAAATTGGACTTTCAATAAATTGACTCAATCAGGACATATCATCAAGCTTTTTATGGAACTGTGTATCCATGCAAAATTGATTATTTATCAGGTATTGTAAATGTTATTTCTGGTAACACAGTCACAAATATTATTAAAAATACCTTTTAATAATGTGTATTACCTGTATAAGACTAGCATCAATATAAAAACATACACATAAAAAATGAGACTGCAGCAATATATTAGAAATTTTAGAAACTACAATTTATCAGCCTTTTAATGCTTATTAATAGCATTAAATCCCATATAGGTCATATAAGACAAAGTCTATCATAATATCGATAATAAAGCCTTATCATTCAAAAATAATTTACAAATCAGATCTACACTCTCTATTGAATAATTTACGATATAGGGTCCTCAACAGATCCACAATGCAGGAACAATGTGTAAATTCTAAATGTTGGCAGATGACGAGTTCAAGGTAAAGTCTCCTGATATAACGCAGTGTGGGATATCAATTCTCATATATAAAAGGTGTTCTAGAAAAAAAACAGCTTTCAGTATTACACTAGATCCATCTGACTAGAATTACTACCTTCCACACCAGTTTATCCAAGTGATTGAGATTTGCTTTATCACTACAAAGGCACAACACTTTTGGAAATTGGCACACTAGTCAAACTGTATGATTTGGTACACAAGACACGCTCATTTTCTCAAAATGGTTTTTGGTTTATTATTTGACGCACACCATTCCATCCTTGTTTCTGTGCATAAATTCTGGCACATATACACGTGTTTATTTTCTCCATTTTTTTCTGCGTGGAGGACCCTACATTGTGATTTATTTCATTAGAGAATGTAGCTCTGAATTATGGGCTATTTCTTAATGATAAGACTTTATCATGTCTATTATAACAGACTGAAAAAGGTGCTTGTTAAAGTGGTAGTAAACCGCACTTTTTTTTAAAAAAAAAAACCCTGCAAGACAAAGGCATAATGTGCATCACATACTAGCTCATTATGAAATACTTACCTTAGAACGAAGCCCTCCAGAGGCGCACTGTCACCACTGACAGGGCTTCCATCTTCACCTGGTCTTCCTTCCGGGTTCATACCCTCTAGTTAGCTGATTGGCCGTGAAGCGATGACGTCACTCCCACGCATGAGTCATGGACCCAGGGGAGTCACGAACCATAGCACGGTATGCCGTCCCTTTAAAACGCATGCGCTGTTGACATCACTGGCTGTATGTAGTGTGAATATTTCCAAAACAGTGCAAGTTTATGAGATATTCACTATACCTACAAGTAAGCCTTATTATAGACTTATCTGTAGGTACGCGTAAAAGAAAAAGGGTTTACTTTAATAAATTCTTGTTATTGATTTAGAAATCAATCTAGGGCACCATATTATGCTATGCATATGCCTTTGACTTTATGCTAGTCTTTAATACACAGTATTAAAAGCTACTCCGATCATTCACAACATAAGTGGCAATCCAGCTATAGGGCCATAAACTGCCAAAACTCAATGATGCACATGGGGAGCAAAAGTTGGCCTGTGTAGTCCGATTGAATAGAGTTGCTATTGTTGCTTAAATTGCTGAAAAAGTTCATGCTGGATCCAATAAAATGGTGCCAGAACACAGTGCATTGCAGTTTTTTGTGTATGGGACCACATAGTCACAGACCAATCAGGGTGGCCATGCTGACCCGTGTCCACAGCCAAACATGCCCACAATGGGCACCTGAGCATCAGAACTGGACCATGGAGCAATGGAAGAAGGTGGTCTATTCTGATGAATTCAAGAATTGTGTAAGGAACACAACAATGAAGTTAAGGTGTTGACCTTGCCTGATGGCCCCTACATTTTTCACATCTCAACCCAATTAAGCATCTGTGGGAGGTGCTGAAAAAACAACTCCGCTCCATGAAGGCCTCATCTTGCAGCTTACAGCACTTAAAGGATCTGTTAATGAACGCTTGGTGCCAAACACCACAGCATACCTTCAGAGGTCCAGTGGAGTCCATCTCTCGACGTGTTATGGTGGGTGGTCATAAAATTTTCAGTAATCGGTGTATATTTTATGAAATTTGTCATTGTGTTCCCAGATCCCATGTTTTAAATAATCTGTTTTGATGGGAACATGTTCCCTAAAAAAGTTTGGTAGATAATCAAAACATAAATGTAGCCTTATAACAAAGCAGAAAACAATAGCTGATTTGATCCATCATTGCTGGCCTCCATTTTAGCTGTAACTGCTAGGCAGCCCAAAAGCAAATCAAAATGCAGCATAGAAAATGAAAACAATAACTTTTTTGGCTGCTGTAACAAAACCCTTGTTTCTCCATTGCTTTGGTTTTAATAATGTATCTGATTCATCCCATATTACTTGCATCTGTTCGAGAAGGTCAGGAGGATAAATCTGAGGCTGCGGCCAGATATCTGGCTTGCTACATAATAGGATTGCACAGAGATGTTAATTAGTGTTGTTGTCTGAGAATTAAACACATGTATGCGCTAATTATGGAACTCCACTCGCTACTGCTTGCATTTAAAGGCCAACTCTGGTCATTTGTTTAATAGAATGAAGTGTTAAAACTTCTGTAAGGTTTATATCTCTGTCTTTTACAACATTATATACCTATAAAAAGTTTTTTTGACAAATGGCAACCCTTTATAGAGCAAGAACTTACGGACGCGGATATTCAATATTTAATGAAACCTTTCAGATATACGGATTGGTACTTAAAGGCTGAATTAACACGAACTTTGGGAAAATTAAAGATAAGTGCTCTGTAGGTCTGACCTCCTTCCCAAATTGATTTATTTCATGATTATATTTAGGCCTTATATATTTATAAGGAGTGGCAACGGATTAATACTCTAGGATATACATGAAAATACCCATATCCAGTAACAATAGCAAAAAATTTAAATCAATCAAAGGGACCAGCCTATGTTAAGATGTTGAGAAATTATATCTTTTTTTTTCTGTATTAATAAGTATTCATTTTTTTTCCCCCCTTCTCCTCCCTTTCTCTTTTTTTCTTCCTTCTCCCTATCCTAGAATATAGAGTAAAGATTTGTGATATTGTGATTACTATTTTTTCTTTTCTTATGTTTGTACGATTTGTTTGCTACAAAAAAATTAATAAAAAGAGATTTAAAAAATAAATAAATAAATAAAAAGTTCCCACTGGGCTTATTGTATTCAGAATACCAGAATAGTTGCTGCACCTGATTTCATGCAGTCGCTGTTTAGCTGAAAAATTTCCATCCAGTTCCTTCAATTTTTAATTTGAAGGAAATCAGATGGGAGGGGGGCAGACAACAAATTTCAGCCAGTTCATCAGTGCATGACCAGCTTTATAGACCTGCTTCTTCTTCCAACCTGAGGACTTTGACAGCGCAAAGACACAACTTTTTTTGCAGCTTCATTGTGAACTTACAGAGCGGTAATACATCAAAATATTCATCAAAGTCACTTTAATAGCTTTAGTAACTCTCGCATTGCCAAATGAGGAAGCTATAAGGTATTTTTCATCAATGCGTCTGCAGACTGAACTGCCTCTGCTCCCCCATACCAATTAATCAAGATCAAATCCTTATCCAGCAACTTTCAATTCCCACTTTGAATTTGAAACGGCAGAGACTTTCGAGACATCGCTTTCATCAGGCTGTTTGATATGCTTGACAATGACAGATGGATTGCAGGTGTGCAATTCATGTATTTTATACCTTCATTTACGTAATAGGCAGAAAGGTCGTTTTTATTGAGCGTTAGTCGAGATGTACAGTCTGTGATCATTATGTTTGCTCGTGGTGCCCAAATGAGCCTTCTACGTTTATTACTGTAATTCAGTCAGGCTGTGTATGCAGTATGCAATGTTTACAAACCAGGCGCTCCTGGGATGCCTGTACGGTGGAGGAATAGAAGTAAGCCTGTGAGGCTCCCCAGCGGTTGTTCTGCTGTTAGCCAACTAATGGCTCAGTAAAGAGATTCGCACCCAGGGCAGCCATAGGAATAATTCCAGTCCAGAAGTCAAAGCAATAATCACAAATCTGGCGCTCCTGGGGTGCCTTTAGGGTGGAGGGATAGAAATAAGCCTGTGAGGCTCCCCAGCGTTTTTTCTGCTGCTAGCCAACGAGCATAGGATGACTTGATAAAGCGCATAGCGCGAAACATGTAGTCATGGCAACCATATAGCTTGTGGTCCACCCTGGTTCCTGGTACTTCCCCGCAAGTGGCGCCTGTCCGGCTGATGTCACCGCTACGGAACTTACAGCAGAGTCCTTTCATCCTCGCGCCGGCTGGTTTCCGGCTTTGTGCACACACTGCTCAGCAGTCCTGGGAGACTGACCTCCTCGCACTTGTGTTGCTTGCTGCCAGGTGCCCTTATCCACTCCAGCCCAGGGGGATGTAAGCATTTTATGTACTTTGTTTTTCGGTTATCAATACCAATAAACTGTTAACCCTTTCTATACTGGATGTTCACCTGACTTTCTTATCCATTGCATCCCGGTGTGGTTCATGCGCTGCCTTCCTCATGTACTTTTGTGTATGCAGTATGGAATATGCTTGTTGCTTTGTTTTTTTATTTACTATAGGCCGCAACAATGGTAAAAATATCCTGTGTTGGCAGCACACTGGAGAGTCAGATGGCTGCTCTTGCATCCAATGCAGCTGCTCGGGTCTCCAGTGGTCTGATACACCTTCCTGCGCAACGCTCCAATTACAGCACTGATCAGGGAGTGTTAGGCCCCTTTCACACTTGTGTGACTTGTCTTGCGACTTGGGACTTCAAAGTCGCAATGACATGTCATACCCCATGATTTCCAATGAGTACCATTCATATCTGTTTGACTTCAAGTCGCAGCGACTTCAAAGTAGTCCCTGCACTACTTTGGTCTGACTTTGATTGCGACTTGAGATCCATAGACCTCAAGATTACACAGGCATCACTTCAAGTCACGCGACTTTCAGGCCGTACAAGTGTGAAAGGGGTCCTAATGCTGTTGATTGAGTGGTAAACTAAAATTACAGAGTTGTGTCTTACATTGACAGATATTCATTTTATATTATACATTTTAGGGTGTTTAGTCATATGTTTATTGGTATTTAACAAAAGATAATATGTATGACCTATTATCGAGGCATCCAAATCACCACGCCCTCTTATTATCTCTTTAATGGTCGGAGGGGCTTCATAACAGTTGTCCCGAGAATAAATCAACTCAAAAATAGTTAACAGCAAAGTATAGTAAAGATTATATCAGGTGTGATGTAGATTAAGTTCCTTGACCCATGTCATCCACCTTTGTTCAAATCTGAGCACAGATTGGTTTAAACCTGCTATATGTTTTTCACATGTGTATTGGATATTCACTCTGTATATCCTCCGATATGCTCAGTGCTATTTCCTGTTTCCATTTACTAGTTATGGACATGCGGGCAGCTATTAGTATATGGGAGATTATTGAGAGATATTGTTTGGGAAAGAGGTCAAGCCTTATTCCAAAAAGGGCTAGGGAGTGGTGTGGTGTAGTAAGTATCCCAGTTACCTGTGAGATTAGGTGAAACACTGAGTTCCAAAAGTTCCCCAGGACCTTGCATGCCCATAGGGAGTGGTACATGTCACTAGCTTGACCACAGTTACGCCAACATGTGGATGAAGTATCAGGGAACATATGTTTAAGTTTGACTGGTGTAATATACCACCTCTACACTATTTTTTGGCATTTTCCAGGTGTGAAGTACAGTGGGTTGATTTTGGGGTTGTGGATAGTGCCTTGTTCCACTCTTCCAGAGAGTATTCTGTCTGTAGTTCCTTTTTCCATTTATTGATTTGAGGTGGTTTGTTTTTGGTTCAACCTTATTTTGAGGGGAGAGCAAATTTACACTGTAATACAAGTTGTACACTCACTACTTTACATTGTAGTAAAGTGTCATTTCTTAAGTGTTGTCACATGAAAAGATATAATAAAATATTTACAAAAATGTGAGGGGTGTCCTCACTTTTGTGAGATACTGTAGGAGGTCCTGTTTGATGCTTTGTAAGAGGTTAGGGAAGTTGGCTTCGTACAATATAAAGTGGAAACTGGAGTAGTCAGTTTAATACCCAAATAGGCGATTGTTTTGTTATCCCATATATAAGGAAACTCCAGTTTAAGAGTTTGGTGGCCAGTATACTAATTCCCAAAGGGAGAATATGTGACTTAGTTACGTTTTATTTTGTAGTACAAGATCATCCCGAATTTCTTTATTTCTCCTGGTACTGTCCTCAGGGAAGGAGCCACGTTTGTTAGGGTCAGAAGAATATCATCCGCAAAGAGCCCGATTTTGTGCTAGTAATCAGCGATGTTAATTCCTTGTATCAGGGGATTTTGGTGAATGGCTTTGGCAAACAGTTCCACTACTAGGGTAAAAATAATTGGGGTTTGGGGACACCCTTGCCTAGTCCCATTAGTTATCTCAAACTGGTCTGATAAGGTGGTAGATGTGTAAACCTGGGCTGAGGGTCTAGAATATAATGCCAAGATGGTTGAATATATAGGGCTTGTATGCCAAAGGCTTGAAGGGTATTCCTAAGATATCCCCAATGGACCTGGTCGAAAGCCTTCTCAGCATCTAATGTTAAAAAGACCACAGGCTACTTCCTGAATTCCATGGTTGCAAGGATGTTATTCATCCTCCTAGTACCATCTGAAACTTGGCGAACTTTAACCTCTTTACCACTAGCCACTGTGCTGCTACTGCGGCACAGTGGCTCGTTATTGTCTAGCGACGTAGACCTACGTCGCTAGACTCCTCCCCCTATAGACGGCGCTCGCGCGCCGCCGGAGGCGTGCTCCCGCTGCTTTCATTCACAGCGGGAGTCGGGCCAGGGGAGGAGCGCCCGCGATCGCCGCTTCTCTGCCCCGATCGTCGGGGAATCCAGTTTGGAGATCCGCCCGCCTGTGTAAACAGAGCGGGCGGATCTCCTAAGTGACAGGGAGTGACAGATCGGAGTGTTCAGCATAGCCGCAATGTCGCAGTCCCGCAAAAAAAATCGCAGATCGCCGCCATTACGCGTTAAAAAAAAAAAAACACCAAAAATGACAGAAATCTTTCCCTTAGTTAGTAAACGCAATAACTTTTGCGCAAACCAATCAAAATACGCTTATTGCGATTTTTTTTACCAAACATAGGTAGCAGAAAACAAATTGGCCAAAAATTTAAAAAAAATTGGTTTTTACATCTTTTTTGGGGGGAATTTCATATAAAAAATGTTAAAAATATTGATATTTTTTCAAAATAAACGCTCTTTTTTTGTTTATAGCGCAAAAAGTAAAAATCGCACAGGTGATCAAACACCACCAAAAGAAAGCTCTGTTTGTGGGAAAAAAAGGACGTAAATTTCCTTTGGGTACGGCGTCGCATGACCGCGCAATTGTCAGTTAAAGTCGCACAGCGCCAAATCGCAAAAAGTGGCCCAGACGAAAGACAGCAAAATGCTCTAGTGGTAAAGTGGTTAATTAAACTAACTTGGCCCGAGTTATTTAGTGAGGGTGTGATATCAGCCAAATGGTTAGCTATTATTTTTGCAAAGATTTTTAAGTCGGTATTTAAGAGCGAGATGGGGTGAAAATTTTGTGGACTAAATGGCTCCTTCCCTAGTTTTGGTAGGGTGACGATAATTGATTTAAGCATTTCATTAGGAAAGGATCTGGAGGTTGCAGACTCTTGGAAAAGATTTTGTAAGTGTGGGGTCAGGATGGCTTGAAAGGTCTTGTAGTATTCTGAAGAAAAACTGTCCGCTCCTGGTGATTTATTGTTAGGGAGGGATTTGATGATTTTGGAGATTTCAGTCAGTGTTATAGGGGAATTTAGATTCCGTAGAGTTTCTTCAGCAATAGTTGGGAGGTTGAGGGAGGTGAGGTATGTTTGTATTGCTTTGGTGTTCGGTTGGGTAGTTGGGTAGTATAAGTTTGTATGAAGGTTGTATAAGGCTGGGTAATAGTCTCGAAAAGAGTTCGCTATGTCTTTTGGATGAAGAATTTTAGTATTGGTACCAGGTTTTAGTAGGTATGGTACTGACCTTTTCGATTGGCGCATTTTAGATTGTTTAGCCAAGAGCTTGCCAGCTTCATTTCCCTGGGTGTAGTAGGTGGCTTTCAGATTATGGGTCTGTTTTTCATGATCAGTCAGCATAAGGAGTCTTAGTTCATGTCTGTAATTCGTCAGTTCGTGTAATGTGGTGGGGTTGAAAGTTCGTTTATGTAGGGATTCTAGGGATTGGATTTTAGTAAGTATATTTACTATAGACTGCAACCTGCGTTTCCTTTCCCTCGTTGACGCTTGTATCAGCAACCCTCTGGAGTAGGCCTTTTGGGCACACCAGACATTAGACACCTTGGAATCAGGAGTTGAATTAATGTTGAAAAAGTCCTTGAGTTGTACATTAAGTCGTTTTCTACAGCCACGGTTGTTAAACAAAGAGGCGTTGTTGCACCAGAGTCGTGTCGAAAGTGGTCTTCTGTCAATGTCAGACTAATGGGAGCATCGTCCGACCATGTTATTGGCATTATTTTGGCTTTAAGAACTTTATGTAATAAGGTCAGGTCTGTGAGGAAGATGTCAATCCTAGAATGTGAGCCGTGGGGTGCTGAAAAGTATGTATAGTCTTTTTCTGCAGCGTGTGTACAGCGCCACTGGTCATATAGTAGGTTTCTCCTCAGGAAGTTTTGGAGTACCTGTCTCTAGGGATGATCGAACTATTGAAAAGTTTGGTTCGACCAGAACACCCGAATTTCAGGAAAGTTCGGTTCGGATTCCAGAACCCCATTGAAATCAATGGGACCTGAACTTCTGGAATCAAAAAACACCATTTTTAAGCCCTAAAACCCAATAAATGCCCCTAAAAAGTGCCTAGGGTTCTGGGTCATGCCCCATTAACTATTAATCACACAATAAAAAGTTCTTAAAAATTGTCATTTTTGATAAAAAAGCCAATTATTGAAAAAAAAAAAGAGAGATTTTTTTTTATTTTGACTTTGGATTTAGTATCTGGGGGGTCGAAAAATTGTACAAGTGAAGTTTCAGCTCTGTAGCATGTCCAGAACCATGAAAAGAAAAAAGATAATTTTTCAGTAGAACAGGGATGTGGGACCCTCCTTTAACACCTATATGATATTTTTTCCTGGTTCTGGACATGCTACAGAGCTGAAACTTCACAGGTACACCTTTTAGACCCCCCAGACACAAAATCACACAAAAAAAGTTCTTAAAAATTGTCATTTTTGCTAAAAAAAAAGCCAATTATTGAAAAATTATTAAAAAAAAAAGAGATTTTTTGATTTTTACTTTGGATTTAGTATCTTGGGGGTCTAAAAGGTGTACATGTGAAGTTTCAGCTCTGTAGCATGTCCAGAACCATAAAAAAAAGATTGTTTGTATTAGAAAACTTTCAGCACAGGAGGTTGGCTTCGCTGCTGTAACACCTTGCCGGTTTAATAGCAGGCATTTTTTTGGGTTCTTTGCAGTCAGGAAAAACATCTGAACTTGTGTATAGTGGTGCTGTGCACAAGCTCTGATGTTTTGCCTGCCTCCAAATACCCCCAAAAAATGCCAGCAAAAACACATTTTTTTTTTTTGACGCTAGCGTTTTTTTTGGCATTTTTTGGGGTTCTTTTGAGGCAGGCAAAACATCTGAACTTGTGTATAGTGGTGTATATACACACATACATATATTTATATACACACCTAGTCATATATAGGTGTGATAGTAGCAGAAATATATGCTTGCGCTAATGAAATCATTTACAGTAATATATTTCTGCAGCTATCACACCTATATATGGCTAGGTGTCTATATACATATAATTATGTGTGTATATATACCACTATACACAAGTTCAGATGTTTTGCCTGCCTCAAAAGAACCCCAAAAAATGCCAAAAAAAAGCGCTAGCGTCAAAAAAAAAAATGCCCAGGTGTGTTTTTGCTGGCATTTTTTGGGAGTTTTTGGGGGCAGGCAAAACATCAGAACTTGTGCACAGTACCACTATACACAAGTTCAGGTGTTTTTCCTGACTGCAAAGAACCCAAAAAAATGCCTGCTTTGAAACCGGCAAGGTGTGAAAACCGAGGAGAGAAGCTAACCCCCTGAGCTGAAAGTTTTCTAATACAAACAATCCTCTTTTTTCTGGTTCTGGACATGCTACAGAGCTGAAACTTCACAGGTACACCTTTTAGACCCCCCAGACACAAAATCACACAAAAAAAGTTCTTAAAAATTGTCATTTTTGATAAAAAAGCCAATTATTGAAAAAATTAAAAAAAAAAGAGAGGTCTAAAAAGTGTACATGTGAAGTTTCAGCTCTGTAGCATGTCCAGAACCATAAAAAAAAAGATTGTTTGTATTAGAAAACTTTCAGCTCAGGGGGTTGGCTTCGCTGCTGTAACACCTTGCCGGTTTAATAGAAGGCATTTTTTTGGGTTCTTTGCAGTCAGGAAAAACATCTGAACTTGTGTATAGTGGTACTGTGCACAAGTTTTGATGTTTTGCCTGCCTCCAAAAACCCCCAAAAAATGCCAGCAAAAACACACCTGGGCATTTTTTTTTTGACGCTAGCGTTTTTTTGGGCATTTTTTGGGGTTCTTTTGAGGCAGGCAAAACATCTGAACTTGTGTATAGTGGTATATATACACACATAATTATATGTATATAGACACCTAGCCATATATAGGTGTGATAGTAGCAGAAATATATTACTGTAAATGATTTCATTAGCGCAAGCATTTATTTCTGCTACTATCACACCTATATATGTCTAGGGGTATATATACAGACATATATGTGTATATATACCCCCTATACACATGTTCAGATGTCATGTCTTACATCAAACATGTCCTCAAAAAAGCACTGGCAGTGGCAGCCCCTGCAGCATAAAAAATGCTTGGCTGGTGAGAAGCCATATTCCAGTTCCGAAGCAACTCAGAGAAATGATCATTTCTCTATAGCGGTCACCCTGCTATGGAAGGGTTTTGTCACCCTGCCATAGCAGTCACTGCCAGTTAACCCTACACTACACTACGGTCCCTTTACACTTAACACTTTCCCTACAGAAACTAAATTTTTGAAGCTAACTTAAGTGTAAAGGAGCACTCTAACTACACTAGATATCCCTTTCCTCACACTAATAAATAGCTAAATGACACTTTTAAAGTAAAATTAACAGAACTGCTTCCACTCTCTTCCATGTCCAGTATAACAATGCTAGGAATATGGCGGGGGCGATCTTATATACTGGGGGGCGTATTCACTAATGATTGGTCTAGGGACCCCCTAGTCACTCCAATCACATTCCTAGCATTCTCCTGCCCCCTCAATTGGCTTTTGCTAATGGTTCTGGTCCAATCACAGGCTTTTAAAGCCCATTTCCTGAAGCATTGCATTTTGGGCGGTTCTGGTTGCCGAATTCCGAACTTTTTGGGCAAAAAGTTCTAAATTCGGCCGAACCTCGAACACCCAATGTTCGGGCCGAACCGATGGTCGACCCGAACCGTTCGATCATCCCTACCTGTCTCACCTGGGTTCTAGGTTTGAGATATCCAGGGTTGGGTCTATAATGGTGTTAAAGTCTCCCATCAACAGAAGTCAGCCCTTCCGGACTGCCTCTATTTTCTTATAGAGAGAATTTAAAAATTTAATCTGACCAACATTAGGAGCATAGAGGTTAATAATAGTATATAGAATATTAATAATATTGCATATTAAAATGATGTAGCGCCCTTTAGGATCTGTATAGACTTTGTGCATGGTAAAGGCCAGTGATGAACCAATGGCTATGAGTACTCCATTTTTCTTAACTGGGGCATTAGCGGTAAAAACTTGTTGGAACAACCTGTGGGAGCACTGTGGGACTTTAGTGGGTCCTGTATACAGCTTTAGAGCATGCAGCTTTAGAGCTTCTTTCCGTGCTGCCCTGCGCTTAAAAGGGCTGTTAAGCCCATGAGTGTTAAGTGAGACTAGATTGATAGGCATGGCGCAAGCATTTTGTTATGAAGAAGCGTAAATTACCAGTATCTTGGATGGAGGGTGTCCCTAGAGTCGTCATGCATGGGTTGTCAAAGGGGTCTTCAGACTTGTAGGGTATATACCAGAAACCCTTTAAAGTGATAGGTAGGCATCATGGGTGGTGAGTGTTCATCTTAAAAAATCAAGAAATGTCTGCAAGGAGTAAACATAGGTACCATGTACCAAACCATAAGTGAATACAAAGCAATTAGAAGGCTCAAAAACAAAAAAAAATTGTGCCATAGTTGCACTTAAGAAAAAAAAGAAAGAAGAAAAAGACAAAGAAAAAAAGAAACAGCAAAAGTGCAGGTAATCCCAGTGGATTATCAAGTGGCATCCACTACTTTAGGATGAATTAGGGTCTCTTTGAACTCTAATGGGAACCCTCCTGTAGTATTGTATTGCAGGGGTGAGTTAATATGGAAGTCCTCAGTGAAGATCTAATGGGTTAATAGCCCTTTCCAATAAAGGAAGTACATTATGCACCGGGGACTGATCAGCAATCTGAGATATCATAAGGGTGTCTTGGTGGAGAATTGCTACCTCTTCATTGGGCAGGGTCCTCTACAGGTGGGAGTAGATTCCATGTTCGGAAGAGACGCAGGCCTTCATCAAGTGTTGTGATTACATATTGTCTGTTGCCTCTAATGATCAGCAATTTGGCCAGTAGGCCCCATCTATATAGGATCTTGTGGTTCTGTTGCATCTTTGTAATGGTGACTAGTCTTCGTGCCATCAAAGTATGTTGGAAGAGATCTGCAAATAATTTTATCCCTGCATAGGGGTCTGGTAGTGGATTTGCTTGTCTCGTAAACTGGAGGAGGTTTTCTTTCACATGGAAAAAATTAATATGAGCTATCATCTCTGGGGATGTGCTCTGAGAGGAAAGGAGGCTTGGGTAGTCTGTGGGCTCGGTCAATATCGATTTCCCGTGCCGGGATCTCTGATAGGAGAGTGGATATCAACTGGTGGATAAATCTTTTCAGGTCTCCAGGTAGCACTGATTTTGCAACACCTCTAAATTTGAGATCGTTACGTCTAGAACGGTCCTCCAGATCTGCAATTTTTATTTTGGGTTGAGAGATTGTGTCTTCTGTATTCTTGTATACGTCCACTAGATCATTATGGGCCATTTTTTTTTCCATATGGTCCACCCTATATCCCAATTCTGCTACTTCGGTTTTTTTGTGTGTGACTGCAGAAAGCATGTCTTTGTGCAGGGTACTGCGGAGGGCGACTAGCATATTTTTCATTGTAATATCCATTATAGGCTGGCCTGTGGTGGGGAATTGTGTAATGAGATCATTAGAGTCCCCTGCTTCCACCATGGTATTGCATTCCCCTGTTTCCTCATCCCTTTTATATGTGTCTTGTAGTGAGGGATCTAGTCAGGGCCTGGATTTCTGGGGGCTCTGGGAGGGAGAAGCTTGATTACTTGCCTGCTCCGATCCGCTTGATGAGGAGCCCACTGCCATATCCAGCTTGTGGTTCCCATGGGGATGCCTGCCTCGTGGTGCCGCTGCAGAGGAGCCCGCGCCATGTTGGTTGTGAGGGCCACGGGCTGTAGTGAAGAAATCATCTAGCTGTCGGGGTCTGCCTTGGGACTTTTGCTTGCTCATTTTACTCCCAGGTGGTGTGGAGAGGGCTCTGCAGGTCTAGGATTGATTTTCGGTCCCCCTTGTCGCTGACAACCGCTGCAGGAGGCTAAGGTGTCCCGGAGCTTTATCACACTGTGGCCATCTTCCAGACTGCTGACCACACCCCCAGCACACAATATTTTAACCACTGTTGCAGCACATAGCATGTAAAAAAAAAAAAAAAAAAACTGTTTACATGGGCAAAACAGGTCATTTAAATGCAAACCTGTCACTAAAGAAACACTAGGTCTGCCATTGCTGCCCCTCCTTGTGAAAATGCTAATAGCCTGGTTTTCAACCTGGCTCTCTTACTTTAATGCTCACAATCACTGGCTCTGAACAAATATGCAGACATAGACCTACTTGGTCCTTGTCAGTGACTTAGAAAGATTTAAAACTAAGGGATCAGTATTCCAGCCAGGCAACTAGCATTTATTATTATTATACAGGATTTATATAGCGGCAACAGTTTGCGCAGCGCTTTACAATGTGAAGGAAGACAATACAGTTACAATACAGTTCAAAACAGGAGGAACTATAGGGCCATACTCGTTAGAGCTTACAATCTAGAAGGGAATTTAAAAAAAAAAATTAACTCATTTTTATTGACAAAGACATAAAACATTGGTACAGTTACCAAAATGCTCAACACGAGCATAGAAAAGAATGAGGTTCATTATAGAACATAAGGATAGATTCACAGTAACAGATGTACAGCATAATACAGCATAACAGTCCTGATACATATTCTCAGAAAAATACAATTTCAGAATTAATGATGGGCTAAACACCCCCCTGTTCGGTTCACACCAGAACATCTCCCCCCCCCCCCCCAGTCCATACCAGGCTCTTCGGGTCTGGTATGGAATTTAAGGGGAACCCCATGCCAAAATCCATACCAGACCCTTATCCGAGCTTACAGCCTGGCAGGCCAGGAAAGGGGAAGAGCGCCCCCCCCCCCCCCCAACCATACCAGGCCACATGCTAACATGAGGAGTGCCTCCCAAAGCACCTTGTCCCCATGTTAATGGGGACAAGAATCTCTCCCCGACAACCCAAAGGGCTTGGTATAGATTTTGGGGGACCCCATGCCGTTTTTTTTTTTTTATTCTGTCATAGGGTTCCCCTTAACCACCTAAATACAAGACACTTTCACCCCCTTCCTTCCTAGACCCATTTTCAGCTTTCAGTGCTCATTAGTATCTATGGGAAATATTGGACTGCTTGGCATGGCACTGCTCCCTGTCTTTTGCATTGGCGCCTATGGGAACTATTGGTCAGCTTGACATGGCACTGCTTAAGAGAGAAAGAAAGGAGGCGCAAACATCTAGTGCATTACCCTTGGACACCTTTTAGAACTTTCATACCTTCCTCAGAGCGTGACTCCCGAAACATTTCAGAGGTCCAACGACAGGGATGAATACCTCCACGTGTGATGGACTAATTTAAAGCAATACATGCTCTTTATGTGAATATGTTAATGGCTTTTTAATAAAAGTCTGGAAGGTGTCCAAGGGTAATGCACTAGGTGTTAGCACCTCCTTTCTTTCTCTCTTATGCACTTCTGCTTGGAGTTTCCCACCTGAGGAGAGCGGCATGCCTATTATTCCCATTGGAGTGAGCGTTTGGGTGATAACATTGTTTTGACGTGGCACTGCTCCCTGTCTTTAACATTGGCATCTATGGGAAATATTGTGTCAGCTTGACACGGCACTGCTCCCCGTCTTTAACATGAGTGTCTATGGAAAATATTGGACAGATTGGCATGGCACTGCTCCCCGTCTTTAACATTGGCCTCTATGGGAAATGTTGGACAGTTTGGCATGGCACTACTCCCTGTCTTTAACATTGGCGCCTATGGGAAATCTTGGTCAGCTTGGCATGGCACTGCTCACGAACTTATTATAAGTGACAGCGACACAAAACTTGGAGAGCAATGAGAGGGGACCCAGGACTACAACATATCTATACATTTTAAAAGAGGAGTATGCCTGTACACTACACTGAACTAACTCAACACACTATTCACTAACTACCTGCCTAATCTCTATTGTCACACACTATACACAGCTGCTGTGTAAGCAGCAGCCTTATATAGTGTGGGGTGTGGACTTAGCCCCTGAGCCATGATTGGCAAAAGGCACCCTACCTTTGGGCAATCATGACTCTGACAGGACATTGTGCTGGTATTGGCCAAAGCATACAGGTCAGGTGCAGTCATGCAGTGCATTATGGGGTGCTCATCGGCGGGCAAACTTCACAAACATCGAGCTCATCGGCGGGCGAACACACAAACATCGAGCCCATCTCTACTCGGAACTAGGAAGGCTAAGAAGAATCAAATAAAATCATACATATATTCGTCAAAACATGAACATTTCCATAAACTCCATTACCTAATGCATTTAGCAAATCTCTCAAGTACAGTGAGGGGAAAAAAAAGTATCTGATCCCCTGCTGATTTTGTATATTTGCCCACTGACAAAGAAATGATCAGTCTATAATAGAATAAAAAAAAAATATCCAGAAAAACACATTTCAAAAAAGTTATAAATTGATTTGCTTTTTAGATTGTTGGCAATCACAGAGGTCAGACATTTCTGGTTGTTGGCCACTATATGCACACATCTTAGGAAGGATTTTGTCCCACTATTTTTTGCAGATCCTCTCAAAGTCATTAAGGTTTCTAGGCTGACGTTTGGTAACTCGAACCTTCAGCTCCCTCCACATATTTTCTATGGGATTATGGAGACTGGCTAGGACACTCCAGGACGTTAATGTGCTTCTTCTTAAACCACTCCTTTGTTGCCTTGGCCATGTGTTTTGGGCCATTGTCATGCTGGAATACCCATCCATGACCCATTTTCAATGCCCTGTCTGAGGGAAGGAGGTTCTTTCCCAAGATTTGAAGGTAGATGGCCCCATCCATTGCAGTGAAGTTGTCCTGTCCCCTTAGCAGAAAAACACCCCCAAAACATAATGTTTCCACCTCCATGTTTGACGATGGGGATGGTTATCTTGGGGTCATAGGCAGCATTCCTCCTCCTCCAAACACAGCAAGTTAAGTTGATGCCAAAGAACTCAATTTTGGTATCATCTGAACACAACACTTTCATCAAGTTCTCCTCTGAATCATTCAGATGTTCATTAGCAAACGGGCCCTGTACATGTGCTTTCTTGAGCAGGGGGACCTTGCGGGCACTGCAGGATTTCAGTCCTTTGCGACGTAGTGTGTTACCAATTGTTTTCTATGTGACTATGGTCCCAGCTGCCTTGAGATCATTGACAAGATTCTCCCATGTAGTTCTGGGCTGATTTCTCACCTTTCTCATGATCATTGAAACTTCACGAGGTGAGATCTTGCATGGAGCCCCAAACCGAGGGAGATTTACAGATATTTTGTGTTTCTTCTATTTTCGAATAATCACACCAACTGTTGTCACCTCTCACCAAGCTGCTTGGCAATAGTCTTGTAGCCCATTCCAGCCTTGTGTAGGTCTACAATTGTGTCCCTTACATCCTTGGAAGGCTCTTTGGTCTTGGCCATGATGGAGAGATTGGAATCTGATTGATTGCTTCTGTGGACAGGTGTCTTTTATGCAGGTGACAAGCTGAGTTTAGGAGCACTCCCTTTAAATGAGTGCTCCTAATCTCAGCTCGTTACCTGTATATAAGACACCTGGAATCCAGAAATCTTGCTGATTGATAGGAAATCAAATACTTTTTTCACCCATTAAAATGCAAATCAATTTATAACTTTTTTGAAATGCGTTTTTCTTGATATTTTTGTTATTCTGTCTTTCACTGTTATAATAAACCTACCATTAAAAATATAGACTGCTTATTTCTTTGTCAGTGGGCAAACGTACAAAATCAGCAGGGGATCAAACTTTTTCCCTCACTGTATGCAGCATAACAGTCCTGATTCATATTCTCAGCAAAATACCATCACAGAATTATACAGGCTAAGAAGAATCAGATAAAATTATACATATATTGGTCAAAATATGAACATTCCCATAAACTCTATGCTTTTAGCAAATCTCTCAAGTATTAGTAATAGTAAGGGTAGAAGAACACCATGCATCCCATACATTATTGTATTTTTTTGGGTAACCCCTATGTTCAAAAATGATTTTTTCATAGGGAAACACTTGATTTACCATTTGTAGCCACTAATGGACTGAGTGAGGGGTGGGTTGGATCCACTTAAGTGCCACAGCTTTACGGGCCAAGAATAATGTTTCCATTAGCATAGTCATAGTATGTCTGCCCACTGTTCCTCATCCAAAACACCTAGCAAGTATTTTAGTGGGATACATGGTACGGGTATAGATAAGACTGCAGACAGTACATCCATCGCCCGCTTCCAATATCGTGCAATAACTGAACACAGCCACAAAACGTGTAAAATCTGCACGTGAACAAATACACCAAGCACATGTAGGAGCAGGTACGCGATGCATGACATGCAGTCTGACGGGGGTTAAGTATGATTGATTCAACATATAAAGGTATATGAGTTTGTTATTTAAAGCTGGGGATACAGATAAATGGGATGAACATACCAGCATTTTAACATCTTGCCGACAGTGCTGTAGTCAAATGACGGCTACAGTGCAATCATCCAGTTCTGGGAGGACGTCAATAGAACTGCACCCCATGTTCCAAAACAGCTGCGGCACATACCTGGCACACTCTGTGATTGCTGTGCCCATCAGTTCTGCCTATCAGTGCAGCCTCATTAGTGCATCCTCATCAGTGCCCACCAGTGCCGCCTCATCAGTGTCTATCAGTGAAGCCTATCAGTGCTTCCTATCAGTGCAGCCTATCAGTGCTTCTTATCAGTGCCACCACATCAGTGCTTCTTATTAGTGTCCATCAGTGCAACCTCCTCAGTGCACATCAGTGAAGGAGAAAAATTACCTAGTTGTAAAATTTTATATCAGAAATTAAGAAAAACTTTTTTTCCAAATTTTTGGTCTTTTTTAGTTTGTTTAGGAACTCATGATTAACTCCTGATCTGTGCCCACCAGTGCCACCTCATCAGTGCCTATCAGTGCCAGCTATCATTGCCCATAAATGCCACCTATCAGTGCCCATCAGTGCAGCCTCATCAGCGCACTTTAGTGAAGGAGAAAAATTACCTGTTTGCATAATTTTAACAAACTATAAAAACCTTTTTTTGTTTTTTAATTTTCGGTTTGTTTAGCAAAAAAAAACAAAAAAAACAGTGATGATTAACTACTTTCCGCCCACCCACCATCAAATTACGGTGGAACGGTGCGGCTCTCGTTCTGGGAGGACATCATAAGAAGGCGCCCCAGAACGGCTGCTCTTGCGTACCCGCGGGGGCATGCAGAGCGGCGATCAAGGCCGTGACCCCGATCTTGGTAAAGAGCCAATGACATGGCTCCTTATAAATGTGATCGTCAGTGTCTAATCACAGCCGGTCACATGTAAATGCAGAAGTGCCATTTATTGGCACTGTCAGAGTGTGTGGCGAGGAAAGCCAATCAGCGGCTCCTCCTCAAAGGGGAGTGCAGGACAAGTAATCAGGGCACTGATCATCAGTGCCCTGAATACAGTAAAGCAAAAACAGTGCACATCAGTGACCCCAATCAGTGCCCACCAGTGACCTCAATCGGTGCCCATTAGTGATGAAAGTCAATGCCTATCAGTGCCTGCTCATCTGTGCCACCCGTCAGTGCACATCAGTGCCTCCTGTCAGTGCCCATCAGTGCTGCCGGTCAATGCCCATCAGTGCTGTCCACCAGTGCCACCTATCAGTGCTACCTATCAGTGCTCATCAGTGCCCCAAATCAGTGCCACCTATCAGTGCCCATCAGTGTAGCATATAAGTACACCCTCATCAGTGCCCATCAGTGCAGCCTATCAGTGCCACCTCATCAGCGCACATCAGTAAAGGAGAAAAATTACTTATTTACAAAATTTACTGACAGAAACTAAGAAAAACTCTTTTTTTAAAAATTTTCTGTCTTTTTACTTTTTTTTATTAAAAAATAAAAAAACCAGCAGTGATTAAATGCCACCAAAAGAAAGTTCTATTTGTGTGGGAAAAATGTTTTATAAAAATATCAAATGGGTACAGTGTTGCATGACCGCGCAATTGTCATTCAAAGTGCGACAGCGCTGAAAGCTGAAAATTGGCCTGGGCGGGAAGGGGGTGAAAGTGCCCACCCAGTAGGCAAGTGGTTAAACATAGGGCAGCGATAGCATTCCCATATAAAAGGTTTACTGTGGGAGCAAATTTTTTTTCTGCTGATGATCTGTGAAAAAAAAAAAAAATGCCCACCCAAGACATTTCTAAAATTCAGTAAAATTGGGTAAGAAAGGTCGCAGGGCGTATACACCAATAGAGGTGGAGACGCTCATTTCATGGTGACAAGCCATGTGTTGCAGTGTGTTAGTCTCAGCGCTCAGTACATTGTGGTTTCATGTGAGGAAGTATCGGAGCCACAGTCTGCTGCTCACATACATATACTGAGACGCTGACTATGACACATCTGGAGGTGGGGGGGCTGACTGAACATAATACCCTAGATTCTCAGTAACGACAGAGGCAATGACAGATAACTACAGAGAGCTCTCTGCTGCGCGACAGGCTCTGCGAGACAGCTACCAAAACCTGCAGAATGTCGCTGATTACTGCGAGAAGAACTACATGGAGGTAAGATTGGGGCAAAGTGGAAGGAATGGGTCCTTTAAGAAGCCCTTGCTTCAACTTTACAAACTCCCAGCTAATGCCATGTTTTTTCTTTTTTTTTTCACCCTGAAAGAGAAACACATAATGAGCTAGTATCCATCGCATACTAGCTCATTATGAAATACTTACCTTAGAACGAGCCCCCGCCCGTGCCGCCCGCTTACCTCTATTACGGGTGACATGTTCAGTCGCCCATCTTCCGGGATCGCGGCATCCGACCATCTGATTGGCCGGAGCCGCGGTGACGTCACTCCAGCGCACGCGCGCGGGAGCCCGAAGGTCACGGCACGGTCTCTGAAGAAACGACACCAACGGCCGTTCCTTCAGAGCGCATGCGTCAGTGACGTCACTGGCTGCGTGTAAGGTAAATATCTCCTAAACGGTACATGTTTAGGAGATATTTACAGTACCTATAGGTAAGCCTTATCATAGGCTTACCTAGAGGTACAACTTGCAGAGGAGGGTTTACTTCCTCTTTAAATGCTAACAATGATCTTCTCTTATTTCCTACTTTTTGAACTGTTAAAGATAAATGTTTTGTTATATCTGTTTAAACAGGGTAAAAAAATACCTGTTGATCCTGCCAGAAATCCAATGAGCTCAAAAGCTCTTGTGAATTCTGCCTCTGCTGAAATCCCAACCAATGTTACCACCTCTGATAACTGTAGTCTATCAGGAGGGCAGCCTAGAGAGAGAATTCTGCTCCTCCAGAGATACAGTACAGTGTGTGAGTGTTGTCACCCTATGAAAGGAAGTGTGTTATTGATAGAATCCCCAAGTGATAAGAAAGAGGAAAAACCCTGGAAAAAAGAAAACAAATGCACCCATCACACATGAAATACACACACTCACCGGTCACTTTATTAGGTACACCTGTTCAATTGCTTGGTAAAGCCCCGTACACACGTACTGATCGTCGGCCGAACAATCGGCCGTCTTTTGTCCAGGGCTGTTGTGTCTGTTGAAAACTGCAAAAGACTTCACACGAATTTTGTCGGCCAACAACAGCCGACTGCAGAAGTGATGTCATGTGATGGTTAACTTTCCTTGTCTTTTTCCTTTTCTGAGCATGCCCAATCTTGCAAATCTGCTGTCTGTCGGCCGAAATCTGTACTGACTGGCGAACAATCGGCCGTTCTGGTGTTGGCCAACAAAAATTTTAATGCCTGCACGACAGATTCTGTTCGGCCGAAAATGCGCTGTCGGCTGTCGGAAGCATCATACTAACAAGCCTACAATCGGCCGATCGGTCGTCGGCCGAATATTTACGGCCGACAATCGGTACGTGTGTACGGGGCTTTGCACAAATTGCTAATCAGCCAATCACATGGCAGCAATTCAGTGCATGTAGGCATCTAGAAAGGGGATTTAAGGTGGCATGGCTGTTGGTGCCAGGCAGGCTGGTCTGAGTATTTCAAAAACTGCTGATCTACTGGGATTTACATGCACACCTATCTCTAGGGTTTACAGAGAATGGTTGATGTCAGAGGAGAATGGGCAGATTGGTTTTAGATGATACAAAAGGCAACAGTAACTCAAAAAACACTCGTTACAACCAAGGTATGCAGAATACCATCTCTAAAAGCACAACACATTGAACCTTGAAGCAGATGGTGCCACTCCTGTCAGCTAAGAACCGGAAACTGAGGCTACAAGTCACACAGGCTCACCAAAATTGGACAATAGAAGATTGGAAAAAAAAATGGTCTAATGAGTCTTGAGTTCAGCTGCGACGTTCAGATGGTAGGATCAGATTTTGATGTTAACAACATGAAAGCCTGGATCCATCCTACCTTGTATTAACAGTTCAGGCTGGCTGTGGTGGTGTGATGGTGTGGGGGATATTTTCTTGGCACATTTTGGGCCCCTTAGTACCAATTGAGCGTTGTTTAAACGCCACGGCCTACCTGTGTATTGTTGCTGACCATGTCCATCCCTTTATGACTACAGTGTACCCATATTCTGATGGCTCCTTCCAGCAGGATAATGCACCATGTCACAAAGCTCAAATCATCTCACCACTGGTTTCTTCACCATGACAATGAGGTCACTGTAATCCAATGGCTTCCACACTCACCAGATCTCCATCCAGTAGAGCACCTTTGGGATGTGGTGGACTGGAAGATTCACATCATGGATGTGCAGCCAACAAATCTGCAGCAACTGCGTGATGCTATTGTGTCAGTATGGACCATAATCTCTGAGGAATGTTTCCAACACATTATTGAATCTATGCTACGAAGAATGAAGGCAGTTGAGAAGGCAAAAGGGGGTTCAACCCGGTAGTAGCAAGATGTACCTAATAAAATGACCGGTGAGTGTAGATACATAGATACTATGTTAAGGTACAGATACACTTTTATGTTGCCTCATCAAAATAGAACAATGGGAAATTGACCAAACATTTTTCTCCCAATTGATTTCTTGCTAGCTGAAACAGTTGATCCTGGAGACAAGTTGTATTTTTGGCACAGAGGGATTGTTCTCCAGTGTAGAGGATGCCAACACAGGAAAGAAAAAGGTGCAAAAAAGGGTCGAATCCAAAAAAAAAAGTGGTTCATACCCAATGACTGTCACCACACATTCGCAGGCAGGAGCTACTCACTGACACACAGGGGGTCATAGTCTTATATTAGCATTTTTTGACCAACCTATGTGATTATAAGGAGTCAGTGAGTACCTTTGAGGGAAGATGTTTGATGATGGTCTTTGAGCTTGGAGCAAAATTCTATTCGGATTTGATATTCAGTTGGAAGTTTGAGCTCCAGCTATGTTTTTGAACTGCAGAAGAAATGCAAAGCTGTTATTAAAAAAAAAAAAAAGGGATACGTTAACATTCAGGAGCATTAGGATTAGAGTAGGGGTTCAGGAATTTTTAATGTGCTTAAGATAGGATGGTATTCTTTGCTGTGGGGGTTCTGTGCCAAAAAACTACCAGATCCGTTATGGAGAGCTTATCGCGTCAAATGCTGTTACAATCATTTCTGTTCAGCACATTACTACTGTATTATTACTCCACATTGATCAGCATCTTCACAAACATCACTTGCAAGGAAGACTGAGCTGCCCTAACAGGGACACAGTATATTGCCAGCTAGAAATATTTTTTGGGCTTCATCAGGCTTTTCATTGCCAGTGTTGGTCATGTCACTTAAAAAAAGTAATTAGTTACCTGAGTAAAAAAGTAACCAATTACCAGGGAAAGTAACTTGCGTTACTTTAAAAAGAAAAAATCAAATATGTCAAATAACTTGTATGAGTGGTATTTGCTGAGTGGTACTGGCTGGCTTCATGGTACACTGGTACCTGCGTGGTACACTGCCGGTGTATAGGGTTGGTGGATAGGTGTATATAGTGGTCAGTGGATGTATAGGGTGAGTAGGTAGGTGTATAGAAGGGTCAGTGGGTGTATAGGGTGGATAGATAGGTGTATATAGGGGTCAGTGGGTGTATAGGGTGGGTAGGTAGGTGTATATAGGGGTCAGTGGGTGTATAGGGTGGGTAGGTAGGTGTATATAGGGGTCAGTGGGTGTATAGGGTGGGTAGGTAGTTGTATATAGGGGTCAGTGGGTGTATAGGGTGGGTAGGTAGGTAGGTGTATAGAAGGGTCAGTAGGTGTATAGGGTGGATAGATAGGTGTATATAGGGGTCAGTGGGTGTATAGGGTGGGTAGGTAGGTGTATATAGGTGTCAGTGGGTGTATAGGGTGGGTAGGTAGGTGTATATAGGGGTCAGTGGGTGTATAGGGTGGGTAGGTAGTTGTATATAGGGGTCAGTGGGTGTATAGGGTGGGTAGGTAGGTAGGTGTATATAGGGGTCAGTGGGTGTATAGGGTGGGTGGGTAGTTAGGTGTATATAGGGGTCAGTGGGTGTATAGGGTGGGTAGGTAGGTGTATATAGGGGTCAGTGGGTGTATAGGGGGGTAGATAGTTGTATATAGGGGTCAGTGGGTGTATAGGGTGGGTAGGTAGGTGTATATAGGGGTTAGTGGGTGTATAGGGTGGGTAGGTAGGTGTATATAGGGGTCAGTGAGTGTATAGGGTGGGTAGGTAGTTGTATATAGGGGTCAGTGGGTGTATAGGGTGGGTAGGTAGGTGTATATAGGGGTCAGTGGGTGTATAGGGTGGGTAGATAATTGTATATAGGGGTCAGTGGGTGTATAGGGTGGGTAGGTAGGTGTATATAGGGGTCAGTGGGTGTAAAGGGTGGGAAGGTAGGTGTATATAGGGGTCAGTTGGTGTATAGGGTGGGTAGGTAGGTATATAAGGTGGGTAGGTAGATGTATATGGGGGGGGGGGGGGTTGGTGAATGCACAGGTACAGTGCAGGGCTCTCACGGTTCCCCTCGGCCAGTCCACTCTCCCTCTCCGCTCTCCTCCATGTCACACATGCCAGTACCGCAGACATCAATGACAGGGTCATAGAGGAGTGAGAAGGAATTACACTACTGCTATCTAGTGGCGGTAGATGTAATTGCGGTAACGCCGTTTAAGTAATGGGAACGGCATTACCGCAGGGGGAAAAGTAATCAATTCAATTACTAGTTACCCACAAAAGTAACGGTGTTAAGTAACACTGTTTACTTTAACGCCGTTATTCCCATCATTGATCATTGCTCATCCATCAGCTCACCCACTACTCACTTAATTTAAACAAAACCCAATTTTCCCATCTTTGTACATGGTTTTGTATACAGTCTTCAAGTGTATTTAAAGTGAAAAGTCTCCTTGGAATGACTTCTCCATGAACATTAAACAGCCATTCACATGTGACTTGACCAATGCATAGCATCATGTTTGACTTCTGTCTGCGATCAGGCCGTCCAGCAATCAGTATTGGAAACTGCTGGCCATTTACTAGCGACGGCATGCAAGAGTAATTGGCGGATGAACTTCCAGTTTAAATCCAAAACTTTTTTCAGCTTTTGATAGAGTGGTTGCGGAATTAGAACCCATATCAGGTTTTTTTTATGTCCATCTCCCTAATGGAGAGATGCATTCAATTTGCCCAAGCGACCATCGATACCAAGACTGATATTGACAACAAAGTTGTCATCAGAACAGGAAAAGTGGGGAAATCTGTAAAGAAGAAGTCTCACCATGAACATTTTCTTCAGGGCTTTGTGGACAATCTGCTGGCTTCTGGTGTACATCCACGGCACAGTGCAGTAGATATCTACTAGTCGTGCACCCACACCGGAACGGATGTCAAATTGGGAGCAGCAGCTGTCTCCATGTAGCCAATGCCTCACAATTGACATCAATGGGACCACCTGCAATGGGATGCACAGAACACCTGTGCATGCCGTGTGGATTAACACGACCCTCACATGGGTGTATGGTGTAGTATGCTCACGTGAACAAGGAATTACAAGAATAGAGGTGAACAGTTGCAAATTCTTTGTTGATGATGGGTGCGTAGTTCTGTTATAACTTCCTTTGTAATTCCCCCTGGGTGAATTTATAAGGAAGAAGTGGTGAACATATATTTGCTTATAAAAGGGGAAAATGCAGCGCTATAAATAAAACATTAACAAATTATATCAGTATCACGATGAAAAATTTAAAAAAACAGTGTTTAACTAAAATAAAACACTTGACTATTTCAGTTAAACACTGTTTTTTTAAATGTTTCATCTTGATATTGATATCATTTGTTAATGTTTTATTTATAGCGCTGCATTTTTCTTTTTTTTTATGCACTTTTGGTGTTTATATATTTACACTAATTGCATGCTGCTGCTTTCTGACCATTTAGGCGCTGACACTAGATTTACTGATATATTTGCTTTTTTATGTCATATACACATTGAACAGCACTCTGGCTTTGTAAAATTTGATTGAAAATAATAAAAATTATAATGGAAAAAAAAAGAACAGCACTCTGGCCCGAGTCTCAGTTTTCACAGCCAACCACTGGGGTTAAAGTGGTTTTAAAGGTTCATTTTTTCCTTTAAAATAATAAACATATCATACTTACCTGCTCTGTGCAGTGGTTTTGCACAGAGCAGCCCCAATCCTCCTCTTCTTTGGTCCCCCGCAGGTGCTTGGTGCCCCCCTCATTGCCGAGTGCCCCTAGAGCAAGCTGCTTGCTCTGGGGGCACTCGTGCGTGCTCGCTCCCGAGCTGCCTCCTTGTGTCTATGGGACACACAGAGAGCGGCTTAGTCCCTCCCCTGCTCCCTCCTCACTGGCTGTGATTGACTCAGCCAATAAGGAGGAAGAGACCCGGGAGAGCCACTGCTCTCGTGCACATCACTGTATTGTACGTATTGGGGGGGGGGGCTGTGAAGGGAGCTGCACACTGAATGTTTCACCCTTTACAACCTCTTTAAACAAAGGCTTGTCATACCCAAATATTCCTGTATGGAACACTGTCCACACATGGGCTCTCAATCAGCGGAGCATTTCCAGAAGCATAAAGAAGTCACCATCCACAAAAGTGATCAGTTCATTCTAATGCGACCCACAAAAAAGATGTGCTTAGCCACGATCAGTGGTGGAGCAGCCAAAAGCCATTCCCCTGCAAGCCACTTGCAATGGCTTCTTCATTAACCTCCCTGGCGGTATGATTGTTTCTGATTTTAGGTGCTGAAAGCGGTACCATTATTTTGCATGTAATTCTTAAGGACGAGCAGCCCAAACCAAATATTTATATATGATTTTTTTTTACTGTGCGTTCTTCTTTATAACATCTCGGGTATGATAAAGTTTGAAACACAAAATCATAAATTATAATATAATAAATAACTATAAATAAGTTAAAGTGTATATATATATATATATATATATATATATGCGTGTGTGTATATCTATATATATATGTATATATATGTGTACTGTATATACGTATACATATAGTATATATATATATATATATATATATAGGTATACATATATTATATATATATATATATACTGTATATATGTATGTGCGTGTATACATATATATATATAGATATACGTGTAACATGATAAAACTCAAGTTATAATGTGATTAGGTAATTTTGATATATTCGCTTCTTATTCAAGTGAATGGTGAGTTTTTCATTATATTAGGTCCACTTTGTTATTCCTGCTCTGAGTTTTGCATATGTTGTCAAAGGAATACTATTATTCCTGAAAATCCTAGATGCATTAGGATTAGAAGGAATTCCAATAGCTTTATAGCACTTTGTAGAAAAACATCCTGGGATGATAGGGATAAAATGTGTATGATGTCAATTTTAAATAAAACATAGGCATTAGATGGTGGTAAGATGTACAGGGATTTTTTTTAATGACCTCTTTTCCAACCATACCATCAACATAATTTTATTACAGGTATTTATATAGCACAGACAATTAAGCAGCACTTTACATATATAATATATAATATATATATTGTGACAGGAAGTCAGGTAAATCTGTGGATGTAGTCACAGACAGGAGATACATTTCCACCTGGTTTAGAGAATTCACCAATTACTATAGGGTGTCGGCTGCAGAGATAGCCAGCAGGAAGTTGAAAACCATTCAGCTGTTCAGAATGAGGAAATGAAGGCCTATATAATTTGTCCAAAGGAAGACTAAGGATTGCTGCCTCCTGCCGCTGTGTGGGCTGGGAGAGGAGGACAGTCAGATGTGTGCCCCCTGAAAGCTGTGTGAGCATGGGGAAGACCTCCTGAAGCGATGTGGCTGAGGAGGGTAACAAGTGTGAAGACTACTCAAAGTGAGGTCTTGGATTGTTTCAAGGTGAAAAGAAACCAATGGACATTTCCTGTGTGAAGGGGAAATTAATTAAGACTGAAGACTACTCAAGGTGAGGTCTTGAACTATTTCTATGTGGAAGAAAATAAATGGACTATTGAGTGTCTGCTGTAGGATCAGCAAAGTTTGCTCCAACAGTAGGTTGGAGACAGACTTCATTAGATAGGTTCCAGTGTGTGGAAGGTAGCCGCCCACAGTGGCAAGGATTTTATTTATGTTTATTTTGAATTATGCTGTTTTTGGAGCCCCACAATATATATATATATATATATATATATATATATATATATATATATATATATATACATATACTGTATATACACAAACACAATATATACAGTATATACTGTATATTACATTGACATCAGTCCCTGCCCTTCAGGAGCTTGCAATCGAGGGTCCCTAACACACACATGCATACATACTCTAAGACCAATTGAAGTGATTGTAAGTTCTCTGATTTTTATTTTCTATTAAATAACAAACATGTTATACTTACCTCCTCTGTGCAGTGGTTTTGCACAGAGCAGCCCTGATCCTCCTCTTCTCGGGTCCCTGGCTGGAGCTACTGGCCCCTCCCTCCTGTTGAGTGCCCCCACAGCAAGCAGCTTGCTATGGGGGGCACCCGAGCCGAGATGCATCTCCGTGTATCCATTAAGGATGTGAACTGCCGTTCGGCCCTGTCCCCTCTCTCTCCTGATTGGCTAACTGAGTTTGATTGACAGCAGAAGGAGCCAATGGCACTGCTGCTGTGTCTCAGCCAATCAGGAGATAGAGTCCTGGATGGCTGAGACACTCGTGGACATCGCTGGATAGAGAGGGGGGTCAAGTAAGTATTAGGGGGGCTTAGGAGGGCTGCTGCATAGAGAAGGCATGTTATCTTATTACATAGAATTCATTAAGATAAAAAACCTTCTGACTTCTGAGCTTCTTCTTTAAGCTATGAACTGCCTTTGGAGTGTGGGAGAAAACCGGAGTAAAACCAGAGACAGGTGGTCCATTTACATCTGACCAACCATAGAGGATAACAATTACGATTTTATTAGGTAGATAGTGGGTTTTGTATTGTTGAGACAATGTGTTAAATAAAGCTATTTTCTACATTACTATATGTGTCAGATCACTAGGTCCTCTTACATTATACTTGTTTATGGATACAGCACACTGTGTGTACATTTGAGGTTGAGCTCAGTCAGGTTTTTACATCTCCTTTTTTCTGATTTTTAACCATAGAGGAGAGCAAGCTGTGTCTGTGTCCGCGGGGCGGACACCGACCTATCTTCGCCAGCTCAGCAGGGATCAGCAAACAAATTCCCTGCTGAGCAAACAGATCTCAGAAGGATTCAGCCCTGTGTGAAAGGATCCTTAGGCCCCTTTCATGCAGGTGTTCAGTCTAGATTAGTTTGTCATTTTTTCAGACGGATCCAGACTAAACCACAATGCATGTCTATGGATGGGCGGATGTAAATGGATGATCATCTGTTCACCTCCGCCTACATCCATGTCCATTCAGGTACATTTTTTTAAACAGAACAGTCAATGAACAGAACAGAATAGAAGTAAACGGATATAAATTGATGCCATCTGTAAATTGAAAATAATAGGATTTTTGACTTACCGTAAAATCCATTTCTCTGATGTTCATTGACGGACACAGCTCCTAATCTTAACCATTGGGTTATACTCCCCCCCCCCTACAGGAGTAGGACACTAGGCAGAAAAAAATCAGGCTATGTCTATGGGCAGTCCCAAGGGGTATACTCCCTCTCTCTGCTATAGGCACTCAGTTTTGTTCCAAGCAGTGTCAGAAGAATTACAACTCCACAGAGGGGTGGGTGTTGTGTCTGTCAATGAACATCAGAGAAATGGATTTTATAGTCAAAAATCCCATTTTCTCTTTCCTTCATTGACGGACACAGCTCCTAATCTTCTTAACCATTGGGATGTCCCAAAACAGTGTTAAATATGAGGGGTGGGAACAGCAAAAAATAAATTCCCAAGGCTAAACTATAGCCAACCAAGTAAACAGGAGCTCAACCAAAACAACTGGAGCCCACTGAAAAGAACAATACACCCTCAAAGAGGACCAGGTCCTCTAAACATCAGCCTGCAAAACTTTGCGGCCAAAGGCAGCATCTGCAGAAGCCACCACATCCACTTTATAGAACTTTGTGAAAGCGTGTATGACAACCTTGCAAATCTGCACTGATGCCTGATGACGGAAGGCCCGGGAGGCACTGAGCGCCCTAGTAGAGTGCACTTGACAGGGAAAGGAGGAACCTGACCCTTGATGGAATAGGCCTAAACCACTGTCTGTCTGATACATCTGGAAATAGTCGCAGGGAAAGCAAGCAACCCTTTCTGAGGCCCATCCGTGAGAACAAATAGTAAGTCTGATTTCTTAAAAGACTCCATAGCTTCCGGGTACACCCTAATTGCCCAGGCCACATCCAAGGCATGCAAAGCAATTCCCTTTGGCCTGGGACACAGAGAAGGTAACACAATGTCTTCATTCAAATGAAAATCAGATACAACCTTTGGAAGGAACGACGGACAGGGGTGAAGAACCACCTTATCTATGTGAACGACCAAGTAAGGTGAACGACAGGATAACACAGCTAATTCCGACACCCTGCCAGCAGAGGTGATAGCCACCAAAAAGTCCACCTTCTGGGACAGCGCAAGCAGAGGAATCTCCCGAAGATTCTCAAATGGAGGCTTCTGGAGGACTGATAGCACCAAATTGAGGTCCCAGGGTGGTAACGGAGACGGCACTGGAGGAGCAAAGTGCCGAACTCCCTGAAGAAAGTACGCACCAGGGAGTGTGTTTTCAGGGTTTTTACTCAAACCTGTTTACAGTTCCCAGGAAGGAAGGCAAGGTACATCCAATCCTGGACCTCAAGGTGCTGAACTGCTTTAAGCTGGTGACGAAGTTCAGAATGGAGTCCATTCACACGGTGATCGCATCCCTGCATTAGGGGGATTTTCTTTCCTCTATCGACATCAAGGATGCTTACCTTCACATTATAAAATGTGTCGGTCACAAGCGCTTCCTCCACTTTGGCATGGAAGAGGAGCATTATCAGTTTGTGGCGTTACCCTTTGGTCTCGCCTCTGCTTCTCGGGTCTTAACAAAAGTGTTAGCTCCATTGCTAGCATTGTTACACCAATGGGGGATTGAGGTACTGGGCTACTTGGACGACCTCCTTCTGCGAGCGGAGTCTCCTACTGCTCTGGTGAAAAACTTGGAAATCACCATACGATCTCTGAGGGAGTTCGGATGGATTCTACATTTTCAGAAGTCTGCTCTGCTTCTGTCCACAAAGCTGGACTATCTGGGTTAGCCAGAGTGCTCCTTCCTCTGGACAAACTCCAGGAACTGCATGCTGCGATTCATCTCCTGCTGTCCAGCAGATAGTCATTCCTCTGGACTTGCATGCGGTGCTGGGCCTGATGGTGTCTACCTTCGAGGTGGTTCCATTTGCACAGTTCCATTCGAGGTCCCTGCAAAGGGAGATTCTGGCCAATGGGACAAGACTCTGCAGCCTCTGGACAAACAGATCCGGCTGAGCTGGGGAACAAAAGAGACCCTGGTATGGTGGCTTTGTTCTCAGGTGCTTCGGCTGGGCAAATCTCTCCTCCCCTTGTATTGGACAGTGGTCACCACAGATGCCAGCCTGTCTGGCTAGGGAGGCGTCCTCGGCAAAAATTCTGCACAGGGGATCTGGACACTGGAAGAGTCCAGACCACCGATCAATGTTTTGGAATTCCGAGCGATCAGACTGTGCCCGGAACATTGGACAGATTGTCTGCAGGGATGTCTAGTGCACATAATCGGACAATGGCATGTCAATCACAAGGGGGGCACGAGAAGTGTCCTGGCGGCTCTGGAGGTAGCCAGCATTCTAAGGTGGGCAGAATGGTTCGTTCCACCCCTCTCCGCTGTACACCTTTCCGGGGTGGAAAACTGGCAGGCGGATTACCTCAGTCAGCAGGCGTTGGACCAAGGGGAGTGGCCCCTTAATCTGGAGGTGTTTCATCAGTTGTGTCTCCGATAGGGCATTCTCCATCGAAATGAGGGGGCTGTCGGCCAGGAGGAATGATGCAACTCAGGCTGAGACCCGGTCGTATGCGACCTTACAAGGCAAGTGGTGGGTCTATGTCGCGGCCGACCTAGCACGGAGCTGAGGTCTGCACGCACTCATTGACCAGACTGGGGTGACCACTGGATCTATATTTTCCAGCCCCTCACCCAGTCTGGCAGTTGATTGTAGATCTCACAGGAAAAAACCAAGAGAAAAATTCTATCTAAAAATAAAAAATTTGTTAGGACCAGAGATCCCAGCAAGGAACTAGGTTCTTACTCCTGATTAGGCAGTAAAAAACTGAGCACCTATAGCAGAGAGAGGGAGTATACCCCCTGGGACTGCCCATAGGAGTAGCCAGATTTTTTTCCGCCTTGTGTCCTACTCCTGTAGGGGACAATATAACCCAATGGTTAGGAAGATCAGGAGCTGTATCCGTCAATGAATGAAAGAGAAACATGACTGAACAGATGATGTCCGTGTGAAAGGGGTCTAAGTGTTATGGACCTGTGTTAGTGTAGGTGTAGGATTATAGTTGGTGGTTGTAAAGTGGTTAAGTGGTGATGAATAATTATAGGGATGGTTAAGTGTTTAGAGTTCATGTAAGAGATGGTTTAGTGTAAGAAATGGGTCTGGTGTAGGTAGCTATATAGCATAGTGCCCATTTACTTACCATGCTCAGATGCAGAAGGCAGGCCACTTTAATTCCATTAATATCAGCAAAAATCCATTCAGAGCAGGAAAACAAGAAAAAAAGATGATAGTCAACAGGCTGCAACCTTTTCCCACAGTTCCCTGGGTTCCTGGACATGCCCATGCCCAAGAAGTAAAAATTCCTCAGCTTCCCTTCATTGGCAGCTCAGAGAGGCCACACCTGGTGAGACAAAGGTAGATGGGCAAATGATCTGAAGCCAGGTTAGGGTCCTGTCAAAACTAAGGTGCAGCCACTTCAGTAAAACAAAGCAAATGTAGCACTGCCCCCTAGGGAGCTGCTGAAGATTACACTTTAAGGATTCCCCTGGGTTACCCATAGCAACTGCAAGCAGAAATCTTTATATTCTTGGCTCAGTCAAAGATTAGTCCAGGGAATGTTGTTTTGTGTTTTTTTGTAATTGGGATGGGAGAAGGGATGAGTGGGATACTCCAACTGTTAACTATTCACAATGCTGAGGACCCTAAACTTGAGAATGCGGCAAGGCCGCTACTTCGGCCTGCCACTTGAATGAAGATAAGGTAAATGTGTCTATGGAACTTCTCTTCAGGGTACTTCCCTAGTACCCCCTTTCTCTCTGTGCCAGCTGACACCCATCCACTGACTCTACACTCCAGAGCGGTCCTCTTCCTGGGCAGACCCATGCGCAAGTTCCTCTGTACTCACGGACACTGTTTTTCCAGATTCACAGATGCCCCAACTCCTATAGTCAGCTTCTCCTGGACCTCTAGGTTCAGCCTCGCATACACTGGTTCCCCAGGCCGACTGCCTGTGACCACCACCAACTGTTGCAGAAGAGGAGGCAGCCGCCACCCTCCTGGGACCTGGCTTCCCGCCCACAGACCTCTACCTCATGTGTCCATGGCTTTTTATACCCTATCCCATAATGCACCCCTGTCTGTGCCAACCCCTGAGACAGTACCAAAAGCCTGAGTGTCATTGGTCAGGTTTCCTCCAGCATCCAACTTGCCTCCCATTGGATCTGCCGGGGACACTCCCTGAGACCAGATCAATCACACTCTGGGCACACTGAGTAGACCTAACTATCAATCCTGCTCCCTGATAAGCCGAATGCATAAATGTTTTACCTGCTGCTCTTCTGGTAAGCAGAGAGAGCCAAAAACTACACTTCTACCTAACACCTGACTAGGAGGGTGCTACACAAAGAAATTCCAAATAAACCTAAATCAGAACCTTATATGATTATCCCCATCAGAGTCCCCCCTTACATCAGGGTCCTCATCAGAGTCTCTCACTTACATCAGAGTCTACCCTTACACACTTGCAACATGGCTATCCTCCTGTAAATGCTGGGGGAAAGCGCATGGTTGGTTGTTAGGATGCCTGCAGTCCAAGCAACCAACAACAGTACAATGACAGTGCAGCCAAAGGGAATCTGTCCTAGAGACTGGAGGGGGGCATAAGAGATCATGGGCTGACCTGAAGACCTTTTTATGACCTCTATGAGAAACGACTGACCCTAGCTGCAAGCCGTCATAATTTGGAGACCCCGGTTATAGAGAATATAATATGCAGCCACATGTTACCCTGATTAAGGCACCTAGACATTGCTGTAAAGAGTCCCTGTTTGTTCAGCTTTCCTAATCAGTCTCTGCAGTGTATGCATGTTCTTTACCATCATCAACTTGTTTTCATAATTTTTTAGTGAATGCAGGTTTTTGATATTCTAAATCAAAATGCTCTCAAAGTTTTATTACTTAAAAATGATTGATCCTCTTGAAGAGCTGTCCTTGGCTTCCCTACAGGCTCCCGACAAGCGCAAGGCTCTGGAGAACACCATGGCTCTAGTCACCCAGACCCTGGCCAGCGTGGTGTCTCAAGTAGGAATTGCTGCCAGATACATGTCAGAGATGCTGGAAGAACAGAGCTTGGTTCTGCAGAAGGAGGAGGCTAAAGTCCGAATTATCTCCCAGGTTAGTTACCAGCTGTTTTCACAAAGCATGTGTTGCCTATGGGCAGAATATTTCCCATGCATCCTAAGACCTCTTCATAACCCTTTCCTCCAACAGGAACCACAAAAACTCTAATGTGAATCTGTACTACATTTTTTAAAAAAAAATTCTGCAATATACACCACATAATAGTAACTTTACAAGACAGAAAAGCCTTTATAGCATGCATCTATGATATAGTTTTACATTATTACTGTGGCCTGGGTTTCCCTGCGCCAGCTGCCACCCTTATGCACAATGGCAGTGTCCTAACTGGCCATTGAAACAATGTCATATAGTCCAATGGAACTGCAGTTGTCAGGGCTTAAAGTATTACCAAACTCTGGTTTAAAAAAATGATATTCTAGTATGTATTCTTAACTCAGAAAAGTACTGTCTTATGCTCTCAGCCTCATCAAAATCTCTAAATACTTTTTTTTTTTTTTTTGCTGCTGTGATCCACCTTCCAGTCAGAGGGTGGATAGGTTCGTTCTCTCTGGTCCCACTGCATGTAGGAACATAGTCACCTTGTCCTAGCAACAAATGATACTGGGGTAGATTTAATATAATCTGGTGCAGCTATTCATAGTAGCCAATCAGCTTCTAACTTCAGCTTTTTCAGTTAAGCTTTGGCAATACAACCTGGAAGCTGAATGGTTTCTATGCAGAGCTGCACCAGATCTTTCACTCTCCAATTTTAGTAAATAGTCCCACTGTGTAGCTGACAGCATCTCAACAAATAATGTCACTGTGTAGACGACAGCATCCTAGCAACTAGTAACACTATGTAGCTGACAACATCCTAGCAACTGGTGACACTGTGTAGATGACAGCATCCTAGCAACTGGTGAGATTGTGTAGCTGACAACATCCCAATAACAAATGACACTGTGTAGACGACAGCATCCTAGCAACTGGTGACACTATGTAGCTGACAGCATGCCAACAACTAATGGCACTGTGTAGATGTTAGCATCCTAGCAACTGGTGACACTATGTAGCTGACAGCATCCTAGCAACTAGTGACACTGTGTAGCTGACAGCCTCCTAGCACCTAGTGACACTGTGTAGCTGACAGCATCCCAACAACTAATGACACTGTGTAGACGACAGCATCCTAGCAACTAGTGACACTATGTAGCTAACAGCATTTCTAGTATGGCATCCCAACAACTAATGATGCTGTGTAGACAACAGCATCCTAGTAACTGGTGACAGCATGTAGCTGACAGCATCCCAACAACTAATGATACTGTGTAGACAACAGAATCCTAGCAACTAGTGACACTATGCAGCTGACAGCATGCTAGTACAGCATCCCAAGAACAAATGACCCTGTGTAGACAACAGCATGCTAGCAACTGGTGACAGTTTATAGCTGACAGCATCCCAACAACTAATGACACTGTGTAGATGACAGCATCCTAGTACCTGGTGACACTGTGTAGCTGATAGCGTCCTAGCAATCAGTAAGGCGGTGGCACATGCCAAGATGTATACACATTACAACCACACTCTGAATATTAGGGCTTGTCTCTCTACCCCGATACAGAGTTGGTTTTAATTGCCTTTAGTTTCCTTAGTTATGAACTGGAAGTAATTCTTTTTGAATTTGTCACAGCAGTAGCAACCTATTGTGAACGTGGTAGAAGTAAGTACTATATGTCGCACATGTCAGAACTCTTAACGAAACTGTGGCAAGGCTTTCATAAAGTAGGCACAGGACTTTCTAAATGGATCATGCCACCAGAAAAGTGTTGCACATGCTTTATTGAATCGCTCCTAATAATTTGGAAGGGTGTGATAGCTAGGTATCCACAGGCTTTTGGCAAAATAGTCTAGTATCAAAAGCCTAAAAAAGTTTTAACCCTTCCTCATTGTGTCTCAGCCTAAAAAAGGTTTGGCTAAAGTTTTTAATTTACCTTAGTCAATGTGCATAAATATGAACAGGAGCGGAGTATGTCCTTAGCCTAGGGATGGAAGTTGGAAGGTATTGCACTGTAATAAACACTATCTACAATGGAAGATGGAGAGCAAACAGTGAGAGTTCTTGTGCAGACCTTTGTGCACTGATAAAGGTAGAGCATGCGTCTGATAGCACAATAAAAATAAAACTTTCTTCACCGACTCTGCAAATGTAATGCTATGGACATAATATATTTAGAGATATGACTAAATGCTTCCATCTACTGTTATTTTGGAAAATTGTTTTTTTTTTTCATTGAAATAAATTCCATTGTCTTTTTTTGATGATTTTTGCCGTTGGAATTTGCTAGCTGTCAAGGTAATTTTAGGAATAATTACATATGCAGCTCCTTCATTTTCAAAGCCAACTCCCTAAATTGTACGAAGCAGACTCTGCAAAGAAGGACAATGATGGGCCAGCTCAACTTGAAACAAATATTTTAGTACTGAGAAATTACTGTGGGGTTATCCCCTGTCACCAGGTATCTCTCTGTGGCTACAATATCAATATTTAGTCTATGTCTCTCTTCTGCCACAAAGGGTGTCACTCTCTTGTAGTTATTTAAAAAGATGACAGCATCACAGGTTTGTATCAAGTCCAGTAGAAGGTTTATTAGAAGTCAGAGACCATAGTCAATGCATTTTGGTGGCTCATCACTCCCTTTTCATTAGGGCTGAAGAAGAAAAAATAATAAAATTACATAAAACAATATAAAACAATATACATAAAAAATTGTCAGAGCAAACAACCTATTGAAAAAGTATGGTGCATTGATGTAATAAATACGGTATATAGAATGCATAATCATCTCATTTGTTTACACCTAAGAGGGCTTTGTATGTGGATTCTGCATCATATAAATATATGCAGTTTATGTTGTGCTTACCCTCGAAGGACCCACTGTTTCTTGGGTCCCCTGTTTCTGTGCCCACAACTCTGCAAATAGCACCATACAAACAATTGATGTAGAGAGCAACCCCACCTCCAAAACCATATATTGGGGTTATCCTAACTAAGGGGAGCTATGCCATCATAATAGTTCAGCAGTCAGTAATATACCCTCTATCTTTTGCTGGCCAGCTTATTGGGGCCCAACTCTTATGTTGCAGCACCCAGGATAATGTCTCTTTCTAATACTTGCAAACAACACTGTTCATCTTTGTTAAAGTATAATGGGGTTTGGCCAATAGTCTCTCACTAACCTCTGCAATAGCAGGTGATCTCCCTCTGTTCCCTGTTTGCAGCACAACTGATCATTGTTTGTGGTGTCCTTCGCCTTGATCAGTCCCCATCAGCGTCTGTGTCTCCAGTGTCCCATAATGCCTGCCTCTGTTCCTCTCTCCCTCTCAGGTGCAGTGGTGAGTAATCTGCTGGCAGCCTGAAGCACACACAGTCACTCTGAATGTCCTTCACACTCTCTTTCTTGGCCTGGGAGCAAAAACCTACCCCTTTTCCTTCCTGTTGTAGGCTGTAACTACTCTGATATCTGTAGTTTCTTTCATAAGGCAACTTAATCTATTAGGAACTATTTTTCCCACAACCCCCTGTTCTTTACAGCGTTCATAGGGATCCAAGCGATCCTTCCTCTGTATGGTGGGCAGACCCAGCGGGCTACACAGGTTCTGTAATCACAGTCACAAATGCAGCTGTGCCTGTCCCTCTTTTGACAAAAGCAAGGACAGCATAAAAAAACAATGAAGCTGCAGCTGCTCCTCACCCTTTGAAGTGCGGACCACGACTGTAAGAAAAATAAAAAAAAACCTGTATATATATATATATATATATATATATATATATATATATATATATATATAATTACGAACAGTTTATACGAGAGGTGTCCAAAAGTTCATGGCCCGAAATGGAAGGAGTGACCACACAGACATGAAACTGGAAGAAGAGGGTTTGGAGTGGTCCATCAGCAACAGGCAAAGTGATGACAACAGCCTTCTGGGGGTGCTGCACACCCTCATAATCCCAGAAGACTGTCATCATCACTCTAGCCACTAATGGAACTCTACAAGTCTTCTTCCACTGTCTCCATTGACTACAGGAGGGGGCAAACTATTTGTAAGGAGCGAATGAAAACAGCATTTCATGCATGCACCATTTTCAGCGGTGAACATCTGGAAGAGTAGCTTGGTGCAGTGATAAAGTAACATGTCTGTGTGGTCACTTCTTCCATGTTGGGCAGTGACATTTTGGGACGCCCCTCATGTAAAGATAAAACAAAAAAAAAAAAAAACACAAAGATCTAATACAAATAGGAATATAATCATAAAACCCCATGAAACGATAAAAGCAATAACCAAGGAAACACTGCAGATAATATATAACAATAAAATTATACAATAGTAAATGATCGATCGTGATCAAATTACTCACACAACCAAAAAGCCAACCAAGAAAAAAAAGAAACAATATTTAAAAGTAACCATACTGTATACTGTATCCAGAGAGGAAGAAGAGTTTATTGTAATAGATGACATAATGATAACTTAATTAGCAGTCTGAGATATGGACGGCGAGAAATATACTATGAGTATTCTGCGTAAGAATGAATAACATATGAGGATTAATGCATGCAGAATAAAAAAAAAGTGTTAGTAAGGAATAGCAGGGGAAAAGGTGTTGGAATTATAGCAGGAAAAATAAATAGATATATACATGAGCCAGTACATATGGTTGAGATGAAAGGTACCCTGTTTGGCAGGATGTGAGAGAGAATTTGTGAGTAGAAGAGGAGGTGGAACTCAGAAGTCAACTACCTGTGCATGGCCAATGAACTGTGAGAGGGGAATTCTCCTCCCTACAGCTGCACATACTCAAACTGGAGGGGATGTTCATACCATCATTGGTAACGTAACCATATTAGGTCAATGCCATTGACCTGATATGGCTATGTGGCCATCCTAAGTCTAAGTCAATGTCATTGACATAATATGGCTATTTGGCCATCATAAGTCTAAGTCAATGTCATTGACCTGATATGGCCATGTGGTCATCCTAGATCTGAGTCAATGTCATTGACCTAAAATGGCCATTTGGCCATATTAGGTCAATGATGTGTTGCACATATGGTTAATAAACTTCACAGTGCATAAGGGGATGTGTGAAATTAGGGTGCTTTAATAAATGGTAGCTGCAATGAAATAGAGTACATTTGTCACTCTGGGAACGGGTGTAACTGACAGGACGTTCCCACCAGAAACAAGTAACTAAGTTCTCCTTTTCACTTGCTGTGCCTTCAGAAATGTGTCCTCTCTCTAAAAACATAGTTTTATTTGCAAGATTTTATTACTGAGAATATGATAGAATTTTATTTTGGGAGGGGGGGGGGGGGTAATTTATACATCATTTCTACTTTCCCTAACAAAATGTTATGTCATCCTGGACATAGGCAGATATGGTATGGTACAGCATAATTTTCTTTCTGTCTAGCAATTTCTTTAGGGGGTAAGGGGTAAGTAGCTGGTGAGGCATCCTCTCTATGACAGTTGCTCCCATGGGTGGTCAGTCACAGTTCCCCACTAGGCCAATTGCTGGTTATAATACCTGGTGGTATCTTCTTGCTAGTACACCAAGCTATTTGTTAAACTCTTTTCATAACATATTTGTGTAAGTTACTGTAATTCAAAAAGGGATGATAAAGAACTATCTGACACACTCTTACTTTTGTCCCTTCCCTCACCTAAAAGGCTAAATATACATTTGTCAAGTTAGTTTTTATTATTTATGTTTAGATTAGAACTTATTTAACAATGTCAGAAGCCGCAACATTTGGCCAAGGAAATAATTCAAAATGACAATATACAGTTCCTATAAAAATGGTTTAAATGTAAACCAGTAAAACAGGGCCTAGAAAGGAGTCGCAGTGAGCACCAGGATATACAGCGGTCGGTTAAAAACGAATAGGTGGGAATAGAAAGCATGGAGGCCTTAACTACCAGGTTTTTTGCCACGTCAGGTTATAGTTACCACTAATAACATTGTTCATTTTTGTGGCCAACTTTTTTCCTCTTTAATTCAGTTCCATCACCTAAAACTGTACTTGCCTTACTATCTACAATCAAAGTTCATGGCCGAGGAATGACAGCTGCTTTCCAGGTTCCCAATACAAAAGTAGTAGCAGAAAAAAAGACAATTGAGGTTTTTGCATTGTAAAGGAAATAATATAATAGAAGACTTGGGGGACAGTATCAGAAGGAGAGTTAAACAGTGTAGTTACAGATAAAAAGTGTAGCATTTACCCCCAGAGAGGTCACTGAAAATAACCCAGGTCTCCCTTACCTGTCCAGAGGCTGCCAGCCCAGGTACCAGCTCCAGAACACACGGGCAAAACCTAGGTTCAGTCTCGGGTGTCTTTTTGAAGAATTATTGCAGTGCTTGGGTAGAGAGATGAGGGTGCAGGATACTTGAAAGCAAGCACAGGCATTAGAGAACAAATTCTCAGGAAAAGTCCTTCCGTAGCAGCCTTTAAAGAAAATTAGCTAGCCATCCCCTCTACCTCCAGAAGTTCTTAAAAAAGAACTCCAGGCAAAATTTGTATTTTCCCATGCAGTGGGGCTGTGCCCATACAGCATGAGTTATCTGCTCGTTTTGTCCAGTGGCGCAAAGAAAAGCTATCCTTTCCCAATCCTTCCCCACTGCATGGGAAAATAAAAATGTTGCCCGAATTTCTTCTTTTAGTAGTGCTGGAGGTAGAGGGGATAGCTAGCTAGTCTCCCTGCGAGCAGTCATTATCTTTTTGAGGTTGAAGGATTATAAGAGGTGCATGGAAGTCAGCCAGCCCCCAGTCTGATGTACTCACCCTCCAGTCTGTCACCAACCAAGTAGACCTGTCTCATGATACAAAGAACAGGGGTTTAGTTGACACGCATTTGCAAACGCATGTGTAAGCTGCAGAGCCACGACATGGCACCCTGTTTTATCTGCAGTCCTAACACTTTCTAATTTAATGTCTCCACACTGGGAGCACATGGTTGCTAATGGATGGATGGGGGAACAGGTGGGAGGGAGACAGCCCAAACCTCCCCCAACCCACCCCCATCCATGACTGGTCTGTTGTCTCAAAACTCAAATAACTAAGTTGTAACGATGGTACAAACTGGAAAGGACCAGCTGAGAAGCATTAAACCTCCATCCCCTTTAGGGATGGAGACGCCGGGCACTACCTGCTTGGGTCTCACTTAAAGTCCCACCAAGCCTATTGTGTCTGTGTCATTATCTTTTTAGCAACTTCTGGAGTCTAACCCTCAAAGCACAGACACAGCTGGAGCTCTAGGCAAAAGGTCTTACTCTCAATGTACAGAGACAGCTCCCCAACCAGCTTCCCTGTAACACTCTTTAGGGAAAGAGGTCCTTCTCTATCCCAGATTCCTAAGCTAGTGCCTCCTCCCATTTTCTTTTGGTTCAGATTAGTTTAGGCCCTTGGCCAAGCACATGCTGAGACCTCATAAGAACAGCTTTTCAGTAGCACAAGCTGCCTCCCAGGGGCAGAGGCCCCAGAAGAGAGAGCACTCTGATCAGACCCTCCCAGACATTTAACCTTTCCCCAGCCATAACTTCTAGGCTTCCCTCCCAGGGATTGGCTGGGGTCAGATACATTTTCATCACTCAGTGATTAACCCTCTTAATCTTTTTCTGGAAGCTTCTTCCAGAGGCAGGCAGGAGCAATTAACCACCAGGCTTTGGGATAGACCTGACCAGGCCTGGAAAATAAATTGCTACTTAGATGGGTGCAGCAGAGCCAAAAATGTAATTTATCCAGCTTAGGGCAGAGTGCTACAAAAATATCTATAAAGTGTTACTAACTCTCTTGTAGCTGGACTCCCCAGTTTTCTCTAGAATCCAACAAATCTATTGGATGAGTGTAATGTCATCATAGGGTTTATAATGGCTGCAGCAATAATTAAAACTTGGAAAGGTGGGGATTTCCCGCCACTGGTGGCCATTCAAAAATATAGGAAGCCAGCACTTTGTTTATACAAACCTAAAAAAAATGTTAAGGTTGGATTTACTTTTAAAGGCTCATACCTGCTTTGTTCCCTTATGCATATAATAATTCAAATGCTATTTCTTTCCTAGTAGAACTGTAATTACAGCAGAGTGTATGGAATGCAGTGTGCATACTGGAAGCAGTTATAAGGCTCCGTTCACATATTGGCTTCCCGGATCGTGGGCAGAATCTCTGCGATTCTGAATCACGGCAAATCGCAGGATGCCCACGCAATTTCCGTCACCTACAATGGCACCCCAAACGTGGCACGATTTTGCAGGTTTTGTAAAATTGAGCAAACAGAAGTTCTTGTACTCGCCGAGTGACAATCGTGGCAAAATCGCGCTGCATTTAAGGTGCCATTGGAAGTGATGGAAATCACGTGGGTGTCCTGCAGTCTGCCGCGATTCTGAATCGTGGGCAGAATCGCGGTGATTCTTCCCGCGATCCAGGACACCAATATGTGAACAGAGCCTTAAAGTATTTAATAAAATCATCTGCATTCCATAGACACAGCTGTGTTTGTATTGTCCCCAAGTGGTAAGGAAATTATAGACTATCATCCATGCCTATGGTATATAACATTACAATAAAATTTTCATTCTATTTTTGTCTGCAGTTAATAGATATCCATGGCGAAAAAGTTTCCCGGCGCAAAATTGGAGGTTTGACAACTTCGAAGAAGTTCCCACACACTCAAAAAATTGTGTATGGAGAGAACAAAGGGCCACAGTCCACGTATACCAGAAATCCCATTAATTTCTCTTCCCTTGATAACACTGGTCATGGAGTCATGGTGAGCCTTTCAGTCCTTTTGTATGCTATTGCTCTTCATAAAGCCTAATTGAAGCCACATAAATGGATATTACATCAGATAAAAATTGTACATTGTACATTTTGTGTAGTTTTACATCCACTTTCCTTTGACAATAGTTGTGCAGGGTTCTTAAATACGATTGTGCAGTACAATAGCCACCAGAGTTTGACCTAGTACATTCAATAATCAGCTCTCAGTAAAAGACCTGGTCAGACACGCCCCTTCTCTGCAATATAAGTCTGTGTGAAGACACTTGTGATGAGGGGTGTGGTTATGCTTAGCGATGCCAGCACAGAGCACTGGTGTGGAAGGACAAAAGACCTTTAGGAGAAAAAGGGTATCCTAAGGCAGCATTTGTCAATCTTTTTTCAGTCCAGGCACCCTTTAAAATTACAGACAATCTCAAGACACCCTTTAAAATTCTGCACAGTCTCAAGGCAATCCATTCTAAAATGCAAAAAACTATGCTAATCGGTTTACATAATGCAGCAAAATCCAAAAGTCTAAGTTGAACACTCAAGGTTAGATGTGATTTATTCTTCCAAAGCAAATACACTTTTTGCACACTGGGCCGCTGATAGGGGGGGGGGGGGAACCACCAGTTCTCCTGTAGAGGGCCCGGGCACAGAGGAGGGGGCCCAACAGCATGGGGAATCAGTGTGGTCGGGCAGAGGGACAATTACAGAAGGAAGCTCTGTGTTGCTCTCTGCAGCAGCTGAAAGCCAGTTGCTCCCCCTCTTGCCAGCTTTCAGCTGCTGCGGGGAGGGACACAGACACAGGGCATCGTTCCTGTAATTGCTTCTCCAAAAACAATCCCCCTACCTATTCTGCCTGCTTCTTTATATCCCCCCCTCCCGCAGGACCGCAGGCTTCCCTGTCCTGTAAAAAAATAACAAATTGTAGAAAAAAAAAAAATAAACATTGTAATAAATAATTCTAAAAAAAATGTAAGATGAAATAATTTTAAAAGTTTTTAACATTAAAGAAAAAAATGATATAATTTTTTCTAAAATGTAAAAAATAAATTAAAGGCTAATTCACACAAGTTCTCTGTTATGTTTGTGTCTGCTAATAATGGTTTTAGTGTATTTTTAGTAAAATTATTGTCTTGATATATTTGGGGGGTGGGGGGGCCCGGGGGGGCCCCTGCCAGGTAGGCTGTATGAGGCCCTGTGATTTCTAACAGCAGCCCTGCTGACTAGTCATCCAATGTTTCTCTTCAACCCTAATTTCTCTCCATCAGTCAGTGTCAAACAAGGATGGTCAAACCAGGATGCTGTGGAGGCAACAGACATCCTCGTTATCAACTGATGACGTCATTGGTTTTTAGGATGCCAGTGTCTAGTCCTAATGGTGCATTATAAAAACCAATAGTTTTTTTGTAACCAAATGGCAGGCTTCACTCACCTGCTGGCTTGTATACAATTTTTGATCCAATTTTTAGGCATTTTGCCAAGGTACCTATGAAGAAACCTCAAGGCACCTCAAGGGTTAGGAAAGGCTGTGTTAAGGTATTACCAAGAAAAATCTGTCACAAACTATAACATGTGGAGGCACAAAACTATAAACAGGTAGGAGACTTTAACTGGGTTTTAAAATGATTCTAAAGGCTTTTGTTCAACCAATAAACATCTTATACTTACCTGCTGTGTGCAATGGTTTTGCACTTAACGGCCCCGAACCTCCTCTTCTGGGGTCCCCCGTCAGTGCTCTCCACTCCTTTTATTCTCTGAGTGCCCTCATAACAAGCCACTTGTAATGGGGGCACTCATGCAGTTGTGGTCCCAAGCAAGGCTGTGGTTGTCCAATGACACGCACAGCTTTGCTTATTCCCACCCCCTGCTCACTTTTTATTGGTTTTGACTGACAGCAGCAGGAACCAATGGCTCCCACTGCCATCAGAGCCTCTAGTGAGACCAGGAAGAGGAGATAAGAGCTGCAGCAAATGGGCACAGCACTGGATCGTAAGATGACTCAGGTAAGTTTTTAGGTGGGGTCTCTGGGAACTGATATTGGAGGTTTTTTTACCTTAATGCAGAGAATGCATTAAGGCGGGGGTGTCAAACTCAATTTCATCAGCTTCAGCATTAAGGATGCCCTCATAGGGCCAGTTGTATCTGTAGGACTATGTATATGTATCCAGGATGCAGGGTGCAGGAACTTAACATCATTCCCACCTTAGATTGTAAGCTCCTTGAGGGCAGGGACTGATGTGAATGTGCAATGTATATGTAAAGCGCTGCGTAAATTGACAGCGCTATTAAGTACCTGAAATAAATTCCCCCCACTGAACCGCATCAAACGGTAGGTGTGGCTAAATTGCACTAACAGTGGGAGAATCTAAAAAGGGGCAATATACAGTAGTTTTAGGGGTGCCCTATCCACAGAGAGTAGAGTTCAGGTGTGCGCTATATCCATAATGCAGAGTTCAGGAGTATACTACATACAGATTGCAGAGTTCAGGGGTGCGCTATGTACATAATGCAGCGTTCAGGAGTATACTACATACAGAGTGCAGAGTTCAGGGGTGCGCTATGTACATAATGCAGAGTTCAGGAGTATACCACAGAGTGCAGAGTTCAGGGGTGCGCTATGTACATAATGCAGAGTTCAGGAGTATACTACATACAGAGTGCAGAGTTCAGGGGTGCGCTATGTACATAATGCATAGTTCAGGAGTATACTACATACAGAGTGCAGGGTTCAGGAGTGTGCAAGGCACAGAGTGCCTTGTTCAGGAGTATGCTACATACAGGTTCCAGAGTTTAGTTCAAAAGCCATGGGTGCAAGTGCCACATAAAAAGACTGAGGGGCCAGATTCGGCCCAGGGGCCTTGTGTTTGGCACATGTGCATTAAAGTAAAAAACCTTTTTACCTTTATAACCCATTTAAGAATGGCAAAAAATGTTGGGTACACCAATTAATCCTTAGGGGTCTGTTTATAAACAATTTTCTGTGCAATGTCTCAAGTATTCCCACAGTTGTCACAATTAACCCATATAATTTGCCGAATGCGTTTATTTCCTATGATCATCAGCTCCAACTAGTGGCCATATTGCGGCATTTTCCTGAAATGCCTCAATCAGAAAATGATGAAAATTCCTTGAGATGGCTGTGAGGATGCTTGACACATTCTCACAATATTTAATAAATAGACCCCTTATCAACCAATACAATTCCTCTTAAATTGATCTGAAATAAAATGAACAAATCTGATGTGGTGACTGCTCATTATTACTAATTCTAATGTTCCTTTAAATAAGCCCATTTTACAATAGAAACGTAGAGTGATTGCCTGATTAATAACAGTGAGAAAGTATAATCAGTGATTATACTTTCTCACTGTTATTGCAGAAGTGTCAAGCAAAAAGGTCCCCAAAGCGGCTTTCATATCTCTTATTGCAGTTAGCCTACCAAATTTCAACGTCACATATAAAAACCTGTCAACCGCACACAAAGAATACAATAAAGTAGTGAAGCGCCTCATAGTAATAATTTTGGTCCCAGAAAATGCATGTTTTAGTCTGAATAAAGCCAAGGAGTAGCCACACGGGGGGGGGGGGGGATAAATCTTTCAATTCTTTTTTTTTCCTTTTTACTCTAGGGGCCTTCTCTTCAGGCCTTTAATAATTCTGTTTTGTTTTTTTTCTTCATTTAAAAAGACAGTCTGCGGTAAGTATGATTAAATGACATCATTATTAATGTGCTATTTATAATGGACTTTTAAGAAATCCGTTTAGCCAACAGCTGGTGAAAGCAATGCTGATATTATACAATGTCGGAGCCAGCAGAGCAGAAAGGCGCCCCATACAAACCACAGCCAGAGTGTTGAGCCATACCGAAAAGAGAAGTAGAACTAAAAACCAGAAATAAAATGAGACAAGTGAAACAATGACTCCAGTTCCCAGCATTGGCTGTATATATCTCAATGTCCAGTCTCTGTGGAGAGCCTGTTTTATAGAATGGAAGGCCCCATTAATACCTGAGCAGAGCAGAAACGTGGGCAGAAATGCGCGTTTCTGTCCACATTTCTGCAAACGTGTGGAAAACACGCTACGATGGGCAATACGCTTGCGGTGCAATAATTCCTAATGGCACCCCAAACATGGGTAGCAAAAATGTGCTATGCCAACTGCACTTGGCTCAGTGCCAAAATTTGGCACTTGAGTTTCTTTGGCACGTTTTTAACGTGACAGGCAGCCTATTCAAGTCCATTGGCTGTTAAGCGAAAAACATGACAAAAATGTGCTAAAACGTGTGTCTCAAAACACTATGCTAAGATGTGAATGTAGCCCTAGTAAAAAATTGCTGTCATTCTCACAGGTTAATCTAAGGGTGCTTCAGCAGCCAATAAAGAACTGTTCCAATGGATGTTACCGAGCAGCCGGCTTTATTGTATCAGAGGGTTATTGCTACATTTCAAAGGCATGTTTGCTTCAGCATTGGTTCCCAGTCTCCCAGGTAATCCGCAGTAAAGTATGTTTTTTTTGTAGACATCAGGGAGGAGTCCCCCATGCAACTCAAATTGGGTCCGTTTTTTTTTCACCTCGAAGGGTAAGAAGGTAGCTTTGCTTAACCTCAGAGGTGTCTCTAGGAAATTATTAGGGTTCAAGAACTCCTCAAGGGGAGAGGCACTGACATTTGATCAGGGGAGGACTGGGCCAGGGGGCAGGGGGGCAATTGCCCCCTGGGCTGCTCTGATGCCCTGTAAAAAGGCTGCACTGCTTCTGCCACAGACATGCCTAAATGATTCCTGGTGAAGAGAAGTAAGAAGTCCCCGCTGCTGACCTACTGAGTGCAGGATGAAGACAACAACAGAGCACAGGCCTCCCCCCCCCTCCGCCCACCCCCCAGCATGGATGGTGTAAACTGTGTCTGAGCAGAGGCTGGTTCCATGCCCCACAGGAGACTCTCCCCCGGCAAGCTCCAACCAACCTGTCCCAGCCCCCCCAACTTCCCCCTGCTGGCCAGGTTAGGAACCCAGATTCGGCCTAAAGAGTACCTGGAGCGAAGCTTCAGCCTGGAATGGGGGTCAGAAGGAGGCTGGGAAGAGGGAGAGTGGGAGGGGGGCCAAGCTGCTGCACCATGGGCCTCAGGATTGTACTTGCCCCGGGCCGAAAGTTGCCAGTCAACCCCTGCATTTATTGACGTAACACTTTTTTGGGGGCTGCCGGAGAGTTGTGGCTTTGCATATGTTGTACACTGGGACTTATGTTAAATAAATCCATACTCTACTTTTGACATCCTTTTTTTTTTTAAGTTTCACTTCCATAGCAGTAGACTGAATATCCTATAGTATTATACAATGAAGCCAAATTAAGTAAGCGTGTTCCTGATAATTGATCAGTTCCCAGCTGTCTTACAGTGCTGTGATAAAGTATTTGCCCCTTTCTGATTTTTTTTTTTTTTTGCATATTTGTCACACCTAAATGATTCAGATCATCAAACGAATTTTAATATTACATAAAGATAAACCAAATAGATCCAAAATGCAGTTTTTAAAAAAGCTGTCCAAACCTTCCAAACCCTATATGAAAAAGCAATTGTCACCCCCCGACACACCCTTGCTAAATCATGAATAAACTGTGATTAGCCACATTTTTTGGAAGGCTGAGTTAAATTTCACTTGCCACACCCAGCCCTGATTACTACCAGACCTGTTGATTTAAGAAATCGCTTCAATAGAAGCTGTCTGACGAAGTGAAGCACACTTAGTCCCGGTTCACACATATGCGATGCGGGAACCCTGCAAATTCATGTTCCAAAATGTGAACACCCATGCGATACGATTCTGGTGCGGACTTAAAAAAGGGTCCTGTGCGAGTTGTGTCCGAATCCGATGCAAATTCAGCCATACAATGCTAAATTTGCATTGCACAGACATTGCATGTGAATTGCAGAGTAGAGATGTACAGAACTGTTCGCCGGCGAACAGTTCCTGGCGAACTTCGCATGTTCGCGTTCGCCGCTGCGGGCGAACATATGCGATGTTCGGTCCGCCTCCTATACATCATCATTGAGGCAAACTTTGACCCTGAACATCACAGTCAGCAGACACATTCCAGGCCAATCAGCATACCTCCCTCCCACCTCCTATAAATAAGCAAGGGCAGCATCCATCTTAGATCATTTCTGTGTTACTGAGAGCAGGGAAAGTGCTGGTGCTGCTGCTGCTGTTATAGCTGGGGACAGTTCCCGGTCTTGTTAGCCAGTGTTCTTGGTACACTCCTGCTGTAAGGACAGCACCCCAAAAAGCCCTTCCTAGGGCTGGTATTTGAGGTTTTTTTTGGATATATATATATATCTATTGTCCCCAAAAGCCCTTTTGAGGGCTGGTATTTGTGTAATTTTTTTTGTTCTGTGATATATATATATATATATATATATATATATATATATATATATATATATATATATATATATATATATATATATTGTCCCCAAAAGCCCTTTTGAGGGCTGGTATTTGTGTAATTTTTTATGTTCTGTGATAGATATAGATATATATATATATATATATATATATATATATATATATATATATATATATATATATATATATATATATATTGTCCCCAAAAGCCCCTTTGAGGGCTGGTATTTGAGTATTTTTTTAATATATATATATATGTAGCATGTCCAGAACCAGAAAAAAAAGATCATATAGGTGTAAAAGGGGTTCCCACCATCCCTGCTCTACTGAAAATTTATCTTTTTTTTTTCTGGTTCTGGACATGCTACAGAGCTGAAACTTCACAGGTACACTTTTTAGACCCCCTAGACACTAAATCACACAAAAAAAGTTCTTAAACATTGTCATTTTTGATAGAGAGCCAATTATTGGAAAAAAAAAAAACTTAACAAAAAAAAATGTCTTTGGATTTATTGTTTGGGGGGTCTAAAAAGTGTACCTGTGAAGTTTCAGCTCTGTAGCATGTCCAGAACCAGGAAAAAAAGATCATATAGGTGTAAAAGGGGTTCCCACCATCCCTGCTCTACTGAAAAATTATCTTTTTTTTCTGGTTCTGGACATGCTACAGAGCTGAAACTTCACAGGTACACTTTTTAGACCCCCTAGACACTAAATCACACAAAAAAGTTCTTAAAAATTGTCATTTTTGATAGGGAGCCAATTATTGGAAAACTTAAAAAAAAAAAAAAAAACTTAAAAAAAAAAAAAATTTCTTTGGATTTATTGTCTGGGGGGTCTAAAAAGTGTACCTGTGAAGTTTCAGCTCTGTAGCATGTCCAGAACCAGAAAAAAAAATAGAATCAGGGTTAGGGCTAGGGTTAGGGTTAGGGTTAGGGTTAGGGCTAGGGTTAGGGTTAGGGCTAGGGTTAGGGTCAGGGCTAAGGTTAGGGTTATTTTTAGTGCTTAGGGTTAGAGGGTTAGAGTTAGAGGGGTAGGGCTACTAACTCTAACCCTAAGTATCTCACCGTAACCCTAACCCTAGCCCCTAACACTAAACCTAACCCTAACCCTCTAACCATAACCCTAACCCTCTAACCTTAACCCTAACCCTCTAAGCCTAGCCATAAAAATAACCCTAACCCTAACCCTAGCCCTAACCCTAACCCTAGCCCTAACCCTAATTCGTAATTTTTTCTGGTTCCGGACATGCTACAGAGCTGAAACTTCACAGGTACACCTTTTAGACCCCCCAGATGCTAAATCCAAAGAAATTTTTTATTTTTATTTTTTTTTAATTTTTCCAATAATTGGCTCTCTATCAAAAAATTACAATTTTTAAGAACTTTTTTTTGTGTGATCCCTCTCCAGCATGCCACAGTCAAGGTGTTTGTCCCCTTGAAACAACTTTTCCATTACTATTGTGGCCAGAAAGAGTCCCTGTGGGTTTTAAAATTCGCCTGCCTATTAAAGTCTATGGCGGTTCGCAATGTTCGCCGGTTCGCGAACATTCGCCGATGTTCGCGTTCGCCGTTCGCGAACAGCGAATTTTATGTTCGCGACATCACTATTGCAGAGCAGTGCGTTCCGAATCACATGCGATGTCTGTCATTGTACATATGCGTGAAAAGATCTCAAGAAGCAACACATCATGCCACAATCTAAAGAAATTCAAGAACAGATTAAATACAAAGTAATTGACATGTATCAGTCTGGAAAGGGTTACAAAGCCATTTCTAAGACTTTGGGACTCCAGCGAACCACGATTATCCACAAATGGAGAATACTTGAAACAGTGGTGAACCTTCCCAGGAGTGGCCGGCCTACCAAAATTATAACGACGACTCATGCAGGAGGTCATAAAAGAACCCAGATTAATATCTAAAGAACTGCAGGCTTGTAAGATTCTGGTACCTTTGGTACCCTTATTTCCCATTTCTACCTTAATATTGCGTCCCACCTTGCTAACTAGGTGGAACGCATACACCTTTAAGAACGATGACATCATCGCCGAGCGCCGCTATGAGCGGCTATTTCAATCGCCGGTTTTCTCTCACTCATTGCTCGTTCAAACCGCATGCTTGACCAGTCTTTTCCTATGCTGCCGGAGCTTCTAGCTATTCCTTTGCCTGAACAAAACCGGAACCTCGCTACCGATCCCGTATCTCGCTACCGGATCACTCTCTTGCTACTGGACCTTGCTACTACTAACCCAACTAGTGATAAGTACCCCACAGGGGATTTCTTCCTAACTAACTTACACTATCTACCTCTGCATACTAAAGGACTGTTACTATGTAAGCACTATTTCTATCATCTGCATAACTTCATAGATTGCTAGCTCTTGAGCCTACCATCATCTACATCATTGCACTAGGTTACTCTCTCTTGTATACTTCATCTTCTGTCCCTACCACCTGTTACTATACATGATTGCTAAACCTATCTGCATACTACCTATCATCACCTACCACTCTCCTGAATATTACTACTGAGTGCTCACCATTTCTAACGCCTGTCTCTCACCTCTATACTATCATATACATCCTATCACTCCAGGAACATCATATTGAGTGTATGTATATTTGCATAAAGCAGGCTGTGCACGGTGATGAGTCCTGAGAGTTGGATATGTTTGTTCAACACATCTCTACATGACTACTGAGTGTAATAATTCTGCAGCTGCAAATTCACTAACAAAAAACGCAAGAGCGTTACAGATTGAACGAGCCATAAAATATGGATTCAGCAGAATTACCCACTCAAGTAATGCAATTAAAACAACAAGTAGATGCATTGATACTTGCTCTTACAGAGGTAAAAAACGAAAATCAGGCTTTGAGACAGCAGGTTGGCCGTCTTGCACAGCTCTCTGCTGCTCAGCCCCGTGAGCCTAAGATAAACCCTCCTCTAGTGTTTACAGGTGATCGGAAAAAATTTAGTGAATTTAAAAACGCATGTCAATTGCTTTTCTTGTTAAAACCTCATACCTACCCTACTGACCAAATTAAAGTCTGTACCACTATTTCCTATCTGACGGGTGATCCCCGTGCCTGGGAAGACTCTCTCTTTGAGAAAGATGATCCACTTCTCAATTCCTATCCTTTATTCCTAGCGCAACTCGCTAGTTTATATAAAGACCCCAATAGGCAGAGTACTGCTGATACCCAATTGAGGGCTTTAAAACAAGGAAGGAGACCTGTTGAAGACTTTGTGGCAGAGTTCAAGAGATGGACCCTTGATTCAGGGTGGAATGATACATCTCTAAGAACTCAGTTCAGACTCGGCCTATCAGAAGCCGTTAAAGACGAGCTCGCCCGAGCGGATTTACCTGACACCTTGGATGCCCTGATACAGACCAGTATCAATATTGACAGACGACTGCGAGAAAGAAAGGCTGAGAAGATGGGATTGCCATTGTCCAGTCCTTCTCGGATGTCGGCTGTTGACCCTACTCCTATGGAGGTAGGAATGATACGTCCACCTTTATCCTTTACCGAACGTGCCAGGAGAAGATCCGAACATCTCTGCATGTACTGCGCCTCCCCGGATCATTTGTTAAGCGGCTGTCCCCTTGTCCGCAAAAAAGAGGGTGAGTGTTCAAATGTCTTGCTAGGGGGACTAACGACTTCCTTTTCTAATCCTTATCTTTTTATTCATTTGACATTACAGTGGGACCAAACTAGGATCACCACCAAGGCTATGATCGACACAGGATCTTGTGGGAACTATATCGATACTTGTTTTGCTACCTTAAATAAAATACCTATTATTTCAAAACTCAAACCTGTCTCTGTTAGTTTCATTAACGGTATTCCGTTATCCTCTGGTCCAATCACCAAACAGACACAAGCACTCCTTGTCACTGCCAATGAGTCTCATATGGAGACTACCACTTTTGATGTACTAACCTCACCACATTTTCCCATTATTTTGGGACTTCCCTGGTTACACATACATCAACCAATCATTGATTGGAAAACAAGAACTCTAACCTTCTCTTCTCACTATTGCGAAACCACGCGTAATCTCTCATCATATGGAAAGATCCTGTCTGTGGTGACAGATGAGATTATACCACTATGTTACCAGGATTTGTCGGAAGTCTTCCTTGAGAAAAATGCTCAAGTGTTGCCTCCCCATAGGGACTATGATTGTTGTATCGATCTACTCCCTAATAGCAAGTTGCCTTTCGGTCATGTTTATCCTCTTTCACAGGATGAACTCTCTCATCTCAAGGAATACTTGGATGAGAATTTGGCGAAAGGGTTTATCAGACCTTCTACTTCCTCTACTGCTGCAGGACTCTTCTTTGTCCGCAATAAGGATTCAAGTCTCAGGCCTATTATTGATTACAGGCAATTAAATACCATTACAATAAAGGATCGCTATCCCTTACCCCTCATTCCTGAACTTATTGAACAGGTGCGCGGGGCTACCTACTTTTCGAAATTGGACCTAAAAGGGGCATACAACCTAATCCGAATCCGTGACGGGGATGAATGGAAGACAGCATTCAGAACCAGATACGGATTGTTCGAGTACCTTGTGATGCCATTCGGGTTATGTAATGCTCCCGCAGCCTTTCAACGATTCATAAATGACATCTTCAGAGACTTACTTGATGTTTGTGTTGTAGTATATCTGGACGATATACTTATTTATTCTCAATCTTTATCTGAACACATAAAACATGTAAGACTCGTGTTGTCCAGACTACTTGCACACAACTTATACGTAAAATTAAAAAAATGTTTATTTCATAAAGAAGAAGTACTATTCCTAGGATACATCATATCTAAAAATGGAATCAAAATGGATATGAGCAAGATATCCTGTATTCTAGATTGGCCTGTGCCAACAACTCGTAAAGCATTACAAAGATTCCTCGGATTTTCTAACTTCTATAGGAAGTTTATCAAGAACTTCTCTGCTATTGTGAGACCTCTCACACAACTCACAAGTATAAAAAAAACATTCAAATGGTCAGAAGAAGCAAATGGAGCTTTCCGCTTGTTGAAATCAAGCTTTACTTCTGCTCCCATACTACGCCATCCAGACCCATCCCTTCAATACATCCTGGAGGTAGATGCGTCAAATATGGCAGTAGGAGCAGTTCTCTCCCAACGACCAACAAATACTTCACCACTTCACCCAGTTGCTTTTTCTCAAAATCACTAAGCAGCCCCGAGGTGAATTACCCAGTGGGTGAAAAAGAGTTGCTTGCCATAAAATTGGCATTGGAGAATTGGCGACACCTACTTGAGGGTACTCGATTACCAGTTCTCATATACACAGATCATAAAAATCTTCAATACCTTCAGACTAACAAGACTCTTTCCCACCGGCAGGTACGATGGTCCTTATTCTTTTTAAGATTCAACTTTTTGGTGACCTACACTCCTGCAGACAAAAATAAAAAGGCGGATGCGCTGTCACGATTAACCGAGGATAACTACGCCGAAATACCTTCAATTCCTATAATACCCTATGAACGTATTGTCGGTGTTGTTCGTTCCCTGAAGGAAGAGATTTTGCACAGCATAGGACTGGATTCACCTCCACCACAACTAAGTGCTGATGCAGAAGGCTTCCTCTATTACAACGACAAACTTTACATACCCCCTACTATGCGTACCAAGATTTTGGAATTGTCGCATGATGTGCCTATGGCAGGACATATGGGTATGACTAAAACATTCAATTTACTTACTAGGCAGTTTTGGTGGCCTGACATGAAGACGACCGTACAAAAATTTGTTTCTTCTTGTGACATCTGTGCAAGGTCCAAAATTGACACTACAAAACCATCTGGTCTACTTTGTAGTCTACCAATACCCCAGGTTCCATGGGAAGTTGTGTCCTTAGACTTTATAGTAGAACTACCACCTTCCAAAGGATTTAACACCATTCTAGTGTCAGTGGACCATCTGACCAAGATGGCACATTTCATTTCTATTAGAAGATTACCTTCATCCAAGCAAACAGCGGAATTGCTAGTGAAACATGTCTTTAAGTTACATGGTATTCCAAAGACCCTTCTGTCTGACCGTGGTTCACAGTTCATCTCCAAGTTTTGGCAAGCTCTATGTCAGATACTACGAATAGAGCGAAAACTTACTTCTCCTTACCACCCTCAGACCAACGGACAGACAGAAAGAGTCAACCAGTGCATTGAGCAATATCTACGTTGCTATACCTCATACCTACAGGACGATTGGGTGGACCTCCTCCCGCTGGCGGAATTCGCTTATAACAACGCAACCCACAGTACTACTAAGCAAAGTCCATTCTACTTGAACTATGGGTTTCATCCCACTCTTCTTCCACCACGCATCCTTCCATCAAGTAACCCAGTGGCCTCTGATTATCTCACCCAAATAAAGGACTCTCTGGGTTTACTCAACACCACCATATCACATGCCCATAGTCAACAAAAAAGGTACTACGACCTACGTAGAAAACCCTCTCCTCAATATGCTATTGGGGATCTTGTTTGGCTATCTACAAAAAATTTGAGATTAAAGATCCCTAGTAAAAAACTTGGACCTTTATTTCTGGGACCCTTCCCAATTAAGAAACTCATTGGAAAAGCTGCAGTGCAACTCACCTTACCGGCAGATCTCAAAATACATCCCATCTTTCATGTGTCGCTACTAAAACCACATGTTCCTAACCAAGGAATAAGGCCTACCATCTTGCCTCCTTCTCCAATACAAGTTGAAGGCAGAGAAGAATATGAGATCAAGGAGATTCTGGATTCTCGTATCCACAGAGGAAGACTCCAATATCTCATAAGATGGAAGAACTATGGACCCCAAGACGACACCTGGTTGGATACTGCTGATGTTCACGCACCTAGGCTTATACGAACATTTCACTCGAAATACCCGGAAAAACCAGCGATATAGGCCTTCCGGAGCCGGCCTTAAGGGGGGGGTACTGTAAGATTCTGGTACCTTTGGTACCCTTATTTCCCATTTCTACCTTAATATTGCGTCCCACCTTGCTAACTAGGTGGAACGCATACACCTTTAAGAACGATGACATCATCGCCGAGCGCCGCTATGAGCGGCTATTTCAATCGCCGGTTTTCTCTCACTCATTGCTCGTTCAAACCGCATGCTTGACCAGTCTTGTCCTATGCTGCTGGAGCTTCTAGCTATTCCTTTGCCTGAACAAAACCGGAACCTCGCTACCGATCCCGTATCTCGCTACCGGATCACTCTCTTGCTACTGGACCTTGCTACTACTAACCCAACTAGTGATAAGTACCCCACAGGGGATTTCTTCCTAACTAACTTACACTATCTACCTCTGCATACTAAAGGACTGTTACTATGTAAGCACTATTTCTATCATCTGCATAACTTCATAGATTGCTAGCTCTTGAGCCTACCATCATCTACATCATTGCACTAGGTTACTCTCTCTTGTATACTTCATCTGCTGTCCCCTACCACCTGTTACTATACATGATTGCTAAACCTATCTGCATACTACCTATCATCACCTACCACTCTCCTGAATATTACTACTGAGTGCTCACCATTTCTAACGCCTGTCTCTCACCTCTATACTATCATATACATCCTATCACTCCAGGAACATCATATTGAGTGTATGTATATTTGCATAAAGCAGGCTGTGCACGGTGATGAGTCCTGAGAGTTGGATATGTTTGTTCAACACATCTCTACATGACTACTGAGTGTAATAATTCTGCAGCTGCAAATCCATTCACTAACAAAAAACGCAAGAGCGTTACAAGGCTTCGCTTGCCTCAGTTAAGGTCAGCGTTCATGATTCAACAATAGGAAAGAGACTGGGCAAAAATTGCATCCATTGGAGAGTTCCAAGGCAAAAGCCACTGCTGACCAAAAAGAACACAAAGGCTCGTCTTACAGTTGACAAAAAACATCTTGATTATCTCCAATATGTTTGGCAAATTTTCTGTGGACTGATGAGACAAAATTTAAAGCTTTTGGAAGGTGTGCGTCCCCGTACATCTGGCGTAAAACGAACACAGCATCATAAAAAGAACAGCATCCCAACAGTCAAACATGATGGTGGTAGTATGCTGGTCTGGGGGGGCTTTGATGATTCAGGACCTGGACGACTTGCCATAATTGATGGAACCATGAATTCTGCCCTCTACCAGAAATTCCTGAATGAAAATGTCAGCCCATCAGTTCCTGATTTCAAGTTCAAGCGCATTTGTGTTATGCGGCAGGACAGTTGTCCAAAACATACTAGTAAGTCCACCTCTGAATGGCTCCAAAAAAACAAAATTAAGGTTTTGGAGTGGTCTAGTCAAAGTTCAGACTTAAATTGAGATGCTGTGGCATGACCTTAAACAGGCCGTCTATGGTAGAAAACCCTCCAATGTAGCTAAATTAAAGCAATTCTGCAAAGAAGAGTGGGTCAAAATTCTTTCATGGCGATGTCAAAGACTTATTGCTAGTTACAAACGCCTAAATGCAGTTGTTGCTGCCAAGGGTTAGGTTTAGGGGGCAATTACTTTTTTACAAGGAAAAAGGCCAGGAAGATTTGGATAGCTTTTTTCCCATAATAAATTAGATCATCATTTGAAAACTGCATTTTGTATTTACTTGGGTTATCTTTGTGTAATGTTAAAATTTGTTTGATGATCTGAATCATTTAAGTGGGACAAATATGCAAAAAAATAAAAAATCAGGAAGGGGACAACTACTTTTTTTACAGCACGGTATGACAGCTGGGACCTGATCAATTATCAGGAACACGCTTACTAAATTTGGCTTCATTGTATAATACTATAGGATATTCAGTCCACTGCCATGGAAGTGAACTTTAAAAAATAAAAAGGATGTCAAAATTAGAGTTTGGATTTATTACACGTAAGTCCCAGTGTACGACATATGGCAAAGCCACAACTCTTCCCCAGCCCCCAAAAAAGTGTTGGGTCACAGATAAAATTTCAGTGCCTCTCCCCTTGAGGAGTTGCTGAGTATAGTATAGTATAGTTTCCTAGAGACACCTCTGAGGTTATGGAAAGCTACCTTTTACCCTTCGAGGTGAAAAAAAGGGACCCAATTTGAGTTGCATGGGGGGCTCCTCCCTAATGTCTACAACGAAAACAAACTTTACTTTACCTGATTACAATTACAATTTGAGTTGCATGGCTACAAAAAAATATATACTTTACTGCGAATTACCTGGGAAACTGGGAACCAGTGCTGAGGCAAAAATTCCTTTGAACTGTAGCAATAACCCTCTAATACAATGAAGCCGACTGCTCGTAACATCCATTGGAACAGTTCTTTATTGGCTACTGTAAGAAAATACCATGCCCAGAAAAATAGATATTTACAGAAAAATTATGTGCTTAATATATTTGATGATATTATGATGAGAAATGGGACTGGTTTGTACTTGGACTGTTTCCTGTCTCTCAGTGGGTGCACCGGATGCGTTTCTTGGTGGTGAAAATATGGAAGAAAATGGGAGGGTGATTACACAAATAATAATACGGACATTAATAAATCATATCAATATTTGTAATCCACGCCCACTTCTCTCTATTCTTTTTAGGGGTAGGTCAGTAATGAAACACACAACACACACTGTAGGCGAAAAAGATTATATTGTACAAAGAATTAATTTGAAAAACCTTATCACAGACAAGGAAATATTATGTGAATCAAGAATTTAAAGATATAAACATTACAGACACATTAACAGCGGCACCCAATGCTAGCAAATAATACAACCCCTGCACCTAAGAAGACAAATGCCTTTTGAACTTACAAAAATATTCAAGCATCGACTGGAGTTCTAGCTAGCAAGCACATCCAATATTCTACTCCTCAGTCAGGTCTGCCCTTCAAGTCTGCAGCCAACGTCCCCCTCGGCAAGATCTCTCTCCCAATCTGGCTATTTAGTCAGGGTCTCACCAGATACTCCTCAGTCAAACTCTTTGTCAAGCTCCCCGTCATGCCACCATCAGGGTCTCCTCTGTCCTCTCTGGCCTTCAGTCAGGGTTTACCAGCTACTCCTCCGTCACACTCACCGTCAGGTTCCTAGTCCTGCTTTTTCCCTTAAGTCCAGTCTTTGGCTATTTTTTACTCCATCTCCCTATTTGCTATTGTAACGGAACCTCAAACCACACTGTACTTGTGGACTTCCATCAGTATACGGCTTCCTCCCAGTCATGAACATAGATACCAGATTTTCCCAGCCGCCCTACATACAAAGCTATCTGACAACTTAACTTGTACTGGAATCTCTGTTTATTGAACAGTCACAAATAATTTATATACAGCATGGACCTCCCCCTCCTGATCAGATTACCACACACACAGGTCAGGGGTTGCCTGATTACATTATCATAAGCAGATGAAATTGTATACAGATATAGAATTAACCTGAACTAATTATCTAGCCATCTGGACAGAAACACTGTGAGGTCATTAACATTTAACAATGAAATAGACAAACTTAACACAATCCACATCGCATCTCAGTAGACAGACAATAGGGAGAGCCTGCCAGTGACAGTCTGTCCGTCTCCTACTTTGAAGTACATGGAATACACATCTGAGCATTACTTTGATTATTTAGGAGTCACCGACTTCATGGAAACAGGCTATAGGTCTCACAGTGTAAAGTGGGATTAAATCTTCATATTTCTTGAGAGATATTGTTGATAAATATTACTCTCCCATTTGAAGTTATCCAAACCATTTTCTCAGTGTCCATTAAGTATCTGTCTTTCACTCCCAGTGATGGTGAGTACCGTCACAGCTATCATTCAGAAATTTCCAATTTGCTCCCACAACACAATCAAATCTTTCCCAAGAAAGCGATTGGACGGGCCCTGAGTCTACATGGCTATGATGCTTAACCAATATTAACGTCATGGCGCCTGAACCTGGATTTCAATATTTACAACTTTGTTAGCCTATCTCCTGACATAAACAGTCAGCCCACCTTGCATCCCACAGCCCCATGAGCTATGGTGCCGATGAGTCTACAAAAGGCCCCCACCTATGTTCCACAACCTTTCCAAGACAAAGGGTAAACTTCATTACAATGCATTCTGACAGCAAGGATACTTCCCCACTAGTAGAATATAATGATTGGTGCTGCCGGCTATAGCCTGCGGCGCTGATTGAGAGGAAATTTTCCAACAAGCTGATTAAACAGAAGTTGATCAGTAGATCAACTTCTGTTCAGCCAAAGTGCCTGTCCATACATGGATTGAGATTCGTCCAGTCCCTGCCGAACTAGCGGAATTGCCTTCTATGGATGGTCATCCTTAGGGTTTAGCACCTCTGCCTTGCAGCACTAGGGTCATTGGTTCAAATCTGCATGTTCTCCCTGTGCTTGAATAGGTTTCCTCCCTCACTTTAAAGACATGATCGTAGGTAAATTGGCCCCTGTCTAAAATTTGCCCTAGTATGTGTATGTATGAATGTGAGTTAGGGACCATAGACTGTGCGCTCCTTGAGGGCAGGGACTGATGTGAATGTGCCATATATATGTAAAATGCTGGGTAAATTGTTGGTGTTATATAACAACCTGTAAGAAATAGTACTTTGCTTGGGACTACAGAACAAATAATGTTTATGTTGTGCAGAATTCCAGTAGTTTTGCAAAAGGCAACTGAGAAGGGCTGGCACCACTCCACCACAAAACTGTTGTTTGTTGTCAGCCCACAACAGGGCTTAAGAGCTAATATCTGGCAGACTAACAGGTATTTTCCTTTACTTTCATGGGTCTTTAAAGGGATAAAACTTGGGAAGAATTGGAATTTGCTGCCAGGCAAGGCTGTAGGGTCAGTGGCCCACTAGTGGTGAATGCTGGCTGAATTCCTAACAAAAGTATTATTCTCTATAATGCAGGACTCTGAAACACAGCAATTATCAAAAACTGGAACCATGTCACGCAAGATAAGTGTAAAATCGATGACCCAGTCTCAGAACTCATTTGGGTAAGTGCAGAATAAGATTGATTATAATGCAAACAGCTGTTATGGTTTCAATCCAGGGATCTCCAAACTTTTTGAGCAAAGGGCCAGTTTACTATCCTTCAGGCTTTAGGGGGGCTGGACTGTGACCAGTGGGAGCAGAAAATACCTTGGCATCAGTGAAAGAAAACAATGCCCCGTCATTGGTGTCAGTTAAAGGGGTAGTTTCCCAAAGCCTGGATAAAGGTAAGCAAAGGGCCACATCCGGCCCTTGGGCCACAGTTTGGAGACCCCTGGTTTACCACTTAAGGACCAGAAGGTTTTACCCCCTTAATGACCAGGCCATTTTTTGCGATACAGCACTGCCTTACTTTAACTGACAATCGTGCGGTCATGCGATAATGTACCCAAAAAAAAATTGATGTCCTTTCCCCCCCCCAAATAGAGTTTTCTTTTGGTGGTATTTGATCACCTGTGCGGTTTTTATTTTTTGCCCTATAAACAAAAAAAGAGCGACAATTCTCAAAAAAAAACAATATTTTTTACTTTTTTGCTATAAAATATTCCCAATAAATAAAATGAATCAACTGTTTTCATCAATTTTGGCCAATATGTATTCTTCTACATATTTTTGGTAAAAAAAATCCCAATCAGTGTATACTGATTGGTTTGCGCAAAAGTTATCGCGTCTACTAACTAGGGGAAAGACTTATGTTTTTTGTATTACTAGTAACGGCAGAGATCAGCGATTTTTAGCGGGACTGCAACATTGTGGCGGACAGATCGGACACCTAACTGACACTTTTGACACTTTTGGGGGGACCAGTGACATTACTACAGTAATCAGTGCTAAAAATATCCACTGTTACTGTACTAATGACACTGGCAGGATAGGGGTTAACACCAGGGGCGATCAAAGGGTTAAATGTGTGCCTAGGGGGTGCTCTCTAACTGTGTGGGGGTTTTATTCACTGGATGAACACAGAGACCTGTGTTCCTAAATAAGAGGAACACAGGATCCCTGTGTTCATCACTGACAGAACAACGGTCTGCCGTGTTTACATTGGCAGACCGCCGTTCTGTCTCCATGGAAAGCGATCGAAAGTCCCCAGCGGACATTGCGTCAGTCGGACCCACTGATTGGCTCCCCCTCTAGCCAAATAGTTTACTGTATATATATATGAGATAACACAACTTATGCTTAAACTATCACTGTGTGTTGATACAGAAGAAGCTGTCGGATTAAGGATCCAGTCGCCCCTCCCTTGGTTCCTGATGCGTTTGCATGTCCAGAGTGAGTATTTTTTAACTTTCAATACATTTTCATGAGAAGATATCAAGATACAGGCATAAATATAAAAGAGCATGTGGGTACGAGCAATGCACAAATACACTGAACAAAATTATAAACGCGACACTTTTGTTTCTTCCCCCATTTTTCATGAGCTGAACTCTTTGGAGACGGCTTGTGGTAGAGAAATTAGCTTTCTCTACCACAAGCAACAGCTCTGTCGGACATTCCTGCAGTCAGCATGCCAATTGCACGATCCCTCAAAACTTGCGACATCTGTGGCATTGTGCCGTGTGATAAAACTGAACATTTTAGAGTGGTCTTTTATTGTGGCCAGCCTAATGCCAGACCTGTGCAATAATCATGCTGTCTAAGCAGCATCTTGATATGCCACACCTGTGAGGTGGATGGATTATCTCGGCAAAGGAGAAGTGCTCACTAACACACATTTAGCCAGATTTGTGAACAATATTTGAGAGAAATAGGCCTTTTGTGTACATAGAAAAAGTCTTAGATCTTTGAGTTCAGCTCATGAAAAATGGGGGGCAAAAACAAAAGTGTTGCGTTTTATAATTTTGTTGTTCAGTGTAGTTGCCCGAGTTGTAGTGCCCAGTGGCATAGGACCATATCAATGCACAACAGGAGCCTATAGAATCTCCAGTCAGTGAAGCAATGGCACAAACGTGATCTACAAATATTAGGTATTTAATTAGAAGGCTGGTAAGAAACAGGCTATGATGTAGTGCCAAGTTCGAGTGGGGGACAAAGTTCATTTTGAAAAGGAAGAACATTATGTTGGTGGAAAGTTATAAAAGAAAGAGATGAGAAGGTTCAGAATTCGCATTTTTTTTATTTATTTTAAAGTTAAGTCTAAAAAGTCTAAAATTAAAAAAAAAAAATCTCTTTCTCAATTGTATATAAAAAAGATAAAACAATCTTGTAAAAACATTTTAAAATAAATAGTTCCCTGAATATCACTACAAATGTCCCATTAAGGTGCTGGCAGGGGGAGCCTATATGCCACATACCTATCCCCTCTAGCAGCAAAGTAGGTGGTCACTCCCTGTCTTGTTAACTGGTTTTGGTAATCAATGCTTTGAGCCCCTAGTCAAGCATGCATGTGGGTCAGCAGTGGTAAAAATAAAAGAAACAATGCACTAGAAAAATATTTTTAACGTGGTTAATTGTAGAAATACATTTAACTTTCCAGCAGTGACTAACACTGTCCCCCAGTGAGTCTCCTCCAGAGCTGGAATGCCTGGAGAGGGCAAAGGGCTCCCTCAAAGGGTGCCAAGTCACACGGGTCCCTTCTGGACATCCTCCCCAGCAGGGACGGACTGACCATTCGGGGATTAGGGCACTGCCCGAGGGCCCAGGGTCAGTAGGGGGCCCCATGATAGGCTACACACTACAGAAAGAAGCTAGGAACTTCCATGCAGGCTATGCTGTGGTAGATATTGCCCACTCTATGTGGCTGAGCTGCAATTTGTAGGTGGGCTTTGTGTGTGGACACAGTGGGCCCCATGATCTCTGATTGCCCGGGGGCCCCATGAGTTGTCAGTCCACCCCTGCTCCCCAGTGGAAAGCTGAACAACGCTGTTTTTGGGGAACTCCTCTGAAAACACACCCTGAGTGCTATAAAGCAACAAAGAGGGAAAACCCCCAGTGGGACTTTCTAGGTCTTAAATCATAATTGAAATACTAATCAAAGCAAAAAAGCGATAATCTTTATATAAAAAAAATCAATTTTATTTTACACAAGTATAAAAAAGGGAAATGGGAAATACAAAAGATGACATAAATACATAGGACAACATGTGGGTGGCTAGCCCTAAAATGACATCATCATATGAGTATATAGGTACATAGGCAAAGACACATATAGTAATAATGAATACACCCGACACATTTCTGGAGGTTATCCGTCTTCAGGGGTGTTGAACATATTTTGTGGAGTACAAAGTACCTATAATGATGGTAAGTAAATTAGATAAAGCCATACATGACAATCAAATATGCACAAAACGGTCTCCGGATAGTTGGAAGGAGGTCGGACATAATCCCAAATGCAACAAAGGGAGGAGGACAAACCCAGGGGATCAGCGAGACCCCCAAATAAACGGCAGGAAAAACCCAGGGCCAAAGGCACTGATAGGCAAGGAATTTTAGCTGTAGTTAAGTGGCAAATGAAATGCCGCCATGGAAAGATTCATGAAGAAAAAGAGGGTAGATGTGTAGACCTCCTGCAGGATGTGAGTCAAGACCAGCACGGAAGTGTGAGAAGTAGAAGTACATTTAACTTTCCAGCAGTGTCTAACACTGTGCCCATTGAGTCTCCTCCAGAGCTGGAATGCCTGGAGAGAGCACAGGCTCCCTCAAAAGGTGCCAAGTCACACGGGTCCCTTCTGGACATTCTTCCCCAGTGGAAAGAGCCCAACAATGCTGTTTTTGGGGAACTCCTCTCAAAACACCCCCTCCATGCTAAAATGCATTTACTCTGGTATCAACATGCCAGGAGCTTCACAATTACTGCTCACTTGCCATGGAGATACCAGCAGGAATGCCTTGTGTGCCAGGCTGGTTATTTTTAAAGCAATGAGGTCAAACTTTTTATTTTTAAAATTTAAAAATTATTTATATGAACAAAAAAATACATTTAACCTTTCTAGTGCTAAAACTTTGTAAATAACAATAAATTAAAGAAACAGCTGGCATCCAAATGTGAGCCTAAATTTTTATATTGGTATTCCATTTTTTTTCTGTCTGTAATACCTTCTGTTCTCTGGCATTATTTTAGAATTCCCAATGGAACAGCTTCCAGTATTCCTAATTCCCCCATTATGGGTAATGATCTTCCATTACCCCCTCTACCTGCACTGTTTGAGCACTGTGACCCTCCTGAAGATGAAAGGCACACGACAGAACCAGGTAAGTGACAGTATCACACTGCTGACCTCTCCTGTTTTATCAACTATTGATGCTCAGCATTTTGGAAGATCAAATTTGTCGACCTACTAAATATATCTTTTATCAATTTATGTACTGTACGCTCTTTGGTTTCAGTAACAATAGTTGCTCCTTGTGTTTGCCTACAAGTATGGCTGTGCAAGGAATTGTTTGCCTAAATTGGGACAGGGCCCAGATCAGAAAATATTACAGCTGCTCAGATATCTGCCTCTCACTTCCCCATGTGGGTAGGTATCAGGTAAATGGTGACGGGTTTATACATGTAGTACTACTCCCTGGGGAGCTGCTTGAAGTGGGTTCCCCTGGGTTACCCATAGCAACAACTTAGTAATTCAAAGTACTTTAAGCATTTGGCTCAGTCAGAAATGAGGGGATGTGTTTTTTTTTTGTTGGTTTTATTTTAGAACTTGGATAGGAGAAAGGATGAGTGGGATACTCCAACCGGATGAACTATGCACAATTTTAGGACTTCTAAATATGCTGAGTGCGGCAAGGCCGCTGCTTCACCTTGTCATTCTAGTGAAGTATTTGATAAGTGAACTGAATAGTGAATTACTCTTCAGGGCCCCGCTTTGCACTCCCTTTACACCTACTCTTCAGGGTTCTATTTGGCACCCCTTAAGGCCCCTTTCACACTGTCCGTCCGTCGGGCGGAGTCCGTTTTTCTCAGCGGGGGATCGATCCGCCGATCCCCCGCTGAGCAGGCGGATGATAGCTGTGTTTCTGTGCTGTGTGCGGAGACACAGCTGTCAGTTCCCCATACATCTCTATGGGGGAATCGGATGGGAATGGACCGTCTATCCGTTCTCATCCGATCCAATCCGCCAGATGGATGGAAAATAGGGTTTCCATCTGTCCAGATTTGACGGATCGGATCGGATGTCAGCGGACATGTCTCCGCTGACATCCGATGCCCCATAGGGATGTATGGGGGGGGGACCGTTCAGATCCGCCAAAAAAACGGACAGGCGGATCTGAACGGTCCGCCTGTGTGAAAGAGCCCTTACTCTTGCATACTGTGTGAGCTGACCTTCTATTCTCCGACTTACCCACAGTTGATCCAGAGAAAGGCAAAAAAAAAACAGCAAAGTATGAACCAATTTGCTCCAGCAAGGGAAAACATTTCTTCCTGATCTCTCGAGAGATAATCGGATATTATCTTGATAAACTTTACCTATAACCTTTAGTATCCAGTTATATTACATACATTTAGGAAAGAATCCAGGCTTTTTTTAAAGCAATCTACTGAGGTGGACAGAACCAGCTCTTGAGGAAGTCTATTCCACATTTTCACAACTCTTGCTGTGAAGAAACCTTTCTGTACTTGGAGATGAAATCTATTTTCCTCAAGACGTGGAGAGTGCTCCCTTGTCCTCTGTGATGACCATAAAGTGAATAACTCAACACCAACTTCACTATATGGACCCCTTATGTATTTATACACGTTGACCATATCCCTCCTTAATCTCCTTTTCTCAAGAGAGAATAAATTCAGTTCCTCTAATCTTTCCTCATAGCTGAGCTCCTCCATGCCTCTTATCAGTTTGGTTGCCCTTTTTTGCACTTTCTCCAGTTCCAATCTCTGCATTGATGTAAAGGGAACAAAGGGGGTGATTGTAGACTTTTGGAAGAGCCTTACTACCCTTCCCCCCTCTGCATCAGGGTGCAGTTGTTGAGATGGTCTCATGTTTCAAATACCTAACAGTGCCATCTGAGATAGACACACCTGGGGCACCTATACAGCCAACATGGTGAAGACGGCATACCAACACCTTCACATTTTGAAGAGGCTTAGGTGTGCTGGCCTCGGCATTTAACTTCTCACAAATTCTGAATTATACTGAACAATTGGTAGATTATTTTCACGTATTATTATTTATCGTTACGTTCCTTTAGCAGAACATCTCCTTTTACAAAAAAATAACAGCTAAAAGTAAAGATCTATGCGCTCTTTGGACATCTGCAGGCGTAATAAAGGAGTAGTCCACAATCTACAGAACCACACTGTGCCAATAAAGGCTTCCAACATCCTAATACCAATCTTTTACCAAAAGTCCTCCAATACAATTTAATGAGAATATTGGCATTCTACTGGTAAAAAAAAAGCAGAGAGCATTGAGCAATTATTCAATTGACATCTTGTTTGGCTTTAGGAAGTGTACTGTACTGTAGATCCTCTTCTCTGACTAAGAGCTGCATCAGCCAGGAAAAATTCTGGATCTACTGTACACTTTCCAGCAATAGAGGAAATGTGCTGATTGACTTGGAGCAGAAAATGGGCACCATATTCAAAGGACTGAATGCAAAAAGCTGTGATAAGACGTGCATGCCATGGGTCATATGTGCCATTATCGCTTGATGCTTTAAAGTGGGAAAAGTTTCCAACAATAATAATTCTTGAAGGCTTTCCCTTGCAACTTTAGCACTTCAATGACAATGTTGTCACTCATATAAAAAGACAATATAAGCTCCTGTATAATATCATTATCATGAAGGTTCTGGTCTTTCAGTGATTTGTAACACTGCTGGATTTTTTTATTTTTTTTGAAGGTTTGAAAAAGAAATGTGCCCCCCTTTCCTAGAAAACTGATCCACCACATGCAGGCTTGATAATCCAATACTAAGGAGACTCAAGCAGCCCCCATAGCCCACTTGCCCTCCATCATTAAGGAGGAGCGAACCCCCCAAAAAGGGGCACCTTCCTCATAGAAGCAAAATAATGAGAGGTACTAATAACCAGTCACAACCAATTTTTCGGGTATACAATATATATATTGTATAGAATATTTTTTAGGACTTTATATAGGTTACCTGAGCTCATTCCAAGACCGCCCTTTGCCCTTTGGTTTATTTTGTGAAAGGGCCAGTGTCAAAATTTATTTGCATGAAGGTCCTGATACAGGTAGGATCCTAATTTGGCCATTTGGGAGCCGAAAAGGGGAGAAATGGTAATAAGCACCAGTGCTTTTTTTCTGCTGGAATGTGCCGGACGCTGTTCTTTTGGCAGCCCTGCCCTCTGCAACCTGTCGCATAACACAGAAGTGGACGGAGGAAACTTTCTATACCATTCACTTCCAATACCAGCTTCTGTATGCTAGTGCCAGCATGCAGGGCATGTGCCCCTACATCTGATTGCTGGTTGCCCTGGGACCGGGTCCAGAAGCTGCAGAGGGGGATGCAGAGGTGAAAGATGGGGGGGGTTGCAGAGGTTTAGAGCTGTGGTGTGGGGTGAGCTGTAGGGGTGCAGAAGTGAAATGTGGAGGGGGAAGATAAGCTATGGATTGCGGTGCAGAGCTGATTGTGAACTGGGGGTGTAAGCTGTGGATGGGGGTGTGTGCAGAGGTGACATGTTGACAGAGGTTAAAAGGGGAGTTGTGGATGGGGAGCGCATGCTAAGGTGAATTGTGGAATGTGGGGAGGGTGGGAGACGGTGAGCTGTGGATGGGGGGGGGGTGAGCTGGGGGGGGGGTGAGCTGTGGATGGGGGGGTGAACTGGGGGGAGGAGGGGGAACTGTGGGGGGAGAACTGTGGATGAGAGAAGAGAAGGTAACTTGTGGAGGGGGGAGAGCTGTGAAGAGAGGGTTAGAGGGTGAGCTGAGGACGAGAGTAGAGTAGGTGACCTGTGGATGGGGAGGTGAGTTGTTGACAAGGGGGGAGAGGGTGAGCTCTGGACGAGAATAGAGAATGTGACCGGCGGATGGGGAGGTGAGTTGTGAACAAGGGGGGAGAGGGTGAGTTGTGGATGAGAGTAGAGAAAGTGACCTGTGGATGGGGAGGTAAGTTGTGGTCAGAGGGGAGAGGGTGAACTGTGGATAGGGAGAGAAGGTGGGCTGTGGATGAGGGGAGGTGAGCTGTGGACGGGGGGGGGGGGGTTGAGTTGTGGATGAGGAGAGAAGGTTGGCTGTGGATGGGAGGAGGTGAGCTGTAGACAGCGGGGAGAAGGTGAGCCTCGACCACACCCATTATTTGGCAACATTTTACTTCTTTTTTGGCAGATTGGGGGTGGGAATAGGGGCAGGGTTGGGGTGGGAGGGGATGGGTTTGGGTTTGGGGGCAGGGAGTTGACTAGGAAGGGTGCATTCATGCACCAAAATATGTGTATTCTTCCTTTTAAATATGTGCTTTTTACTATAATAAACTTTGTATATACATTCATGGTATTGTCTGTCCCATCTGTACCAGTAAAGTCCGAAAAACAAAATTTTAGTTTTAGCTGTTAGGAAATACTGTATATGAATGTGGTACATTCGTAAGCAGCCGGATCTGTTATAGTTTATCTTGACATTTTTTTCATCTTAGGGCTGCTGAGCTCCCACAGTCTCATTGCATGCTTTCTAGTGAGGACTGCATGACCCTTTTTTTTTTTTGGATTTTTTTATTGAAAAATTGTTTTCAGACTGAGACTGAGAATTGGCAAAAAACAATGAGCCAAACCCTTTACGTAACAGTCAGATAAATTACATAAAAACTGAAAACAGGAGGTATTTCGAGAGACATCGTCCCAACAAAATTGTTTACTTCACAGCAAGGATGATACAAATTAACACCAAAAATAAATACATTTATAGAAAAGGTATACCGTAGAAAACAATAGGCATAACAAAATAAGAGTAAGGGCAGCACCAGGTATCAACCTGTGTTCCATACGAGGGGCCAAAGAGCCGAATCAAAACTCTAAAAAGCTACTAAGGGGACCATCTCTTGGAAGCCCAAATTTAGGCCTGCATAGAAGAAGAGTATATAGTGTTTGAGGAAATTAAAACTCAAGGGAACTGACGAATTACATGGTGGTATGGGTCAAAAACAATGAATAGCACCAATGAGGACACCAGAGAGAAAAAGACTAGATAACAAGAGAATGAAAGGAGAAGAGGGTCAGTAAAGAGAGAACAGAATACCTCCCCTGGGGGGTACAATCAGCTTTGGAAAGCCCAAATAGTGCTTACAAGACCAGAAACTGCGTCGGCAGACTCATCAATGGGAACTGATTGAGACAGGGCTGCCAAATCCGCAAACATTCATTGTGTTTGTCCGTTGTTAATTTCTCGTTCACAAGCATACCGTGTACCCATTGTTTCACTGCTTTGTGGCCATAAAATGTGGGTCACTAATACGTGCTGTTTTCTTGTTGTATCTGGTATTGGCTTGTGTAAAAGGGCTTCCCATGGGTCCTTACGTATGTTCAGGCACAGTACCATATTGACCATGGCTCAGACCCAAATCCATAGGCGTTTAACTTTGGGGCACGTCCACCAAAAATGCCTCGTATAGCCTGTCTCCGCACAGCCCTGAAAGCACGTTCAGAGAAAGTAGGAAGGCATTTTGCAATTCTCTCTGGGTTATAGTACCATCTGGAAATTACCTTGAACAAATTCTCCAGCGCTGTTACATTTTCTAAAGAATGAAAGAGAGCCTCCTACATCTTCATCCAGTCTGTAGGAGCCTGCGGGACCCCAAAGTCATGTTCTCACTGTGCACAATAGGAGGGAGTTTGGGCGTTGGTAATGTTCAAAAGGGAAGTGAAAATACTTGACTTGAGTGCTCGGGCAGGTGTGACACCAGTGTTTAAATGCTGTTGAGGGCTTAGAACTATCTTTTATTCCATATTAAGGAGTACAGAAAATGACGAATTTGGATAAAGTGATATTGCTCTGATTCAGGAATATTATGGGTTTCCTTCAACTGCTGAAATGTACGGATAACTTGGGCAGTCTAGAAGAAGCGAATTGTCGACAAACCTTTGGATGCATCACATTTTTCATGACAGGTTTACTGATGGTGACAATAGAGGGCTATGTCACACATTTAGGAGACAGAGTGTTGTCACCCTGCCTGAACAATGACCTTTATGGATGGATTATCAGGTTTTATTTTAAGGAAGGAGGCAGATTTAAAAATAAAAAAATGACTTTTGATATGATATTAATGTATAGCCACTGTCACAGGAGCAGCTGATTTGTGTCCCAGGGTCTTTTTCCACTGTGAAGCAGCAGCCAGGCAAGCACCAAAACAGTCCAGGGGTTGCCTTTAAAAGGTTTGATGCAGATTACCCTGGATGGGGTTTAGGGAGCTGTGGGATACTCCAGGATACTGAACAGGAATGTGAGGACACTCTCCCTTTGTCAGCAGTATCTCAGAACAGTCCCTTCAGCAGTAGTTCAGAAAATGAACAGCACTGGGACACAATTAGTAATGTCTCAGGCCAAGTAGGCCTTAACCACTTGCCGACCGCCGCAAGTACATATACTGCGGCGGTCAGCCCCTCGCAGGCAAAGTGACGTACCGGTACGTCACTAGCCTGTGAGGCTCTGGGGAGCGAGCGCGTGCCGCCGGAGGCGCGCCCCCGTTCCCGCGCGGTCACGGATCCCCCCCCGCGCATGTGTGACCGGCGGACCCGATGACCGCCGGTCACTCGGCGATCGTCGGTGGAGAGGGAGAAAGGCAGGCGGCTAATGTAAACAAGCCGCCTGTCATTCTCCCCTGTGTAGAAACAATGATCATACGGTTCTACTATGTAGGACCGTTGATCATTGTTCCTACAGCTCAAGCCACAGCCAATCACAGTTAGAATCACGCCCCTAGGGACACACACAGCCCCTCCCTCTCAAATAAAGTTAACCCCTTCACTGCCAGTGTAATTTTACAGTAACAGTGCATATGTATAGCACTGATTACTGTAGAAATGTCACTGGTAACCCCAAAAGTGTCAAAAATGTCAGTCAAGGGTTCGATCTGTCCGCCGCAATGTCGCAGTACCGCAAAAAAAATCGCAGATCGCCGCCATTACGCGTTAAAAAAAAAACAACAAAAATGACAAAAATCTTTCCCTTTGTTAGTAAACGCGATAACTTTTGCGCAAACCAATCAAAATACGCTTTTTGCGTTTTTTTTTACCAAACATATGTAGCATAAAACAAATTGGCTGAAAATGTTAAAAAAATTTGATTTTTACATTTTTTTTGGGGGGGGAATTTCATATAAAAAAATGTGAAAAATATTGTTATTTTTGCAAAATTAATGCTCTTTTTTTGTTTATAGCGCATGATCAAAAAATCGCACAGGTGATCAAATACCACCAAAAGAAAGCTCTGTTTGTGGGAAAAAAAGGACGTCAAATTCGTTTAGGTACAGCATTGCACGACCGCGCAATTGTCCGTTAAATTCACGCAGTGCAGAATCGCAAAATACTCCCTGGTCAGGAAGGGGGTAAAATCTTCCGGGGCTTAAGTGGTTAAAGGTAGCAGAACAGGGGTTAACAGCAGCGACAGTCATTGAGATCCTTCTCCCTTAGATCTGTACTCACAGTGTCCCCAGGGCTTGGATGTCTCCCTCAGTGTCAGTTAGGCTGACTCCTCTGTGAAGTTCCCAGATCAGATTTTTTGTGGCACCCCTCATTTGGCTCCTAAAGGAGTTGTAGCAGGATAGGCCCCCCAGCTAACCACAGCTGTTACCTCGATGATACAGGTAGAATCCTTATATATATTTAAATCATATATATAAAAATTAACAAGACAACCAGTCCTTCTGGCTGGGAAAAGAACCATGCTCTCTGGGGCTCCAAACTATTTATGCACACCCCAAACACCATCTGGGCAAACCTCCCCAGGGATTGGCTGGAGGTGCATAAATGTTCAGGCTGCTTATTTGACTCCCCCACACACTATGTTCTTGAAATCTACAGAAAACAGGGGAAGCAATCAAACTTGCAGCCTGCAGAGCCCAGAGCAGCCTAAAGCTATCACATGCTGCTCTGTTGTTCACAGGAGAGCCACAGAGCTAAATTTAAACCTAGCAGCCTATCTGGGAGGGTGCTACATTAACATGTGATTTTAGTAGTTAGTTTTATATGTGCTTGACCCGGGAATCTTTTTTTTTTTTTGCTGCAATGAGGTAATGTGCTTCTTTAGTTTTTGAAAATGAAATCCAAATTCAACAAACTGAGTCAAATACAGTGCCTTGAAAAAGTATTCACACCCCTTGAAATGTTCCACATTTTGTCATGTTACAACCAAAATTGTAAATGTATTTTATTGGGATTTTATGTGATAGACCAACACAAAGTGGCACATAATTGTGAAGTGGAAGGAAAATGATAAATGGTTTTCAAAATGATTTACAAATAAATATCTGAAAAGTCTGGCGTGCATTTGTATTCAGCCCTGTTGTATTCAACTAAAATCTAGTGGAACCAATTTCCTTCAGAAGTCACCTAATTAGTAAATAGAGTAAATAGACTATAAATACAGCTGTTCTGTGAAGTCCTCAGTGGTTAGTTAGAGAACTTTAGTGAAACAGCAACAGACATGTCAGGGATAAAGTTTAAAGCAGAGTTAGGTTATAAAAAAATATCTCAAGCCTTAAATATCTCACAGAGAACTGTTCAATCCAGCATCCGATAATGGAAAGAGTATGGCACAACTGCAAACCTACCAAGACATGGCCGTCCATCTAAACTGACAGGCCGGAGAAGGAGAGCGTTAATCACAGACGCAGCCAAGAGGCCCATGGGAACTCTGGAGGTGCTGCAAGGATCCACAGCTCAGGTGAGAGAATCTGTCCACAGGGACAACTATTAGTTGTACACTCCACAAATCTGGCCTTTATGGAAATAAGGCAAGAAGAAAGTCATTGTGGAAAGAAAGCCATAAGAAGTCCATTTGCAGTTTGAGAGAAGCCATGTGAGGGACACAGCAAATATGTGGAAGAAGGTGCTATGGTCAGAAGAGACCAAAATTAAACTTTTAGGCCTAAAAGCAAAACTAACACTGAACATCATCCTTAACCCACCACTGTAAAAACATGGTGGTGGCAGCATCTTGTTGTGGGGATGCTTTTCTTCAGCAGGGACAGGGAAGCTGGTCAGAGTTGATGGGAAGATGGATGGAGCCAAATACAGTGCAATCTTAGAAGAAAACCTGTTAGAGTCTACAAAAGACTTGAGACTGGGGCGGACCTTCCAGTAGGACAATGACCCTAAACATACAGCCAGAGCTACAATGGAATGGTTTAGATCAAAGCATATTAATGTGTGAGAATAGCCCAGTTAAAGTCCAGACTTAAACCCAACTGAGAATCTGTGGCAAAATTTGAAAATTGCTGTTTACAGACGCTCTCCATCCAATCTGACAGAGCTTGAGCTTTTTTGCATAGAACAGGCAAAAACTTCACTCTCTAGATGTGCAAAGCTGATAGAGACATCCCCAAAAAGACTTGCAGCCGTAATTTCAGTGAAAGGTGGTTCTACAAAGTATTGACTCAGAGGGGCTGAATACAAATGCATGTCGCACTTTTCAGATATTGATCTGTAAAAACTTTGGAAAACCATTTATCATTTTTCTTCTACTTCACAATTATGTGCCACTTTGTGTTGGTCTATCACATAAAATCCCAATAAAACACATTTATGTTTTTGGTTGTAATATGACAAAATGTGGAAAATTTTAAGGGGTATGAATACTTTTTCAAGGCACTGTAATTAACAGAATGTGATTTCCTATTTATTTTTTATTTTTTTAGTTGCTTCACACACTTAGTGATTTTAGACACAGTTCACTCTCTAGTCTCACCAACATGCATTTTCACTTCCTATATAGGTTTCAGTTTCTTGACACCTCTTGTCAAAATAATTTCCCAACTCCCCTTCGAGTCCCACATGAACTAATCAGTGTGGCTGCTTGTCTATTGTATTCAGCACTCAAAGCATTTTTTTCTAGCATATCTGGTGTTCTGGCTAGGATAAAGGTGAGATAAATAATAATGTCACCAGAAACGCAATTTATCCCTACCCCTATATGACTGAGACAAGGTTCCTGATTAGGGTTGAGCGGACACCTAGATGTCCGTGTTCGACGGGTTCGGCCGAACTTTAAAAAAAAGTCCGGGTCCGTGTCCCGGACTTTTACCGAACTTTTCCCGGACACCGAACCCCATTGAAGTCAATGGGGACCCGAACTTTAAGGCACTAAAATGGCTCTAAAACACCAAAGGAAAGGGCTAGAGTGCTGCAAATGTCAGCAAAACGTAATTAAGAGCATGGCAAGTGCTCTGCAAACAAATGTGGATAGGGAAATAACTTAAAACAACAAAAAAAAACAGAAAAATAAAACAATGTTCTTCTTCATCTCTGAAGGACGAGGCCCATATGGAGTAGGAGGGAGGTTGAGGTGGTGGTGGATGTGGCGGTGACATAGGCGTGCGCACAGGGTGTGCTGGGTGTGCCTGGGCACACCCTAATCACCTAGGGCACATAGCATTGCCAGTGAGGAGATGGGAAAGATCTCCCTGGGACCTGCTCTGCTCTATTTCTCCTTGCCTACAGGTACATGGCCCCGATACATTACTCTCCCTGCTGGCAAACACATGCATGTGTATTTCAACTTTGGGGTGCACACCTTAATGCAATAGGCTGCGCACACCTATGGGCGGTGTAGGTGGAAGCGGCGGTGGAGGAGGACCAGGGCCGGATTAACAGCATCATGGGCTTGGTGCTGAGGATTTTGAAGGGCCTTAAGGGCCGTGCCTTGCCATGCACCCAGAGGAGGAAGGGTGCAGCCATGCATGCCTAATTCAACATGGGATGCTGTCTCTGAAGCCCATAAACACATCCATGCATCGCCAACTGTCCCTCCTTGTCCGGCCTTCATGCTGTGTGGGGAGGTTCTGAGGGTGCTGCCTGGGGAAGCGAGCATAGAAGCCAGACTTCTGTGTTTACAAGTGACAGAAGAGCGGTAACAGTGAATATGGCCAACCCGGGGCCTATATAAAAGGTAGGGGCCTGGAGCTGCAGCTCCAATAGCCCCTACATTAATCTGGCCCTGAGGAGGAGGACGAGGTAGCCAACACTGCTTCTTTTCAAAAATTTTAAATGAGGGTACACCCCAAAAGAGTGAGAAAGAGCAAAAATGGAACAATGGGTGGGTAAGGTCGGTATCCATTGCTATTCTGCATAAGGTACGGAAAAGTCCCGTGGGATCCATGCCTGGTTCATTTTAATGAACGTGAGCTTGTCCACATTGTCTCTGGACAGGCGGCTGCGCTTGTCTGTTATAACGCCCCCAGCCGTGCTAAATACCCGTTCAGATAATACACTGGCTGCAGGGCACGCCAGCACCTCCAAGGCGTAAAGGGCAAGCTCAGGCCATGTGCCCAATTTGGAGACCCAGAAGTTGAAGGGGGCAGACCCGTCATTCACTACATGTAGGCGTGTGCACACATACTGCTCCACCATGTTGGTAAAATGCTGCCTCCTGCTAAGACGTTCCATCTGAGCTGCTGGTGCTGCTGTTTGTTGTGGCGTGCTGACAAAGCTTTTCCACATTTCGGCCATGCTAACCCTGCCTTCTGAGGTGCTGGCGGTGCCCTGGTTGCGTTGGCGACCTCCTCCTCCTCCTCCTCTGCCTTGTGCTTCCACTGTGGCCCCGCTGTCAGATGGGAATGCCAGCAGCATGGCGTCTACCAGCGTGCGCTTGTACTCGCGCATCTTGCGATCGCGCTCCAGTGAGTGAATTAAGGACGGTACGTTGTCCTTGTAACGGGGATCCAGCAGCGTGGCCACCCAGTAATCAGCACAAGTTAGAATGTGGGCAACTCGGCGGTCGTTGTGGAGACACTGCAGCATGTAATCGCTCATGTGTGCCAGGCTGCCCAGAGGCAACGAAAGGCTGTCCTCTGTGGGAGGTGTATCGTCCGTGTCCTCTGTATCCCCCCAGCCACGCACCAGTGATGGCCATGAGCTGGCCTGGGTGCCACCCTGCTGTGAACATGGTTCCATCTCCTCCTCCAGCTCCTCCTCCTCCTCATCCTCCTCATCCTCCAGAACTGTGCCCCTGCTGGACAATTGCGTCCCTGGCGTTTGCGTGTGCAGGAACCCACCCTCGGAGCCCCTTGCGAATGACTGCCCTGAAAGCCTTGGAAATTTTACCTCTTCATCCTCCTCCTCCTCCTCATCCTGTGCCACATCCTCTTCCATCATCGCCCGAATTGTTTTTTCAAGGAGGCATAGAAGTGGGATAGTTAAGCTGAGAACGGCGTCATTGCCACTGGCCATGTTGGTGGAGTACTCAAAACAGCGCAACAAGGCACACAGGTCTCGCATGGAGGCCCAGTTAAATTAAATAGCGGAATAGAAAATATGATCCAAAAAAAGTGTATGTATATCACACGTACACAACCACACTGGGCCCCAATTACTATTGTTTGTACCCCTAAAAGGCTAGATGAGGAGTAGGGGGAGTATGGAACAGGCAGCACCCTCAAACCTTCAGAAGTATGAGATGAACCCCAACAACTTGGAAAGGTGGATCTCTCTCACACGTACCAACACAGACTATCCCCCAATTTAACTGATCCCCAAAGGTTTTTGATTAAATAGCGGAATAGAAAATATGATCCAAAAAAAGTGTATGTATATCACACGTACACAACCACACTAGGCCCCAATTACTATTGTTTGTACCCCTAAAAGGCTAGATGAGGAGTAGGGGGGGTATGGAACAGGCAGCACCCTCAAACCTTCAGAAGTATGAGATGAACCCCAACAACTTGGAAAGGTGGATCTCTCTCACACGTACCAACACAGACTATCCCCCAATTTAACTGATCCCCAAAGGTTTTTGATTAAATAGCGGAATAGAAAATATGATCCAAAAAAAGTGTATGTATATCACACGTACACAACCACACTAGGCCCCAATTACTATTGTTTGTACCCCTAAAAGGCTAGATGAGGAGTAGGGGGGGTATGGAACAGGCAGCACCCTCAAACCTTCAGAAGTATGAGATGAACCCCAACAACTTGGAAAGGTGGATCTCTCTCACACGTACCAACACAGACTATCCCCCAATTTAACTGATCCCCAAAGGTTTTTGATTAAATAGCGGAATAGAAAATATGATCCAAAAAAAGTGTATGTATATCACACGTACACAACCACACTAGGCCCCAATTACTATTGTTTGTACCCCTAAAAGGCTAGATGAGGAGTAGGGGGAGTATGGAACAGGCAGCACCCTCAAACCTTCAGAAGTATGAGATGAACCCCAACAACTTGGAAAGGTGGATCTCTCTCACACGTACCAACACAGACTATCCCCCAATTTAACTGATCCCCAAAGGTTTTTGATTAAATAGCGGAATAGAAAATATGATCCAAAAAAAGTGTATGTATATCACACGTACACAACCACACTAGGCCCCAATTACTATTGTTTGTACCCCTAAAAGGCTAGGAGTAGGGGGAGTATGGAACAGGCAGCACCCTCAAACCTTCAGAAGTATGAGATGAACCCCAACAACTTGGAAAGGTGGATCTCTCTCACACGTACCAACACAGACTATCCCCCAATTTAACTGATCCCCAAAGGTTTTTGATTAAATAGCGGAATAGAAAATATGATCCAAAAAAAGTGTATGTATATCACACGTACACAACCACACTAGGCCCCAATTACTATTGTTTGTACCCCTAAAAGGCTAGGAGTAGGGGGAGTATGGAACAGGCAGCACCCTCAAACCTTCAGAAGTATGAGATGAACCCCAACAACTTGGAAAGGTGGATCTCTCTCACACGTACCAACACAGACTATCCCCCAATTTAACTGATCCCCAAAGGTTTTTGATTAAATAGCGGAATAGAAAATATGATCCAAAAAAAGTGTATGTATATCACACGTACACAACCACACTAGGCCCCAATTACTATTGTTTGTACCCCTAAAAGGCTAGATGAGGAGTAGGGGGGGTATGGAACAGGCAGCACCCTCAAATCTTCAGAAGTATGAGATGAACCCCAAAAACTTGGAAAGGTGGATCTCTCTCACACGTACCAACACAGACTATCCCCCAATTTAACTGATCCCCAAAGGTTTTTGATTAAATAGCGGAATAGAAAATATGATCCAAAAAAAGTGTATGTATATCACACGTACACAACCACACTAGGCCCCAATTACTATTGTTTGTACCCCTAAAAGGCTAGATGAGGAGTAGGGGGGGTATGGAACAGGCAGCACCCTCAAACCTTCAGAAGTATGAGATGAACCCCAACAACTTGGAAAGGTGGATCTCTCTCACACGTACCAACACAGACTATCCCCCAATTTAACTGATCCCCAAAGGTTTTTGATTAAATAGCGGAATAGAAAATATGATCCAAAAAAAGTGTATGTATATCACACGTACACAACCACACTAGGCCCCAATTACTATTGTTTGTACCCCTAAAAGGCTAGGAGTAGGGGGAGTATGGAACAGGCAGCACCCTCAAACCTTCAGAAGTATGAGATGAACCCCAACAACTTGGAAAGGTGGATCTCTCTCACACGTACCAACACAGACTATCCCCCAATTTAACTGATCCCCAAAGGTTTTTGATTAAATAGCGGAATAGAAAATATGATCCAAAAAAAGTGTATGTATATCACACGTACACAACCACACTAGGCCCCAATTACTATTGTTTGTACCCCTAAAAGGCTAGATGAGGAGTAGGGGGGGTATGGAACAGGCAGCACCCTCAAATCTTCAGAAGTATGAGATGAACCCCAAAAACTTGGAAAGGTGGATCTCTCTCACACGTACCAACACAGACTATCCCCCAATTTAACTGATCCCCAAAGGTTTTTGATTAAATAGCGGAATAGAAAATATGATCCAAAAAAAGTGTATGTATATCACACGTACACAACCACACTAGGCCCCAATTACTATTGTTTGTACCCCTAAAAGGCTAGATGAGGAGTAGGGGGGGTATGGAACAGGCAGCACCCTCAAACCTTCAGAAGTATGAGATGAACCCCAACAACTTGGAAAGGTGGATCTCTCTCACACGTACCAACACAGACTATCCCCCAATTTAACTGATCCCCAAAGGTTTTTGATTAAATAGCGGAATAGAAAATATGATCCAAAAAAAGTGTATGTATATCACACGTACACAACCACACTAGGCCCCAATTACTATTGTTTGTACCCCTAAAAGGCTAGATGAGGAGTAGGGGGGGTATGGAACAGGCAGCACCCTCAAATCTTCAGAAGTATGAGATGAACCCCAAAAACTTGGAAAGGTGGATCTCTCTCACACGTACCAACACAGACTATCCCCCAATTTAACTGATCCCCAAAGGTTTTTGATTAAATAGCGGAATAGAAAATATGATCCAAAAAAAGTGTATGTATATCACACGTACACAACCACACTGGGCCCCAATTACTATTGTTTGTACCCCTAAAAGGCTAGATGAGGAGTAGGGGGGGTATGGAACAGGCAGCACCCTCAAACCTTCAGAAGTATGAGATGAACCCCAACAACTTGGAAAGGTGGATCTCTCTCACACGTACAAACACAGACTATCCCCCAATTTAACTGATCCCCAAAGGTTTTTGATTAAATAGCGGAATAGAAAATATGATCCAAAAAAAGTGTATGTATATCACACGTACACAACCACACTAGGCCCCAATTACTATTGTTTGTACCCCTAAAAGGCTAGATGAGGAGTAGGGGGGGTATGGAACAGGCAGCACCCTCAAATCTTCAGAAGTATGAGATGAACCCCAAAAACTTGGAAAGGTGGATCTCTCTCACACGTACCAACACAGACTATCCCCCAATTTAACTGATCCCCAAAGGTTTTTGATTAAATAGCGGAATAGAAAATATGATCCAAAAAAAGTGTATGTATATCACACGTACACAACCACACTAGGCCCCAATTACTATTGTTTGTACCCCTAAAAGGCTAGATGAGGAGTAGGGGGGGTATGGAACAGGCAGCACCCTCAAACCTTCAGAAGTATGAGATGAACCCCAACAACTTGGAAAGGTGGATCTCTCTCACACGTACCAACACAGACTATCCCCCAATTTAACTGATCCCCAAAGGTTTTTGATTAAATAGCGGAATAGAAAATATGATCCAAAAAAAGTGTATGTATATCACACGTACACAACCACACTAGGCCCCAATTACTATTGTTTGTACCCCTAAAAGGCTAGGAGTAGGGGGAGTATGGAACAGGCAGCACCCTCAAACCTTCAGAAGTATGAGATGAACCCCAACAACTTGGAAAGGTGGATCTCTCTCACACGTACCAACACAGACTATCCCCCAATTTAACTGATCCCCAAAGGTTTTTGATTAAATAGCGGAATAGAAAATATGATCCAAAAAAAGTGTATGTATATCACACGTACACAACCACACTAGGCCCCAATTACTATTGTTTGTACCCCTAAAAGGCTAGATGAGGAGTAGGGGGAGTATGGAACAGGCAGCACCCTCAAATCTTCAGAAGTATGAGATTGTGTTCACTGTACCCCACAAAGATTGAGTTCACTGCACCCCACAATGATTGTGTTCACTGCACCCCACAAAGATTGTGTTCACTGCACCTCACAAAGATTGTGTTCACTGTACCCCCCAAAGATTGTGTTCACTGCACCCCACAAAGATTCTGTTCACTGTACCCCACAAAGATTGTGTTCACTGCACCCTAAAAGGATGTTGTTCACTGCACCCCACAAAGATTGTGTTCACTGCACCCTAAAAGGATGTTGTTCACTGCACCCCAAAAAGATTGTGTTCACTGTACCCCCCCAAAGATTGTGTTCACTGCACCCCACAAAGATTGTGTTCACTGCACCCCAAAAAGATTGTGTTCACTGTACCCCCCAAAGATTGTGTTCACTGCACCCCAAAAAGATTGTGTTCACTGTACCCCCCAAAGATTGTGTTCACTGCACCCCACAAAGATTCTGTTCACTGTACCCCACAAAGATTGTGTTCACTGCACCCCAAAAAGATTGTGTTCACTGTACCCCCCCAAAGATTGTGTTCACTGCACCCCACAAAGATTCTGTTCACTGCACCCCACAAAGGATTTTGTTCACTGCACCCCAAAAAGATTGTGTTCACTGCACCCCAAAAATGATTTTGATCACTGCACCCCAAAAAGGATGTTGTTCACTGCACCCCAAAAATGATTTTGTTCACTCCACCCCAAAAAGATTGTGTTCACTGCACCCCACAAAGATTGTGTTCACTGCACCCCAAAAAGATTGTGTTCACTGTACCCCCCAAAGATTGTGTTCACTGCACCCCACAAAGATTCTGTTCACTGTACCCCACAAAGATTGTGTTCACTGCACCCCAAAAATATTGTGTTCACTGCACCCCAAAAAGGATGTTGTTCACTGCACCCCAAAAAGGATGTTGTTCACTCCACCCCAAAAAGATTGTGTTCACTGCACCCCACAAAGATTGTGTTCACTGCACCCCAAAAAGATTGTGTTCACTGCACCCCAAAAATGATTTTGTTCACTGCACCCCAAAAAGGATTTTGTTCACTGCACCCCAAAAAGGATGTTGTTCACTCCACCCCAAAAAGATTGTGTTCACTGCACCCCAAAAAGATTGTGTTCACTGCACCCCACAAAGGATTTTGTTCACTGCACCCCAAAAAGATTGTGTTCACTGCACCCCAAAAAGGATGTTGTTCACTGCACCCCAAAAAGGATTTTGTTCACTGCACCCCAAAAAGATTGTGTTCACTGCACCCCACAAAGGATTTTGTTCACTGCACCCCACAAAGATTGTGTTCACTGCACACCAAAAAGGATTGTGTTCACTGCACCCCAAAAAGATTTTGTTCACTGCACCCCAAAAAGATTGTGTTCACTGCAGCCCAAAAAGATTGTGTTCACTGCAGCCCAAAAAGATTGTGTTCACTGCAGCCCAAAAAGATTGTGTTCACTGCAGCCCAAAAAGATTGTGTTCACTGCAGCTCACACACAGAAAAATGGATGTGGATCACTGACACCTGCCTATCTCCAATCCCACACCACACAGCAATATCGATTGTAGTTTGTAGAACACAGTTTCCCTAAAATTCAGCAGACTCTGTCCCTAACAGGATTGAGAAGAGATCGTAGATCAGGATTGAGTGCAGATTCACCCCACCCCCCACACAGCAATATCGATTGTAGTTTGTAGAAGACACTGACCCTATAATTCAGCAGACTCTATCCCTAAAATGCCTACAACTCGCCCTGCCTAAACACTCCGACCTGTCCCTCAATTCTATCCGGACACAAATGTTTTTTTCCTGCCTATCTTTCCCTAATCAGCAGCCAGCACATTGATGTGTGCTCTGTCCCTTAGCTAAGCAGCAGAATGACGCTGCTGCGGCGGCTGCCTCGAACTTATAAAGACTTGGTCACATGCTTCAGACGGCCAATCACAGCTACTAAGACATTTGCAGGCATGGCTGGGATGGCTTAAGGCACACCAGTTAAACGATTGTTGATTGGCTGTTGAAAGCCCGCCATGAAAAGAGCGCCAAAGCATGCAAAACCCGGAAATAAAACGACCGAACACGGATTTTTACCCGAACATACAGTAAAGTGTCCGTGTCCGTGTTCGGGTAAAAAAAATCCAATTATTCGGTACGAACACGAATAATACAGTCCGTGTTCGCTCAACACTATTCCTGATTCTTCTATTCTAACTGAATTCTGCATTTTTGCCACAAGATGGCACTGTGCTTGAAAGTAAGCTTATCACAGGACTTTACAGTACTATATGGTGAACACTGCATGCTGTGGTAGGTTTTTTTTGTAGTAGGATTTTGGGTTTGTGTCCCATCAAAGTCTCTGTCTGCAGAAGGTTTTTACTTTCACCCCGTTCCTGCCCAGACCAATTTTCAGCTTTCAGCGCTGTCGCACTTTGAATGACAATTGCACGGTCATGCAACAATGTACATATATGAATTTTTTTTAATTATTTTTTTGAGACAGATAGAGCTTTCTGTTGGTGGTGTTTAATCACCCCTGTTTATTTATTTATTTATTTTTTTGCTGAACAAACAAAAAAGAGCAAACATTTTGAAAAGAAAAACCCTTTTCTTTGTTTCAGTTGTAAAATTTTGCAAATAAGTAATTTATTTTCTTCATTTATGTGCGATGATGAGCCTTCACTGATGGGCATTAATAGGCTGCTCTAGCGGGCACTGTTAAGCTGCACTGATGGGCACTTATGAGACAGCACTGATGGACACTGATCAGGCAACATTCATAAGGCGGCACTGATGAGGTGGCACTGATGGGCACTGATATGTTGCACTGATGGGCACTGATATGCTGCACTGATAGACACTGATTGGCACTGATGGGGCTGCATTGATAAAAAGGGCACTGATTGTTAGTGTAAATGTGCCCTGTCACAAGATAGCCAGTTATCAGCTTTACTTTCCGCAGTTACTAACAGCGCTATGAAAAGAAAATGCCAATACCCAGCATTTGTTTACATGTGATCAGCTGTGATTTAACAGAGCTGATCACATGGTAAAGGGCTGCTGTGAATGGCATTTTACCTCGATCTGTGATCAGCTGTGTCCTTAGGAAGCACACCCTGGGGCAGGGTTCTGGGAGGACGTCAATAGACGCCCTCCCGAAAATATGCGACCACGCCTTAGCTGTCATTCCGCTATAGCGTGGTTGGCAGGAGGTTAAAGCGATAATAAACCCTCCGTTTTTTTATGCACTTTCAGCAGTTGATTTATTTATGTACTGAGTATGCAGCTTCTTTATTTTTTAACTGCTTTCCGACCGCCCGCCGCAGTTATACTGCGGCAGGCAGCCACTCCTGGGCAAACCGACGTAGCTATACGTTGATCGCGAGCAGGAGGCTAGGGGGCGAGCGTGCGCCGCCAGTGGCGCGCCAGCAAGGAAGCCGATGTAGCGGGCAGACCTGACACCCGCGATCGCTCCCCGCTGAGAAAGAAAACACAGCTGACCGTTCTTCTCCCTGAAATGATCATAGAGCCTTCCATATAGGATCACATGTCTCTATGGTAATTTCAGAAGCCACGCTCCCCCAAAGTTAGAATCACTCCCCTAGGCTCACATTTAACCCTTTGATCACCCACAGTGTTAACCCCTTCCCTGCCAGTGTCATTATTACAGTAACAGTGCATATTTTTAGCACTGATTACTGTAGTATTGTCGCTGGTCCCCCCAAAAGTGTCAAAAATATCAGTCAGGGGTCCGATCTGTCCGCCGCAATGTCGCAATCCCGCAAAAAATTGCAGATTGCTGCCATTACTAGTAAAAAAAAAAAAAAAAAAACAATAAAAATGACATAAATCTTTCCCATAGTTAGTAGACGCAGTAACTTTTGCGCAAACCAAACAAACTGCGCTTATTGTGATTTTTTTTAACAAAAATATGAAGCAGAAAACAAATTGGCCTAAAATGTTAAAATTTTGATTTTTAGATTCTTTTCTGTTTATATAGCAGAATGTGAAAAATATTGTTTTCTTTTTTTTCAAAATTTTTGCTCTTTTTTTGTTTAAAGCGCAAAAAAATAAAAATCGCACAGGTGATCAAATACCACCAAAAGAAAGCTCTGTCTGTGGGAAAAAAAGGACATCAATTTTATTTAGGTACAGTGTCGCACAACCGCGCAATTGTCGGTTAAATTAACGCAGTGCCGAATCGCAAAAAACGGCCTGGTCATTAAGGGGGTAAAACCTTCTGGTCTTAAAGTGGTTAATCCTTATCTATAATCCAGTATAAGCTTATTTCATGACCCTTTACACAGATTTCCAGTTTCAGGGTGGCTCCTTTCTCTTGCAGCATCCTATCGAGCCACCCTTGAATGCAGGAACTGGAGTTGTGTCTCCCTGCACTGTGTGCATCAATAGAAACACAAAGCCCTGTAGCTTGGGATGCCAAGGCACTCCCTTGCTCCCCCTCCCCCTCTCCCCTCCCTTCTCTAAGCTAGAACACTGACTGGAGACTACACTGTCCACCGTGAAGACTGGAAGTTCAGGGAAGCAGCACTGGGAGAACGGGAGCCAACAGCATTAAAAGCTGTAAACGGCTGGGCTATGAATTTTAACAAAGAGTTTACTGGGGAATGTTTATTGTAATGTGCTCAATGTGTTCATCTGAAATGCTGAGGGTTTAATTTTACTTTAAGTGGGTTTCCTCTAGGCTCACCAGCTTCCTCCCACACTCAAAAACATACATGTGGCTTCATTGACTTCCCCTCATATTAGACTTGTTTTGTGACAGTATAGATATGACTGTGCAAGGAACAATAGAGCGTGATCTCTTCTGAGGACAGAATGGGATGTGATCACCAGTGTAAAGCAATGCAGAAGAAGCAAAAATGTTATATAAAATAGAACAATAATTAACCACTTTACGACCAGTCACTGTGCCTCTACTGCGTCACAGTGGCTCGTTCCTGTCCAGCGACATAGACCTACGTCGCTGGACTCCTCCCCTTGTGGGCGGCGCCCACGCACCGCCGGAGGCTCGCTCCCGCTGTATTCAGTCACAGTGGGAGTCGGGCCAGGGAGGAGTGGCGGCGATCGCCGCTGCTCTTCCCCGATCGTCGGGGAATCGAGTTTGGAGATACGCCCGCTTGTGTAAACAAAGCGGGCGGATCTCCTATGTGACAGACAGTGACAGATTGCAGGGTTCAGCATAGCTGAACATGCGATCTGTCCCTGTGTCACTCAGTCACCTCCCCCCACACACGTTAGTAAGCACCAGGCATACATTAACCCCTCCCTCTCCAATAAAATTATCCCCTTCCCTGCCAGTGTCATTTTTACAGTAACAACGTATATTTATAGCACTGATTACTGTAGTAATGTCACTGGTACCCCCAAAAGTGTCAAAAATGTCAGTCAGGGGTCCGATCTGTCCGCCGCAATGTCGCAGTCCCGCAAAAAAATCGCAGATCGCCGCCATTACTCGTTAAAAAAAAAACACCAAAAATGACAAAAATCTTTCCCTTTGTTAGTAAACGCAATAACTTTTGCGCAAACCAATCAAAATACGCTTATTGCGATTTTTTTTTTTACCAAACATAGATAGCAGAAAACAAATTGGCCAAAAATTTAAAAAAAATTTGATTTTTACATTTTTTTGGGGGGGGGGGAATTTCATATAAAAAAATGTGAAAAATATTGTTATTTTTTCAAAATTTACGCTCTTTTTTTGTTTATAGCGCAAAAAGTAAAAATCGCACAGGTAATCAAATACCACCAAAAGAAAGCTGGGTTTGTGGGGAAAAAAAGGACGTAAATTTAGTTTGGGTTCGGCGTCGCATGACCGCGCAATTGTCAGTTAAAGTCGCACAGTGCCGAATCGCAAAAAGTGGCCTGGACGTAAGACAGCAAAATCCTCCGATGGTAAAGTGGTTAAAGTAACTTACATGCTAGCGGCATACCCAGCTTAGCTCAAATGTCAAGCTTACCCTGACCTGATCAAAGGTCTCACCACCAAGGTCCAGAAAACCATGAAGGCAGGAAGGGGTCAAACCCAAATCCACCCAATTCTGATAAATCTATAGGTATTGACAGGTATTGGATACCAATGATGGCTTGGATGGCAGATCATCTGTGCACTGCAAATGGCCTGAAAGGAAAATTCTCGTTTTAGTGGACAGATTGGAAATTTCAGCCTATCTACTGTTTTACATGTCTCCATCCTGGTAGGAGGAGGTGATCAGTATAGTTCTAATTTCATCGGAGAAGCTGCATGGATTTTGGGATTGAGGTGTGACTCAATGAGGATAGCCTCAGACTGACAAATGTTCATGGAGGATTTAAAAAAATGTATATAGGATTTTAATATAAAAATGTATGGTATGCATATCACAAATATGGAAAATAAAATGAAGATAATATCCATTCAAAACAGATTTTTACAGAAGCGATAGATGGAGAAGAGGGATTCCTACTTCCTAGTAAAATCTTGAGGATGAGTGACATCTAGTGGCTATTGTGGTTACTACTACATCTATTTCAAGATTTAAAGCAGAACTATGGGCAAAACGTTTTTGAATACAGTAGGGGGGGGGGGGTTATAATTATGTAGCACCCTCCTAGGTAGGTGCTAGAAAAAGTATATATGTGGTCTGTTGAGTCTGGGGAGTCTCCCCACTGTATCCAATGAGGGCTCTTGTTGGACAGTGGAGGAAACCTGGCCAATAGAGCACCCCGGCTTATAGCTGTCTCAGTGGGCGGAGGTTGCTGCAAGGCACCCTGGGATCAGATATAAGTCTGAGAGGAGCATGTGACAGGTCGTCTTTGGCGGGAAGCAGAGTCCCAGGAGGAGGCTGATGGCTGTATCTCCTACTGTCAGAGCAAGTGAGGGTGTTCTGGGTGGTCGGCCTAGAGGACTGAGGCTGAGCTGGGCTGCAGGAAAGGAGTGCTGTGGACCGAGTGGAGCTGCTGGACAGAAGTTTCCTGGAAAAACAGTGTTGTGAGTACTCAAAACTGCCCAGGGGTCTGCCTAAGAGAGGGGACCACTCCAGAAGGTCAAAGGGGTCTGGGAGCCAGCTAGCCAGTAGTGGTGGCTTAGAAAGGGGGTGCCAGTATCCAGGGGCGTACCTAGAGCATTTGGCACCCGGGGCGGATCCTATATCTGGCACCCCCCGGCGTGCAGGCGACGAACCGCACATTGACCCGGCGACCAGGCCCCTCCTCCTCTGCAAAAACGGCGCCGATTGACCTGAGGCGCCAGACAGAAATACATGTAACTGGCAGTGGCATACTTACTGTGTGCTACTGCCAGTGGTGTCACTAGGTGCAGTAAACCATGGTGTCAACCCCCCCAAAAAAATGTTTCCTGTTTTCTGAAAGCGTGCCAAAGATGCAGCATGCAAGACTTTTGGTGCGCTTTCAGAAAAAAAAAAATCTATAGGACTGCAGTAATAACTGCGAGTAAAATGTAGGAAGACCCCCTTTACATTACACAGCCCCCGTACCCCTGGACCCCTTTACATTACACAGCCCCCGTACCCCTGGACCCCTTTACATTACACAGCCCGCCCATTGGAACCCTTTACATTACACAGCCCCCCCCTCATGGAACCCTTTACATTACACAGCCCACACCCCCCTCATGGAAACCTTTATGTTACACAGCCCCCGCCCCCCATAAAACCTTTTACATTATATAGCCCCCATCCCCCAAAAGAACCCCTTACATTACACAGCCCCCACCCCCCCCCCCATAGAACCCTTTACATGACACAGCCGTCGCCCCCCCCCCCCCTCAACAGAACTCTTTACATTATACAGCCCCCCAATAGAACCCCTTTACAATACAAACCCCCCTCCAATAGAACCCTTTACAATACAAACCCCCCCCCCCATAGAACCCCTCCAAAATGCAGACCCCCCCAATAGAACCCCTTTACAATGCAGACAACTCCCTCCCCCCCCCCAATAAAACCCCTCTACAATGCAGACACCCCCCAATAGAACCCCTTTATAATGCAGACACCCCCCCCCCCAATAGAACCCCTTTACAATGTAGACAACCCCCCCCCCCCAATAAAACCTCTCTACAATGCAGACACCCCTCAATAGAACCCCTTTATAATGCAGACACCCCCCCCCAATAGAACCCCTTTACAATGTAGACAAACCCCCCCCCCCAATAAAACCCCTTTATAATGCAGACACCCCCCCAATAGAACCCCTTTACAATGTAGAAAACCCCCCCTCCAATAAAACCCCTTTACAATGAAGACCCCCCCCCATAAAACCCCTCTACAATGCAGACCCCCCCCCCCCAATAAAACCCCTCTACAATGCAGACAACCCCCAATAGAACCCCTTTATAATGAAGACACCCCCCCCCAATAGAACCCCTTTACAATGTAGACAACCCCCCCCCCCATAAAACCCCTCTACAATGCAGACACCAGCAATAAAACCCCTCTATAATGCAGACAACCCCCCCCCCAATAAAACCCCTCTATAATGCAACACCCCCCCCAATAAAACCCCTCTATAATGCAGACACCCCCCCCCCCCAATAAAACCCGTCTATAATGCAGACACCCCCCCCCCCCCAATAAAACCCCTCTATAATGCAGACACACCCCCCCCAATAAAACCCCTCTATAATGCAGACCCCCCCCCCCCAATAAAACCCCTCTATAATGCAGACACCCCCCCCCCCAATAGAACCCCTTTACAATGTAGACAACCCCCTTACAATGGAGACCCCCCCAATAGAACAACTTTATAATGCAGACACCCCCCCCCCCAATAGAACCCCTTTACAATGTAGACAACCCCCCCCCCCCCAATAAAACCCCTCTATAATGCAGACACCCCCCCAATAGAACCCCTTTACAATGTAGACAACCCCCTTACAATGGAGACCCCCCCCCCAATAGAACAACTTTATAATGCAGACACCCCCCCCCCAATAGAACCCCTTTACAATGTAGACAACCCCCCCCCAATAAAACCCCTCTATAATGCAGACACCCCCCCCAATAGAACCCCTTTACAATGTAGACAACCCCCTTACAATGGAGACCCCCCCCAATAGAACAACTTTAAAATACAAATCGATATCCCCCCCCCCTCCCTTACCTTATGTGGAGCAGAGGAGGAGAGCAGAGAGGGAGGAACTGTTCAAAGAGAATGGGAGAGAGGCTCACGAGCCCTGCATACACAGCGGTCAGCGGGAAATGCCGAAGTTAAATGTGCTTAGTAGTTAATGAGCCGTGATTGGTTGCTAGGCGGTCCTAGCAACCAATCGCCTTCTCATTATCTAGCACACTTAACTCCGGCATTTCCTGCAGTGTATGCAGGGCTCGTGAGCGAAGTGAGTCTCTCTCCCTTTCTCTGCTATACAGTTTCTCCTCCGGCGGCCGGCCCCGGGTGTCACCCTGGTGCTCGCTGACACCCCCCTAATGTGTGGCACCCGGGGCGGACCGCCCCCCGCCCCCCCTATTGGTACGCCACTGCCAGTATCTAAGCCCTGAAGATTAGAGAGAGAAAGGGTGTGCCGGTGCGGGCCCTGAAGTGTTCAGCAGTGTATTCAAGTAGCTACCTCAGCAGGAGTGCTTATTTTGGCTCTGAGGAAGAGGGTCCTCCCTCGAAACGCGTAAGCTACATCAGGTATTGAGGACGCCATCACCCTATCCAGCAGTGGAGAAGTGTCCTGGAAGCGAGCGGTGCCCATTTCCTATATGCTTGTTCATATGCTACGTTTGTGAGTATATTGTACGCTACCCTTCTTTGATTTTAATAAACTTTTAAGTGGTAATGCAATTTTTTTCTTGCCATCTGTGTCCTATTAGGGAGATTTCCCTTCACTTCTTGCCCCATAGCAAAAAAAAAAAGAAGTGAGAAGAAATCCCTCCAAAATAAGGGAATCCCCCTCACAAGCGCTGCTTGACAGAAAAAAGGGGGTGAGTGGGGGAAATACACTGACAGCCCATGCTCGCCTCTTCCCTTGTCATAGCACCACCGCCGTGCGGGGGGGGGAGGGAGGATTAGAGAGCCCAGGCATCAGCGGTGGCAGCTTCCCAGTACAGCTGGCATGCCCACAGAGTGCCATAGCTTCGCCATCACTGACCGACCTATGGCCTGCTTGGTGGATTGTCTGAAAGAATATCAATGCGTGCATCATACTTCTCCTAACCAATCAGGAGCTAACCGGTGGTGAATATGTCATAAAGGAATTTTTTCTTAGTAGCCTTGTAGGTTAGAGGACCTCCCATGTTTAGGAGCAGTCTGGGGACCCCATGAGAATGTTAGGAGGACCTTGGAATATTTCATAAAATTCATTGCCACCTGCAAAGCTAGGAATGAACAATTCAACAGTTTGCATGTGTGAGCCATTATTTTTTGTTTATTATTATACAGGAACTTTATAGTGCCAACGGTTTGCATCGCACTTTACAATATAAAGGGAGACAGTACAATTACAACACAGTTCAATACAGAAGGAATAGGAGGGCCCTGCTCATGGAGCTTACAATCTAAGGTGGTACAGAAGGTAATAGCTGCGGGGGATGATCTGATGGAGGTGACTCGGTACAGTTCTTAGGTGGAGGTGGAGGTGGAGGTGGGGTGGGCTTCCCTGAATCAATGAGTTTTCACGGATCACCTAAATGCAGATAGGGTAGTAGTTGACCAGACATACTGGGGTAGGGAGTTCCAGAGGATGGGAGAGGTTCTGGAAAAGTCCTGGAGGCGAGTGTCGGAGGAAGTAACAAGGGAGCTAGAGAGCAGGAGGTCTTGGGAGGAGCGGAGAGGATGATGTGGGTGATATCTGTAGATGAGGTTGGTGATTTAGCTGGAGGCAGTGTTGTGGATGGCTTTCCCCATTGTATTTAGTGTTTTGAATTTAATATGTTGGGCTAGTGGAAGCCAGTGAAGGCTTTGAAAATCCAGGATGAATATAGAGAAGAAAATGACCCATGTGGGAAAATGACCTGTAGGAGTTGGGTCTAGCATGTTTGTGTTTTCCGAGAAGAACTTCCACCAAAGAAGTAGGTGGTCTGGTGGGGAGGGATGAAGCCCTAAGTACCGATGTTATAAGTCATGGAGACTGTGAGTCTTGTCACCTGTATAAGCATACCTGAGCTAAAGCCTATTGACATAAGTGGATTTATAAATGTACAACACTGTTGGGTTTATTCAGTAACACAGTGCAATGTCCATGTTAAAAAAATACAGTTATACAGAATATCAATCAGATGTCAACAGGGGTTGATGCAGAGATTGAGACTAGATCCTATTGTGCCCATAACCTTGTGTAAGGGTAGTCTTCTGTAACTTAACCAACTTGACTAAATGAATCAATGCATAATGGGATAACATGTCCCAGGTCTCTTCTTCTATATTCTGCTTATAGTCACAGTAAGTGCTCCCGCCATCAAATTACCATTGGTGTTGGTCATTCAGATGGCTGAACTCACCAGAGGGGAGTTGTATATTTTTGTGTTGAATAAGAAGGGAACATTGGAGTAGTCTGACCCCTACAAGGTGACCCCCATTCCGTAGAATGTCACTTACTAAGCCAGCCTTTTAACATAGAGGAACCCTTGAAATCACTTTCAGGTTTTAGGGAACCCCCACCAATATTTGTCTACAGCTAACAGTTCATTAGACTGGTGATCAACTGGAAGAATGCTTTATACATTGGATGTCATTTGGAAGGTTTCCCCTTACATTAGTGGTCAATGTAAAGAATGTGCCTTAGATTCATGGTTAAAGTGGTTGTAACTCTAAAAACTCTCCTGTCCTTTAAGGCATGATATATAGCATAGTGCTTTAGCAGTGTCATTTGTCCCTTTCCATGTTGTACAATAGCTAGTGGATCATGCCTAATCATGGCTGCTCCATGATAGCGTGGTCAATTTACGTTTCTATGTCCCCTATCATCTGTCAATTCCATAGTCTGTAGTCTGTGAAGTTAATCTCCTCCCCGCCCCTCCCTTCCTGCATTAATTGAGTATTCTGCTGCAGCTGCTCCTTCTCTTTGGTAAAGTGTTTATTTAGGAACACAGGTCTCTGTGTTCATCTATTGAGTCCATCCCCCACACAGTTAGAAAACACTTCCTAGGAGCACACTTAAAGAGGAAGTAAACCCTCCTCTGCAAGGTGTACCTATAGGTAAGCCTATGATAAGGCTTACCTATAGGTACTGTAAATATCTCCTAGGCTAAACATGTACCGTTTAGGAGATATTTACCTTACATGCAGCCAGTGACATCACTGGCGCATTCGTTTTGAAGGAACGGCCGCTGGTGCCGTTCCTTCAGAGCCCCGTGCCGTGACCGTCGGCTCCCGCGCGTGTGCGCAGGAGAGACATCACCGTGGCTCCGGCCAATCAGATGGCCAGATGCCGCAATCCCGGAAGACGGATGACTGAACATGTCGCCCGTCATACAGGTAAGCGGGCGGCACGGCGGGGGCTTGTTCTAAGGTAAATATTTCATAATGAGCTAGTATGCGATGCATACTAGCTCATTATCTGTTTCTCTTTCAGGTTGTAAAAAAAAAAAAAAAATGTTCAATGAGGTTACAACCTCTTTAAGCCTTTGATCGCCCCTGGTGTTAACCCCTTCCCTGCCAGTGTCATTTGTACAGTAACAGTACATATTTCGAGCACTGGCTACTTTTGTAATGTCACTGGTCTCCTCAAAAGTGTCAGTTAGGTGTCTGATCTGTCCACCGCAATGTCGCAGTCCCGCTAAAAATCGCTGATCGCCGCCATTACTAGTGAAATAAATAAATAAAAATGACATAACTCTATCCCCTAGTTTGTAGATGTGATAACTTTTGCGCAAACCAATCATTTTGGTTTGCGCAAAAGTTACACCAAAAGTTTTTCACCAAAAAATATGTGCCAGAATACAAATTGGCCTAAATTGATTTTTTTTTATTGGATGTGTTTTATAGCAGAAAGTAAAAAGTATTGGGTTTTTTTGTTCAGAATTGTCAATTTTTTTTTTTTTTTGTTTATAGCCCAAAAAATAAAAACTGCAGAGGTGATCAAATACCACCAAAAGAAAGCTCTATTTGTGGGGGAAAAAAGGGCATTTATTTTATTTGAAGTGTGAGGAATGTCCCTTATATTGAAGGTCAGTGGGAAGAATGTCCCTTGCATTAGTGGTCAGTGGGAAGATTGTCCCTTACATTGGTGGTCAGTGTGAAGAATGTCCCTTACATTGGTGGTCAGTGTGACGGAATGTCCCTTACATTGGTGGTCAGTGTGAAGAATGTTCCTTACATTGGTGGTCAGTGTGACGGAATGTCCCCTACATTGGTGGTCAGTGGGAAGAATGTCCCTTACATTGGTGATCAATAGGAAGAACGCTCCTTACTTTGATGGTCTGTGTATTAGAAAATGAGAGAGTCTTTGGATAAGATATGGGAGGTCATACAGGCACCTCAAGAACAATTGTGTTCGCTGTTCCTACATCACTGGGTGTCAGTTTACTAAAATTAGATCACTGAAAATATATAATATATATAAATATTTATGTGGGGCCACTACATGTTACATATTGCTCTTTGTTCTTATTGAATAAGTCCATATACCTCTTCCATGTTAGTTTACTCATGCACCAAGCATAGAAATCTCAAGTCTGTTAATTATTCAGATTTCTTTAGATTTTATTGAAAATAACTGTATTTATAGTAATCCATAAACGTGTCTGGAAAGATTTTACATTACATTAAACAGTAACAAGATAAGGCTCGTCCTTCTGACCTGCATTTTGCAATTCATACACTAGATGGCAACATTTGATAATTATGTTCACAAGCCAGACTAATCACTGATGGAGGAATCCCTGCATTTATGTAATACATTTATAAAGTCGTCCCTAATGCTTAACCTTAATTTGTCGCAAGACCTTCCTATTAAAAATAAAGCGCTAGATATTTTTTCCAAAATTTCTAGCTTGCATTAGGAACCCGATGCTGAATGTATTGTTTATGCAGCACCCAAATTAAATTTTTTAGGTCCTTATTGAGGATCTGAGATATGGCAAAGAGTAGTACCTTTGTCTGCCCACTTCCATACCGGGCCAATTCTGGCACTCCGCTCCTACATGTAAAAAATCATCATTTGTTTGCTAGAAAATTACTTAGAACCCCCAAACATTATCTATGTTTTTTTTAGCAGAGACCCTAGAGAATAAAATGTCGGTTATTGCAACATTTTATGTCACACAGCATTTGCCCAGCAATTTTTCAAACACTTTTTTTTTTTTTTTAACAGTTTCATAAATTAAAAAATGAATTAAAAAAAATGCTAAAGTTAGCCCAATTTTTTTGTATAATGTGAAAGATGATGTTATGCCGAGTAAATAGATACCTAACATGTCACGTTCTAAAATTGCACACAATCCTGCAATGGCACCAAACTTCAGTACTTAAAAATCTCCATAGGCAACGCTTTAAAACATTTTACAGGTTACCTGTTTAGAGTTACAGAGTAGGTCTCGGACTAGAGTTCTTGCTCTCACTGTAACATTTGCGGCGATACCTTACATGTGTGGACTGAACGCCGTTTACATATGTGGGCGCGATTTATGTATGCGTTCACTTCTGCATGCGAGCACGCGGGGACGGGGGCACTTTAAATTTATTTATTTTTTTGTTTATTTTATTTATTTATTTATTTTACCCTTTCCCTTTAATTTTTTTTTTGTTTGTTTTTTTTTTTTATCACTTTTATTTCTATTACAAGGAATGTAAACATCTCTTGTAATAGGAACAGTGACTGACAGGTCCTCTTTATGGAGAGATCTGGGGTCAGTAAGACCTCAGATCTCTCCTACAGGCTGGAAAGCCTGAGATCAAAAAAAAAAAAAATAACCGATCTCGGCTATCTAGCCGAGATCACGGCAGTATTTACAACTTGGTATTCTCTATGGTGTATTTCTGCTGGTGGCGGATTCCTTCTCCGGCTAGCTGATCGCACGGGGGAGCCGGTAGAAGCACCAGAGGGTGGCGAGAGGCTGGGATGTCCCCTCCCACCGCCCGTAAGAACCATCAACTGGCTGAAAAGCTGCTATAAATGTTCTTATGGTAAAGAGAATTGCCGGTTAAAAAAAATTATATCTGAATGATGCTTGCAGCTGCACCCATCCTTTAGATATCCCCCACTCAAAGCCCAGGACGTCCAGCGGTATGGAAGTGGTTAAAACCATTATTTTTTTTTTTTTACATAATTTAAGTTTTTACAGCAATATAATACAATGAGTACAAGCATAACAACCTTATATTATACAATGATGCCGTCATCAATGTAAAACCAGCCTAAATATATTAAATAGGGGATTCACAACATATAGTCCCGCCTGTCAAGTTTTACACCACTTCAAGATTAAGTCCTTAGTGAGGGGAAACACATTGGGGATGGAAGTGGACAGGTTTTGATATACACTATACTACCAAAAGTATTGGGCCTTTACATACATAAACATTAATGGCATCCCAGTCTTAATTCAATATTGAGTTGGCCCATCCTTTGCAGCTATAACAGCTACAACTCTTCTGGGAAGGGTGTCCACAAGGCTTAGGAATGTGTCTATGGGAATATATGACCATTCTTCCAGAAGCGCATTTGTGAGGTCAGGCACTGATGTTGGACGAGAAGGCCTGGCAAGCAGTCTCAGCTCTAATTCATCCCAAAGCTGTTCTATAGGGTTGAGGTCAGGACCCTATGCAGGTCATTCAAGTTCCTTCACCCCAAACTCGCTCATTCATGTATTTATGGACCTTGCTTTGTGTACTGGTGCTCAGTCATGTTGGAAGAGGAAGGGGCCATCCCCAAAATGTTCCCACAAAGTTGGGAGCATGAAATTGTCCAAAACGTCTTGGTATGCTGACGCCTTAAGAGTTCCCTTTACTGGAACTAAGGAGCCACCCCAACCCCTGAAAAACAACCCCACAACATAATCCCCCCTCCACCAAATGACTTGGACCAGTGCACAAAGCAAGGTTCATAAAGACATGGATGAGTGGGTTTGGGGTGGAGAAACTTGGTTTATCTGCACAGAGGCCTGACCTCAACCCTGATAGAAAACCTGTGGGACGAATTAGAGCGGAGAATGCGAGCCAGGCCTTCTCATCCATATCCGTGCCTAAAATGTGCTAGAACAATGTGTCCTCAGACACTCTAAAGACATGCTGGTAGGTTAATTCGCTCCTGTCTAAATTGGTCCTAGTATGTGTGTCCATGAATGTGAGTTTTTTTTTAATCATTTTTTCTTTTTTTTTTTCAGATGCCCGGCTCTCCCACTTCTCACCTACAGAAAATACTGAGGAGTTTCTCCCTCCACCTCCTACTCTTGATTATGCAAAGACAGATACACATTGGCCTAAAGTAAATGGTATGAGATAAACCATACACCAACCCTGCCTACATCCCATTCATACATTTCCAATCCAACTGTCTGGCAGGCAGGATAGATAGATAGATAGACAGACAGACAGACAGACAGACAGACAGACAGACAGACAGACAGAATAAGATGTCTATTTTATCGATTTTTTGGAGCCCTTTGTCCATCTTTGCTCCTCAGTTTTCCGCTCTTTGATCAGATGTGTAGACCACTATAAAATGCTTTCTTTATTTACCCAATGTATTACAGAACACCAAAGCTTTATCCAGTCTGTAAATTATTGAATTTATTATTAAGAAATAAAAAAAAAAAAACCAAAGCCAGCTTTTTCTGCAATATTTACCCTTAGGCCCCTTTCACACATACGGTCCGATCCGCCTGCCAGTTTTTCAGGCGGATCTGATCGTATGCTCCATGCATCCCTATGGGGCAGCGGATGTCAGCGGAGACATGTCCGCTGACACCCGCTGCCATACGATCCGATCCTGTCCGTCAAATCCGGACGGATGGAAACCCTATTTCCCATCCGTCCAGCAGATAGGATGGGATCGGATAAAAACGGACAGGCGGTCCGTTCTCATCCAATTCCCCCATAGGGCATACCTGCCAAATGTCCCGTTTTTCCCGGGACAATCCCGGAAAATAGGAGCCTGTCCCGGGTAATTTACATTGTCCCTGTTAATCAGGGACAATGTAAATCATCAAAACCACACAGTGTCGCTCTCACCCCAGCTATGTGTTGTAGTTCTGGCAGCAGGTTGTCTCTCTCTGGGTGCCTGCTCACTCTTCCCGCCTGTCGCAAATTTAACGTGTCACCGGAGGCAGGGTGTCAGCATGATGCACTTTCCGAAATTCGCCAGCAGGGGGAGGCAGAGCACCTTCCGACAAGCTGACACTTTAGAATTGCAGGGATTCGTGATGAGAATTTTAAACTTTAGGCAGAAGTAGTGCAGCTGAATGGGAGAATTATTCCAACTCTGCTACTTTGGCCTCAAGTTTTCAATTCCCTTTTCAAATTCCTGTAATTCTCTTTTTATGAAGTAGACCCTATAATCTGATAAGTAGGCGGAGATTAATTATGCAGAGTGGGCGGAGCTTCGGGGAAGTGGGTGTGGTAAGTAATTGATAGCTGTGCTGCAAAGTGTCCCTGGAAATTTTTTTCAAATGTTGGCAACTATGCCATAGGGGACAGCGGGGCTCTGACAGCTCCTTCTCCGCACACAGAGCAGAGACGGAGCTGTCATCTGCCTGCTCAGCGGGGATCGGTAGATCAATCCCCCATTCAGCAGAACGGCTCCGTCAACGGAACAGAGCCGTGTGAAAGGGGCCTTAATCTAGAGACTTCCTCAGGAGTAATTTTTTTCTGCCACCTGATGGCCACATCATTCAACCTATTCCTTATGGACCCCCCCCCCCCCCAGCCTGTGACTGGACAGTGAAAGAAGGAGCAGTTCCGTGTTGAGCTTCTTCTCATTGTCCAGTTCTGCTGTACAAGAGGTTGATACCAAGTTTAGTTTTAAAGGATAAGTTCACATTTTGTAACATGTTACTCCCATAGCCCCCCGTTCCCCCGATCTCCTAGCGGGGGTCTTCTCTAGCTGTCACAATCTGCAAAAAATGCGGCCGTGTGGGACTCCAGCCACATCATCCATTCACGGTGTAGTTCATTAGGTCTTCCTGTCGCAGTGGGGTTTATTTACTAAAGCTAGAGAGGACAAAATGAGTCACAATTCTGCAGAGAAACCAATCAGCTTCTAACCTCAGCTTGTTTAATTAAGATTTAGTAATAAAACCTGGAAGCTGATTGGTTTCTCTGCAGAATTGTGACTCATTTTGCCCTCTCTAGCTTTAGTAAATAAACCCCAGTGCAACTTACTGGCTGTATTGGACACACAGACAGTCTGCAGGACCGTAGCATTACACCCACAATCTGCTGATCGTAGGTGTAATGCTTTACAGGTCCTTTACAAACAAAATGATAAATGTGTTTTTTACCTGATAAAACAAAATTAGCTTTTTTTTTTTTTTGTAAAGGTGAAGTTATCCTTTAACCTCCCATGATTCTTTTGGATTTTAGGTGCATTTTGCATGTAATTCTTGTGAATGAGCAGCCCAAACCAACTGTATACATTTATTATATATATTATATATATATATGTATGTATACATATATTATGTATACATATATATTATATATATATATATATATATATATATATATATATATAATGTATACAGTTGGTTTGGGCTGCTCATTCACAAGAATTACGTATATATATATATATATATATATATATATATAAACTTGTGTGTTTGAATTTGCCGCCGGTTCCACCCCCCGGCGGACGTCACGTCGCCGGAGACGGAAGCCGGGGCTCGCAGACGATCGGGAGGAAGCTCCGCCGCCGCTGACTGCCCGCATTCTTCGCTGGATCCCGGAGAAAAGGTAAGTAAAACCTCTACCAGGATCCATCGATCTTCCTAGCGGTACCCCGAGTGTGGCTCGGGGTTACCGCTTTTGGCTCTAAAATCTAACCCAGAGTCACATTTGGGAATACCGCTAGGAAGGTTAAGAGCCCATTCAGACTAGCGCGACTTGTCAGGCAACTTGCCAGCCTGACAAGTCGCGGTAGGTCGTGGTCCATTGAGTTGTACAGGACCCGTTCTAATAGGAGCGACACAAGTCGCTCCGACTTAGAAAAAGGGTCCTGTACTACTTTGGGGCGACCTGGGAGCGACTTGCATAGACTTCCATTATGTGAAGTCTCTGCAAGTCACGCCGAAGTCGCGGTGCACAGCGGTGCACGTGACTTCACAGGTCGCCCCCCCAAAGTCGGATCTCCTCAGTGTGAACCGGCTCTAAGTGTTTGCTATAGCCAGGTTGTATCTTTAACTAACAAAATTCCTTGTTTTCCAGGTTCTCAATTTTCCAGCTACCCACTTGCAGAATATATTGATGATTCTCTGCCACCACCTCCCGCCCCTGACTATGAAATAACAGATTCCTATTGGCCAGCTGGAAATGGTATGTCAGTTTTGGTAACTAACCTTGAGTTATTTATAATCACTAGGGGCCTGGGATACATGTAATTAAGTAAAAAAAAGGCCTTTCCCGAATATAGGTTGGTTTAGGAAACACAGACACTTTGCTTTTGTTAAAGCCCGTTTGAAGCCTTGGATTTGTATTTGCTATACAGTCAGGCTGCAGAACAAGTTAAGAACTTAGCACTGTTTTCCTTAGTTTTTTGGCTGTCAGTGTGACCCTCTGGATTCTAAGCTTTCTGAGTCTCCTCAAACCAGAACAAGCAGACCATAAGGGACATCTGAAATCCTGGTCTATATACTTGTTCTTCTTAGGTGATTGAGTAGGTCTCAAAACCAGAGGATCAGAATGACAGCCAAGTTACTAACATCTGTAGCCAAATATAGAGGTTGCTAGTTGACTGGCTGCTAAAGTTTCATCACCTTGAATCACCGGTCCAGAATTCCAACGTAGCCAACCAGGTCAAACTGAAGTCAGAACTCCAGAAATTCCCCCTTGTTACGAGGGAATAACGTAAAAAGTATTGAAGCTATTGGATGGAGATGATAGACAGGCAATTAGCATTTTAAGGAGAATTCAGCAATTGCAGCTTCCTTCTTTATCTCAGTATAGGCACCCTTTAACCACTTGCTGACCGCCTGCCGCAGATATACTGGCTCGGCTGCGTGAATTGCTGTACCCATACGTCGCTCGTCGGGCATGAGCATGGGGGATGCGCACGCGGTGATTCGCGAGATGGGGAAGCTGATCTGCGAGGCCGGCGGCCGCAATGTCTGCCGGGCACCCGCAAATTACTCCCCGGGAAGACAGAACGACAATCTGCTGTTGTAAACATGGCAGACCGCTGTTCTGTCAGTTATCATCACAGGACTCCTGTGTTCTCCCTATTTACGATCACAGGTCCCTGTGTTGATCCAAAAAGCCCATCCCCCTCTCCATGTTGACGGGGACAAGGGCCTCTTCCCGACAACCCTGGGCTGTGGTAGTGGGGGTCTGCAGGTGAGGGGCTTATCGGAATCTGGAAGCCCCCTTTAGCAAGTACCCCTACCCATTCACCGAAAAAATGTAAAAAAGGAAAAACCCCATAAGACAGTTTTTGACTAATAAAGTCCTTTATTAAAAATAAAAAAAAAACAATAGTGTCCCTCTATATAAATCCATCGTCAATTACGACACGCGCCGACCCGAAAAATAGAAAAAATGTCATGTGACGTCAGAAGGGGGCAGTGCCAACAGGTGGCGTAAACGGGTGGCCACACCCCTTGCCTATAAAACAGCTGTCAAAGCTGAAGTGCGGCATACAGTGGGTAGCCTCAAAAGAGGCAAAGCAGGCAAAGAGGCAAAGCAATTTTGAAATGTTGTCTATTTTTCGGGTCGGCAGGTGTCGTGATTGACGATGGACTCACATCGAGGGACACTATTTTTTTTTTCTTTTTAATAAAGGACCTGCAAAAACAACTTTTGTTGTTTTTGGGACTTGTCTTATGTGGTTTTTCCTTTTTTACACTTTTTTGGCGAATGGGTAGGCGTACGATGTACCCAATACCCATTCACATGGGGGGGGCAGGATCTGGGAATCGGGATCCCCCTTGTTAAAGGGGGCTTCCAGATTCCGATAAGCCCCCTCACCCGCAGACCCCCACAACCACCGCCCAGGGTTGTCGGGAAGAGGCCCTTGCCCCCATCAACATGGTGACAAGGTGCTTTGGAGGAGCACCCCAAAGCACCCGCCCCATGTTGAGGGCAAGTGGCCTGGTATGGTTCAGGAGGGGGGGGGGGCGCTCGCTCGTCCCCCTCATCCTGAGCTGCCAGGCTGCATGCTCAGATAAGGGTCTGGTATGGATTTTGGTAGGGACCCCACGCTTTTTTTTTTTTTTTGGCGTGGAGTTCCCCTTAAAATCCATACCAGACCTGAAGGGCCTGGTATGGGCTGGGGGGGGATCTTACACCGTTTTTTTTTTTCATGTTTTTTTTTCTGTATGGCTGGGAGCCGACAATACATTACAGTCGCGAGCAAGTTTAAATTATATATTTTCCTTTAAAAATGTCAGTATTGATGCAGCAGGCTACATACATGGCACAAATGCACCACTTTACAGGCACATTAAGGTGACCCCTCAGGCACGATATTTAAAGAAATTTTTCATTTTTATTGTTTCATTTTAAGCATTATTAAAATCACTGCTCCTGTAAAAACGATTGTTTTGAAAAAAAAATTTATTGCATTTATACATGTCTACCAGGGCAGTATCCGGGTCCCCATACATTTATGGCAATAACTTGCATATAAGCCTTTAAAATTAGGACTTTTGATTTTTCATGTTTGTGTCCCATAGAGTTTAATAAAGTTTGCATGTATGCAAGAATTTTTTCCCTGTTCGAGATGTTCTGGTGTCAACCGAACAGGGGGTGTTCGGCCCATCACTAGTGACAACCCAAAATTCTGAATTTTCTTTCTTCGGTTATAACGGGACAAATAGAGAGGGTGCATCTCCCTAACAGGAACAGCAATAAAAACCTGTCAGGTGTTCTAATCCCTCTCCACTCTATCCAAAACTAAAAAAAAGTTTGTCTTTAGTTATACGATATTGTCTTGATAGTCTGTGTTTGAAGGTAATTATTTGGGTGCTATGTACAGCACAGACAGTTCTCCTGCATCTATTAGGTCCTATAAGTACGCAGATATTGATTATCGATGTTTGATTGTGCGTTGCTGTGTATTAGCAGCCAGCCTGACTATATCTGTTCATTGTACAGCTCCTGATGTCCCACCGTGTCCTCCTCCTCCTCTGGATGACCTTCCTCCTCCTCCAGACTGCTAGACACAGCGATTTCTCAGAAGAACTCCGGGAGGGGTACAGAGGGCAGGCAGCTTTCTGTTTCTCTTTTTCCTACACCAAACGCATTTCAAGACTTTGACGTTTTTCCTGACTACTAAGAAAATAGAAACACGATAAATGGGTAGACATTATCCCAGATAGGCTGTTGGTCTCATTTTGCACTGTTTTTCTTGTTCCATATATAGTAATGATCCAGCCCATAGCGAGTGGGCCTGGATTACATTGTCACTTATTTTAATAAATATTTTTAACATTAGATTCATGATCCAACCAGGGAACAGTTATGTGTCGGAATACACATGACATTTAGCAATACGGTGTCAAGGAGAGGCCAAATGTTTGATATGTGTGCCTGCACAGTAGGGGCCCTTTTAGCCTCTATGGAGAAAACTAAAACTGGTGCGCTCAGAATCTGGTGCAGCTGTGCATAGTAACCAATCAGCTCCTAATTTCAGATTGTTCAATTAAGCTTTTACAATAAAATCTGGAGACTGATTGGTTCTTATGCATAGATGCACTACATTCTGTTTGCTCCAGTTTTAGTAAATCTCCCCATTATTTGTTCTCATTGGACACTCTAGACCAGTGGTGGTCAATTTGAATCTACTAGAGGGCCTCAAGTGCGGCACCTGCCAAATCCAAAGGGTCACACATTAGCAGCGCATTGAGGTGCATTGCAATGCATTACAGGTTAGGCAGCCCATTTAAAATGAATGGGCTATAATGCACCTCAACGCCCAAAAATGTCAGCCCTGTTGCATTTTTGCAGCGTATTCTAATGCACACTGAAGAAGGTGTAGTACAATAACCCCAGTATAGGTGTCAATGGCTGTAATAATATCACCATCATTGGTGTCAGTGTGTGTATTAATAACCTCCATTATTGGTGCCAGTGAGTGCAATAATAACCCTCAACATTGGTGTCAGTGGACACAATAATATCCTCCACTTTGGTGTCAGTTAGTGCAACAATACCCCCATCATAGATGTCAGTGGATGCAATAATTAACCCCCAGCATTAATGTCAGTGGACACATTAATTGTCCCCAGTACTGATGTCAGTGGATGCAATAATGACCCCCATCATTGAAGTCAGTGGATGCAATATTAACCCCCAACATTGATGTCCGTGGACACAATAATAATCCCCAACATTGATGTCAGTGGACACAATAATAACCCCCAACATTAATATCAGTGGAGGCAATAATGACACACAACATTGATGTCAGTGGACTTAATACTAAACCCCAACATTGATGTCAGTGGACGCAATAATAACCCCCAACATTGGTGTCAGTGGACGCAATAATGACCCCCATCATTAATGTCAGTGAATGCAATAATAACCCTCAGCATTGGTGTCAGTGGACGCAATAATAACCTCCATCTTTGGTGTTAGTTATCCCCATCATTAAAGTCAGTGGATGCAATAATAACCCCCAGCATTAATGTCAGTGGGCGCAGTAATAACCCCTAGCATTGATGTCAATGGATGCAATAATGACCCCCAACATTGATGTCAGTGGACGTAATTATAACCCCCAACGTTGATGTCAGTAGACATATTAATAACCCCCAACATTGATGTCAGTGGATGAAATGATAACCCCCAACCTTGGTGTCAGTGGCCGCAATAATGACCCCAACAATAATGTCAGTGAGTGCAATAATAACCCTCAGCATTGGTTTCAGTGGACACAATAATAATCACTAGCATTGATGTCAGTGGACGCAATAATAACCCCCATCAGTAATGTCGGTGAGTGCAATATTAACCCTCAGTATTGATGTTGTGGATGCAATAATGACCCTCGATATAGGTGTCAGTGGGTAAATAATAACCCCAAACATTGGTGTCAGTGAACGAAAAACAACCCCCAACATTGGTGTCAGTGGATGCAATAAAAATCTCCAACATTGATGTCAGTGACTGCAATAATAGCCCCCAGCTCTGGTGTCAATACCATTGACCACCACTAACACACACGCACACACGCAGTGAAATTTCCCTCCCCATCCCCCTGCAATGGTGGTCAATGACGGTGATTGGTGCTTTGGTGGTCATGGCAATGAAAGGTAATGTCCCCCGATCCCTCCTCCCTGCATTGGTGGTCATGGCAGTACCAGTTAACAACCCCCCCATCCCCCTCCTCCTCCCTTGGTGATCAGTGGCTGTGAAAGTTATCAACCCCTCACCCCCCTGCATTGGTGATCACTTACTTGATTACATTCTCCTGCACTGCTCTCTCTCTCTCCCTAGGCTGGGACTTTACTTCTTCTGTGGCAGATAACTTCACCCCACAGTACAGTTCCTCTTTTGGTGTCGGGTGCTGAAATACAGAAAGCATTCCAGCACTCGGGTGCCACTGCAAATATGCTCCCTAACTGGTGCCCATAAGGTCATCATCAGCGCATATAGAGGGCCAGTGGGTTGAATGTGACCCATGGGTTGTGTGTTGGGCACTAGGGACCTAGACCAGTGATGGCGAACCTTTATGAGCCCGAGTGCCCTCAGTGTGCTTCTTCTCCTTCATTGTCCAACCAGAGGCTGGGCTGGACCAGGCTTGGTGCTTAACTGCAGGATAATCTGAGAAATCCGGGACCTGGCTACAGTATGATGGCTGGAAGGGGTGACAGGCATCATTTGGACAGAATAACAAAACCTTTCCCAGGTAAACTGTTCCTGTAGACATATTTTACCTATGTATTTAACGGTTTGTCTGGAGATCAGCTTTAAATCAAAACAAAATTTTAGAGTCATGTTTTCTGTGATGTTGCTTTGAGATAGTATTGTAACACTTAAATAAAATTATTTTTATGTGCGTTTCACAGTTTTACTTTCTTTGCTGTATTTGTTATCTATATTATATTATATATGTAGACCTGAAGGCAAATATGTTAGTTCTCTGTACATAAGGATTGAAGTCAGCAATCCAGCTGAACAAGTTGCAAATCAAGAGTCAACTGCAATAGTATCTAAGGCATGCTAAAGTGACATCTCAAGCAGCACTATCCCTTATAAGAATATTGCTTAAAAGATCATTTTAGCATGCCTTTAAGTATAAAGCTGGCCATAGATGGATCAAAATTCATCTAGTTCCGCAGGGATCGGCTGAATTTCAATTCATGTATGGCCACCCCATTTGAGAAAAGTCGACTGTTTGACTGCTGAGAAAGGAAAACTTTTGCCGATCAGAGGATTCCTGCTGTCAGAATGTATTCTCTCAGCAGGGCTGATTTCTCTATCCACCTTTCTTGTGTGGATGTAGGAACCAACTAGTTTTTGTTTTTTTTCTGATCAGCCCTCCGGCAGGCATCTGTGGCTGCCTTTTCTGTGATCAGTGTTTTATAAAGTACTTATTTTGTTAACTTCAGTCCATACAGCCAAAGCAGCTAACAGTTTAATATTCTGTCTACAGTTTACAGACACACAAGAGCCAATGAGCATATTACAGTGTTTTTGGGTTGTGGAAGGAACACTTTGTGTGAGAACAGCAGTCCAGCTCTCCAGTGTGAGAACAGCAGTCCAGCTCTCCAGTGACAGAGCGGCGACCAGGCTCTCCAGTGTGAGAGCGGGGGGTCCGGCTCTCCAGTGTGAAAACCGGGGGTCCGGCTCTCCAGTGTGAGAGAGGCGGTCCAGCTCCCCAGTGTAAGAGAGGAGGTCCAGCTCTCTAGTGTGAGAGAGGCGGTCCAGCTCCCTAGTGTGAGAGAGGCGGTCCAGCTCTCTAGTGTGAGAGAGGCGGTCCAGCTCCCCAGTGTGAGAGAGGCAGTCCAACTCTCCAGTGTGAGAGCGGCGGTGTTGCTCTCCAGTGACAGAGCAGCGGTCCTGCTCTCCAGCGTGAGAGCGGGGGTCAGGCTCTCCAGTGTGAGAACGGTGGTCCGGCTCTCCAGTGTGAGAGCGGCGGTCCAGCTCTCCAGTGACAGAGCAGCAGTCCGGCTCTCCAGTGTGAGAGTGGGGGTCCAGGCTCTCCAGTGTGAGAACGGCGGTCCAGGCTCTCCAGTGTGAGAGTGGGGGTCAGGCTCTCCAGTGTGAGAACGGCGGTCCAGGCTCTCCAGTGTGAGAGTGGGGGGTCAGGCTCTCCAGTGTGAGAGCGGTGGTGTGGCTCTCCAGTGAAAGAGCGGCTTTCCAGTGTGCTGCAGCAGAGGGCAACTTTTAAAGTCCAAACAACACACAAAAAAAACCCAACAAAACCAATGCTATATTAGTACTGCTTTTGCTAGACATAAAGAATGCATTGTGTTTATTTTTAGTAAATACATGTATAGTATCTCACAAAAGAGAGTGCACGCCTCACATTTTTATAAATATTTTATTACAAAATTTGACAACACTGAAGAAATGACACTTTACTACAATGTAAAGTAGTGAGTGCACAGCTTGTATAACAGTGTAAATTTGCTGTCCCCTCAGAATAACTCAACACACAGCCATTAATGTCTAAACCGCTGGCAACAAAAGTGAGTACACCCCTAAGTGAAAATGTCCAAATTGGGCCCAATTAACCATTTTCCCTCCCCAGTGTCATGTGACTCATTAGTGTTACAAGGTCTAAGGTGTGAATGGGGGGCAGGTGTGTTAAATTTGGTGTTATCACTCTCACTCTCTCATACTGGTCACTGGAAGTTCAACATGGCACCTGATGGCAAAGACCTCTCTGAGGAGCTGAAAAAAATAATTGTTACTGTACAAGATGGCCTAGGCTATAAGAAGAGCTAAGTACAGCTAGAGGCATTGAATCCAGAGGCATTGTGTAACTGACCATACAGTGGTTTCATGGGACAGGTTGCACTCAGAACAGGCCTCACCATGGTTGACCAATGAAGTTTAGTACACGTGCTAAGCGTCATATCCAGAGGTTGCCTTTGAGAAATAGACGTATGAGTTCTGCCAGCATTGCTCCAGAGGTTGAAGGAGTGGCGGGTCAGCCTCTCAGTGCTCTGACCATACGCTGCACACTGTATCAAATTGGTCTGCATGGCTGTTGTCCCAGAAGGAAGCCTCTTTTAAAGATGATGCACAAGAAAGACCGCAAACAGTTTGCTGAAGACAAGCAGACTAAGGACATGGATTACTGGAACCATGTCCTGTGGTCTGATGAGACCAAGATAAACGTATTTGGTTTAGATGGTGTCAAGCGTGTGTGGTGGAAACCAGGTGAGGAGTACAAAGACAAATGTGTCTTGCCTACAGTCAAGCATGGTGGTGGGAGTGTCATGGTCTGGGGCTGCATAAGTGCTGCCGGCACTGGGGAGCTACAGTTCACTGAGGGAACCATGAATGCCAGAGGCCACACAAAATATTGACACTTTGGCCCAATTTGGACATTTTCACTTAGGGGTGTACTCACTTTGGTTGCCAGCGGTTTAGACATTATAGGCTGTGTGTTGAGTTATTTTGAAGGGACAGCAAATATTCACTGTTATGCAAGCTGTACACTCACTACTTACATTGCAGCAAAGTGTCATTTCTTCAGTGTTGTCACATGAAAAGTTATAATAAAATATTTTCAAAAATGTGAGGGGTGTACTCACTTTTGTGAGATACTGTACATATGCCTATAAATACATATTCAATATAGCACTGCTAAACATTTGTAGAGGTAACATCTGCATAGTATACTGGTATTGCAAGTGCAATACCATTGTATAATTGGGCATGATATAATCAATGTGTGAGCCAAAAATGCTAGAAGTGTTGGATAACAATCAGAAGAGTCCACGCATCAATTTTAGAATGCAGACGTTTACACAGGACTCAAGGTGTGTTATATCAGAGCTAAGTACAGCCAGAGGCATTGAATCCAGAGGCATTGTGTAACTGACACAATTAGTTATGTCTTTATTTAAAATGCTGAGCTGGGCGGCTTTAACTTGAGTGCTTCTCTTGATCCCTATTCTATGTTTGGCTGTCCTTCACCTTTCTGGGTCATTGGCCCCCTTACTTATGCTTTTAGAGAAAAACGCAATTTAGCACTATTTGCACCTAAACTGTTGAGATAACATAAGCCCAGTGTAAAAAAAAAAACAACTTGTTCTGTAAGAATAAAGAATGTTTTGTGGGTTTCTATGGCTTTCAAGTATACCTTTCCAAAGTTGGAAGCATAGTGGCACCTTCATATCGTGCTCCATCCCCTGTTTCAGAAGTGTTTCTCCTTACCCTAAAACTCATTTGGGCTGAGATCTGGAGAAATTGGAGGCCAAATCAACACCTTAGACTTGTTGTGTTCCTCAAACCATTCTTGAACCATTTTTGCAGTTTGGAGGGGGGCGGATTATCCTGCTAAAAGAGGCCATTGCCATCAAGAAGTACAGTTTCCATGAAAGGGTGTACTTGGTCAGCAACAATATTTTGACAAGTGGTAAGTGTTAAAGTGACATCCACTTGAATGGCAGGACCCAACATTGCCCAAAGCAACACACTGGCTCCGCTGACCCCTTTTCATACTGCATCTTGGTCTTTCTCTTTCCCAGGTAAGCAAAGCACACGCACCCGGCCATCCACATGATGCAAAAGAAAACGTGATTCATCAGACCAGGCCACCTTCTTCCATTGCTGTTTGGTCCAGTTCTAATGCTCATGTGCCCATTTTAGGTGCTTTTGGTTGTGGAAACGAGTCAGCAAGGGCACCCTGACTGATCTGCATCTATGCAGCCCCGACTGCAACAAATTGTAATGCACTGTGTGGTCTGACACCATTCTATCAGAACCAGCATGAACTATTTCAGAAATTTGAGCTCCAGTAGCTCTTCTATTGGATCCCTACAGGCTTCAATGAGCATTGAACTTCCATGACCCTGTTGCCGGTTCACTGTTTTTTCCTTTCTTGGACCACAAGGGCTGTAGTTTTGGAGTTGCTGTGTTCCATTCGTCTAGCCCAGGCATCACTAAATAGGGGACCGGGGTCTGGATCCAGACCAAGTTACTGTCTCATCTGGATGGCATTTAGGAGCAAGTTCTTTTTCCATAGACCTCGACATTGTAATTCTTACAGCAGAGAGCGGGAGGCAGGACAGTTCTGAAAGACAGCAGGAGGCACAGCAGCACTGGATGGAGGGTGGGAGCTGGCCGAATTTACTTTCCAAGTTTACCAGCAGGTGATTGGCTGCTAGGACGCAGGGTGGTCCCAGCAACCAATAACCAGCTTGTAAATATGAAAAGTTAACTCCGGTAGCTCCCACCCTCCATCCGTTGCTGCTGTGCCTCTTGCTCTCCTTCTAGAACTGTCCTGCCTCTCTGTTCTGCTGTAAGAATGACGGCGTCAGAGTCTGAGGGAAAGAACTAAATGGTGCAAGGTGGTGAAAGGAGGCAGAGGACACTATTGTGGAGGGGAGGGAGTGATGTAAAGGTGGGCAGAGGATACTACTGTGGGGGGCTGTTAATGTGAATTGTGGTTCAGGACACTGCTGCAAATGAAGAGGGGGTGTGATGTGAAGGGGGTTCAGAAACCTTCTGTGAAAGAGGTAGAGGGAGGGGTGTGACTGGGCTTTGAGAACACTACTGTGAAGGTTAAACTGTGATATGGGGGACTGTGAGGTAAGGGGGGGGGCTGTAATATGTAGGGGGGCACTGATGTAAGAATGAGACTGTGATATAAGAGGAGGGGGCTGTGATGTGAAGGATCTGAGTCATAGCACAAATATACAATTCTGACCCGCTGGAAGAAAATTCTACTGACTGGACCTTGTGAATTTTAATTTAATATCCCTGGTCTAGCCATTAAAATTCGGTCCTTATTAAAGTTGCCTAAATCCTTAGGCTTGCCCATTTTTTCTGCTTTCAACACATCAACTTCCGGGGCAACATGTTCAGTTGCTGCCTAATACTGTATATCCCACCCACTTTCAGATGCCATTGTAACAAGATAATCAATGTTGTTCACTTTACCTGTCAGGGGTCATATGTTATGGATGATCAGTGTATGATAATCACTACTCCACCCCATGCAGAGGAATACATACACTATATTGTCAAAAGTATTGGGACACGTTCCTTTACACGCACATGAACTTTAATGGCATCCCAGTCTTTGTCCGTAGGGTTCAATATTGAGTTGACCAACCCTTTGCAGCTATCACAGCTTCAGCTCTTCTGGGAAGGCTGTCCACAAGGTTTAGGAGTGTGTCTATGGGAATGTTTGACTATTCGTCCAGAAGCGTATTTGTGAGGTCAGCGACGAGAAGGCCTGGCTCGCAGTCTGCGCTCTAATTTATCTTAAAGGTGTTCTATAAGGTTGAGGTCCGGACTCTGTGCAGACCAGTCAAGTTCCTCCTCCCCAAATTCGCTCATTCGTGTCTTTATGGACCTTGCTTTGTGCATTGATGTGCAGTCATGTTGGAACAGTAAGGGGGCATCCCCAAACTGTTCCCACAAAGTTAGGAGCATGAAATTGTCCAAAATGTCTTGGTATTCTGACACCTTAAGAGTTCTCTTCACTGGAACTAAGGGGCCAAGCCCAACCCCTGAAAAACAACCCTGCACCATCATCCCCCCTCTACCAAATAATTTGGACCAGTGCACAAAACAAGGTCCATAAAGACATGAATGAGTGAGTTTGGGGTGGAGGAACATGACTGGCCTGCACAGAGTCCTGATCTCAACCTTTGGTATTAGAGCCGAGACTGCAAGCCGGGCCTTCTCTACAACATCAGTGCCAAATTCGCCTGACCTCACAAATGCGCTTCTGGAAGAATTGTCAAACATTCCCATAGACACACCCCTAAATCTTGTGGACAGCCTTTCCAGAAGAGTTAAAGCTTTTATAGCTTCAAAGGGTGGGCGACCTCAATATTGAACCCTACGGACTAAGACTGGGATGCCAATAAAGTTCATGTGCGTGTAAAGGCAGGTGTCCCAATACTTTTGACAATATAATGTATGTATTTGTATTTCTGGTTCTATAAGGCCCCTTTCACGTGGGGCAGAATCCGTCTAAGTGGATCCATCTGCTCAGCGGTGGATCTTTCTGGTGATCCCTGCTAAGCAGGCGGATGATTGGTCCGTGTCTGCTCTGCTATGCAGAGCAGACACGGACACAGCCCACTGCTCTCTATGGGGCAGTCAGATGGAAATGGACTGCATGTCTCTTTCTATCTGATTGTCATCCGATCCGCCGGAGGGATGGCGAATGTATCCCGATTCCCGACCCCATCTGTCTGTTTTTAGCAGACAGGATCAGATGCCGGTAGGTGACAGCAGACATATTTCCGCTGATATCCGGTGCCCCATAGAGAACAATGGGTGGTCTGATCTGGTCCGCCTGAAAAACGGCAGGCAGATCCGATCAGTCCTAGCTGGTGAGAAAAAGGCCTAGGGTGTGTTTTGTACACAGGATATTTTCTGCTAGCTGCCCATAACTTTAATTTTTTCACCACACCCAGACATGACAGCTAGTAATCGGGGAAGTCATCCAGGCCTGTACAGAGAAGATAAGGTTGATGATTCAGCTTTCTGTTTTCATTATAGACACTCAATGTCCACACTGTGACTTCCCTGCTTGTAATGATTTTGAGGTTTGGAAAGAACGGTGAGGACCGGTTTATGCCATTGTAAGGGTCACCCTAACCCACATCTCATTAAAGAACAACATCTTTTGGTTTGCTAACATATTATTTTAGGGACCATGTCCTAATCTGTTGTATCCCTAATTAGAATTAGAGTGTGTTTTGCTATACTGTAACCAGCCTGAGAATTTAATTGACCTTTTCCTGGACTTTGCAGGTCTTCCTGGTTAATTGATTCTGCCTGTTAATGTGCAGGGGGCTCCAGTAATTAGAGTGAGAAAGGACAACCATTGAGTTATGGATATGTAATTGACCCAACCAAATCCTGATGCTCTTGTTCAGAGGTATGGTATATATTCAGGGCAGCGTTCCAGAGTGTTCTTTACCTCCTGGGCTTTTTCCTGGAAAGGATGTGTCTAGAAGGATCTCTACTTGGGCCTTTCAATAATATGGGTGTCATGGACTTGCAATAGTTTGGCAAAGCTTACCTGTCCCATCATGTCTGTATTAGAGGTCAGACTGCACTTCTGGTTCCTTTTTATCACCTCTCCTTCCTGTTCCTGCCCCACCCAGGTCATCACAGGAAGTCTATATTAACCAGTGCACTGCAGGTCTGCTTTGCTGTTCAACAGTGTTAGTTTCCTGTTCCTGTTTGCCGTGTGCTTGATCTACTTTTCTGTGTACCGACTTTGGCTTGTCTCTGACTATTCCTGTTTGCCTGTTACCCTGACCTTTGGCCTGCCCCTTGACTACCCTTGTCTGCCTGTTACCCCGACCTTGGCTTACCCATCACCATTCCGTGTGTCCTGAGTGGCTGCTTTCCTTCTCTCCCTACGGAGCGTGACCTGGGGGACCCCAGGGGCCGCGACCTGGGCCCAGCTGCAGCCAAGTCCATCCTCACCACTAGAGGCTCTGGTGAACACTTGCTGGGTCTTAGACTCCGTGCCCTGGAGAATCTTGGGCTCATGTTCTGGTCTATCCGCAGCAGTCTGCTATCGGGTTCGCTACCTTGCGCTGCGCCCCTGCCTCCAACAGGGTGCAGTTGTCACCTGGCCACAGGTGATCTGACAGTGGGAAATATGCTGTAAGCCCAGGATTGTAGCTCCCTGAGGACAGGGATATCTGGAGGGAGCTGAGCTTGCAAAGAATTTACTTTCTGAAGAATGTTGCAGAGGAACTGGGTAGAAGCTACTTTTGGCCATTGTAAGAAGGGTTCCATGCCCATACATGGGCTTTGACTGCTACCAAAGGGCAAGGTATAACTTGATTAGCAAGAGATTCACTTCAGTTCTTTTAACCTGTTCCCGCCGACATGGCGCATAAATGTGGCCTTCAATGCCGACAGGCTGCATATATGCAGCCCTATGTAAATGCTTTTCTGTGCTGAGAGCTAGTAGGTTAATTGTCTCCTGTCTAAATTGTCCCTAGTATGTGTATGAATGTGAGTTTAGGACCTTAGATTGTAAGCTCCCTGAGGGCAGGGACTGATGTGAATGTACAATATACAGGTTCATCTCATAAAATTAGAATATCATCAAAAAGGTAATTTATTTCAGTAATTCAATTTAAAAAGTTAAACTCTTATATTTTATACAGATGCGTTACACGCAGAGTGATATATTTCAAGCATTTCTTTCTTTTAATTTTAATGATTATGGCTTACAGCTAGTGAAAACCCAAAATTCAGTATCTCAGAAAATTAGAATATTACATAAGACCAATAAAAAAAAGGATTTTTAATACAGAAATCTTGGCTTACTGAAAAGTATGTCCATGTACAGTATAGTATGCACTCAATACTTGATCGGGACTCCTTTTGCATGAATTACTGCATCAACGCGGCGTGGAATGGAGGCGATTATCCTGTGGCTCTTCTGAGGTGTTATGGAAGCCCAGGTTGCTTTGATAGCGGCTTTCAGCTCGTCTGCATTGTTGGTCTGGTGTCTCTCATCTTCCTCTTGACAATACCCTACAGATTCTCTATGGGGTTTAGGTCAGGCGAGTTTGATGGCCAATCAAGCACAGTGATACCATGATCAATAAACCAGGTATTGGTACTTTTGCCAGTGTGGGCAGGTGCCAAGTCCTGCTGGAAAATAAAATCAGCATCTCCATTAAGCTGGTCAGCAGAAGGAAGCATGAAGTGCTCTAGAATTTCCTGGTAGAGGGCTGCGCTGACTTTGGATTTGATAAAAAACAGTGGACCAGCACTAGCAGATGACACGGCTCCCCAAATCATCACTGACTGTGGAAACTTCACACTGGACCTCCTGCAACTTGAATTCTGTACCTCTCCACTCTTCCTCCGGACTCTGGGACCTTAATTTCCAAATCAAATGCGAAATTTTCCACAGTCCGTGATGATTTGGGGAGCCATGTCTTTTTCTGGTATTGGTTCCCCCTGCTTACCAGCTTCATGAGGATGCTGATTTCATTTTCCAGCAGGACTTGGCACCTGCCCACACTACCAAAAGTACCAATACCTGGATTAACAATCATGGTATCACTGTGATTGATAGGCCAGCAAACTTGCCCGACTTAAACCCCATGAATCTGTCCTGAGTGAGTTTGTCACACCAATAACGTTTTTTTTTTGTTTTTTTTTTACTGTAGCTAGTGTGGTAAGTACTATATAAGAATAGATTTACCATGCCACCAGTGGTAGGGTTGAGTTCACGCCAAAAAGAGGTGGCACTGGATGAGTTATTACTAAACATGGTAGACAGTACTGTACAGTTGTAGTCTCTATTTATAGGCCAAGGTTAGGTTTGTCTGCAGACTGTAGTCGCAGTACTGACTGAAACAGGAACCAGAACTCAAGAAAAGATTGCAGAAACACCAAGCAAATCACATAGTACAAGCAATGAGAAAAGGAATTTTTGCTGGGGCATTGTTCCAGTGCACCACCTAAGGCTGGTTACAATCTTTAGATGGCAAGTGGGATCCAGCCACCATCAAGTATTTTTTGGAATAATTACCATAAATTACCAAATTTCCAAATTTGCATCAAGAAAGCTTGATGTGAATGCCTATGAATGGAGCATATCCACAATGCAGTATTCTACAGTATTAAACCCAGCAGGAGGTACTTATATCAACTGATCTCTGAATGAGCAGGGAAATGAACCACACACTAGAGCAACCACTCTCAACTAGGATTCCTCCAGAGGTTGCCACAGGTTCCTTGAGCTGTGGCAGATTAACCTCCCATTCGATGGTGCCTTCATTGTTCTAAGGCCAATTCCACTTGTAAAGCCCTCTTCAAATATCAGGCAAAATCAACCAGTACAGTAGATACCGGCTGACATTCATGTACAGGTCCTTGTTTGACAGAAGGCGATCTCAGGGCCAGCTTCTGTTGAACGAGCATGCTGGAAAACCAGCAGCCAATTGGGTTTTCGATCAGTGCTCTCAGCTAATGGCAGCAAGCGATGACTGGTGTGTTTTGGCGGCGGGTGGGGGTATCACTGTACTAACATTGAAAAGTTAGTACAGAGAAATCCTCATGAGCTGCTCAGTCTTTTTGGTTCCGCCCGCTTACCATGTGTACCAGGTTTTAGGGTTGCATTCTGACTTTTCTGATGGGGGTATTCTTTCCACCGTCCAGCAATGCAAGGGGCATTTTTTTTACCACTAGCCCCAAATTAAGTGGTTTTAGCAGAGGTTCCTTGAGACCCAAAAATAATTTCAAGGATTTCTTTAGGATGAAAATGGTTGAGAAAGGCTGCACTAGAAACTGTTAGAGATCATCAGACACCTCGCAAACTAAATTGGTGTGCCCATAAGACATTGATTATTTTTTATTAAGTCCATTTTTCTTTAAATAATTTCCTGTCTCTATAAACCATATCTTAGAGCCAATTACCTTTGTTATAGAAAAATGTTAAAGTAACTTTCGATTTTACACAATGGTCTTTGTCTTTCTGACATAATGTTCCACTTTGTAGTACAAAAATCTCTGTCTTTGTCCTTAGATAACCTTGAAACATATTGGAGCTTGGAAGCCCTAAAGGAAAAACTTCCCAGTCTAATATAAAATTGATGTGATGGAAGAAGTACTGTTTCGCTGGTTAGAACCAACACTGCACAGGTGCACAAATGCCAGCATAATGAATTTTACATCTGCCAGGCTTTCTAAAGATATCTGATTGCTGTAATGCAATGCTTCTTTTGTTTTTGCACTTGCAGACCCTTTGTATAAATTTTTACCTGCTATTTCAAAATGGCATACAGTGCCTTGTGAAAGTATTCGGCCCCCTTGAACTTTGCGACCTTTTGCCACATTTCAGGCTTCAAACATAAAGATATAAAACTGTAATTTTTTGTGAAGAATCAACAAGTGGGACACAATCATGAAGTGGAACGAAATTTATTGGATATTTCAAACTTTGTTAACAAATAAAAAACTGAAAAATTGGGCGTGCAAAATTATTCAGCCCCTTTACTTTCAGTGCAGCAAACTCTCTCCAGAAGTTCAGTGAGGATCTCTGAATGATCCAATGTTGACCTAAATGACTAATTATGATAAATAGAATCCACCTGTGTGTAATTAAGTCTCTGTATAAATGCACCTGCACTGTGATAGTCTCAGAGGTCCGTTTAAAGCGCAGAGAGCATCATGAAGAACAAGGAACATACCAGGCAGGTCCGAAATACTGTTGTGGAGAAGTTTAAAGCCGTATTTGGGTGTAAAAAGATTTCCCAAGCTTTAAACATCCCAAGGAGCACTGTGCAAGCGATAATATTGAAATGGAAGGAGTATCAGACCACTGCAAATCTACAAAGACCTGGCCGTCCCTCTAAACTTTCAGCTCATACAAGGAGAAGACTGATCAGAGATGCAGCCAAGAGGCCCATGATCACTCTGGATGAACTGCAGAGATCTACAGCTGAGGTGGGAGACTCTGTCCATAGGACAACAATCAGTCGTATACTGCACAAATCTGGCCTTTATGGAAGAGTGGCAAGAAGAAAGCCATGTCTTAAAGATATCCATAAAAAGTGTTGTATAAAGTTCGCCACAAGCCACCTGGGAGACACACCAAACATGTGGAAGAAGGTGCTCTGGTCAGATGAAACCAAAATCGAACTTTTTGGCAACAATGCAAAACTTTATGTTTGGCGTAAAAGCAACACAGCTCATCACCCTGAACACACCATCCCCACTGTCAAACATGGTGGTGGCAGCATCATGGTTTTGGCCTGATTTTCTTCAGCAGGGACAAGGAAGATGGTTAAAATTGATGGGAAGATGGATGAAGCCAAATACAGGACCATTCTGGAAGAAAATCTGATGGAGTCTGCAAAAGACCTGAGACTGGGACAACAAGACAATGATCCAAAACATAAAGCAAAATCTACAATGGAATGGTTCACAAATAAACATATCCAGGTGTTAGAATGGCCAAGTCAAAGTCCAGACCTGAATCCAATCGAGAATCTGTGGAAAGAACTGAAAACTGCTGTTCACAAACGCTCTCCATCCAACCTCACTGAGCTCGAGCTGTTTTGCAAGGAGGAATTGGGCAAAAATTTCAGTCTCTCGATGTGCAAAACTGATAGAGACATACCCCAAGCGACTTACAGCTGTAATCGCAGCAAAAGGTGGCGCTACAAACAGAGATGTATAGTAACGAAGAAGAACTACTTAAGTACTGTACTTAAGTACCGAAATGCAGTATCTGTACTTTCCTAGAGTAGAATTTTTTTCTCCTACTTCTACTTTTACTTCACTACATTTTTTGATGATTTCGATACTTCTACTCAAGTATTTTTTTTTTGTGCTGCATAGTTACTCGTTACTTTTAAAAAAATTACCACTGTCAGAACAGTAGATGGCAGGTTGCATAAAGCTCAAAAAAATGTGTATAATGTCATTTGTAAATCAGCGCATATGAAAATAAAGGCTGTGTATAATAAAAGCTGCTATACCAAATCTTTCCAATAAAAAGAAAATATGAAACAAACAAATAAATGGTGCTACAGCGCTTAAAGTGCATCAAGAAACTACTAACAAACACAACTTGGCTGTGCGAATAAAGTGTCTGTGCAATTGATATAATATCATTGTTGCCCCAATTGCCCTGCCCACACTCCACACAGTATCAAAAATAAAGTGACATGAATGTGCTAAAGCCTAAATGCAGTGAAAATAATTATTCCCACAATGTAACAGTAAATTCAATTCATATAAAATATGACAATAAATCACAATAAAATAAGTTATGAAATAAGTTAGGTCAGGTGCGTGCAACAAGTTGAAGTGTGTAAACCTATCTATAACGAAAAGTCCATAAATGAATTCCAGTGTGCAAATCTAAAGTGTCACTTCACTTGTCAGATGCTTCCACCTCCTTCAGTGCTCGAGTGACCGACCAACACACTTAATGGTGGTGGCACTGGTGGATAGCGTCTGGGTGGCACTGTGGCACTGACTGCACTGGTTCAAAAAGCCATATATATTTAATTATTTCAATTCTCAATCTCATAGGTCCTCTCCTCATAATATATTAATAATTTAGGTGATGAACTTCTTGGCGGCCCTGGCAGGATGACGGGGACACCTGCCACTTCTGGAGCCGAGCCGCTGTGATTCCCCAACATGTGACAAAGTGACAGCCAGGAGATCTAGTGGCTAGTAGTGCTCAACAATACCGCTTTTATATATAAAAATGAAATAAAATATACTGACTCACAATTTAGTAGTAGATAGCATGTAGCAGTAGGCAGCACAACTCAATTCAATCAATCCCACAGCCTCGCTCGCGCCGCGGCCCGCGGAATCACTGTCATGATCATCAAGTTAAGACCGCACTGGAGGAGCCGTGCTGCCGTCTTCCCACTCGAGGTCTCTGCCTCTAAACGTGTTGTGTGTCACTCAGACTCCACCCCTTAGGGCACTTACTGAGAGGAGTTGTGACGCAGGCGGCCAGACGCGGGAGCATTTTCTTCGTCATCTCATCTTCTTCTCTCTGTGAGTGAGGTGGACCGTGGAGAGGGCCTAATCCTTGCCATGGCAAATGTGCCATTTGAGAATCAAATAATCAATATAAAATATTAATATATTATATACACACGGGTCATGGGTGGCTTTTTTGAACCAAGAAGAGTGAGACTGACGACTATGATGATTATCCGACCATCCATGGTCCATGGACCATAAGTGTTGTGTTGTGGTGGTGCCTGTGCTTCCTGCGGCCTGCCTCTGCCTGTGCGGCTGTGCCTGCACTGCAGTCAGGGCCGGTGCAAGGATTTTTGACACCCTAGGCGAAACTTAATTTTGCCGCCCCCATTGGCTCCGCCCCTGACTCCACCCCTTTGTCAGTTTTAAATGGTTTTATTTAACCCTCTAACTGCTACATCTGCAAGACGGCTTGTTCTTTTAAAAAACTATTGACTTACTAGTAGGATCAGTATGTGAAAACAAAAGCGAGAAAACCTAAAAACAAGAAAGAAAACGAATGCAGGCACCCATCTAAGAACTAGTAAGCTGCAGTACAATAAATATTTTGCTTTACTTTACCACTTGCCAACCACCCGCCGCAGTTTTACTGTGGCAGGCTGGCTAGGCTGCGCAAAACAACATAGCTCTATGTCAATCGTGCGCGTGGTGCTGGGGGCAAGCACGTGCTGCCGTTGGTGCACTCCCCTACTAGGCAGCATGGATGCCAATCCACGGGACAGGCGGCTGTGAATGCAGATGGGCACCCGCAATCGTTCCCCACTGAGAGAGAAGAACGGTCAGCTGTTGTAAACACATCTGACCGTTCTTCTCCCTGGAATGATCACAGAGGTCATGTGATCCTTCTATATAGGATCACAGGTCTCTATGGTCATTTCAGAAGCCCATCCCCCATACAGTTAGAATCACTCCCCTAGGCTTACATTTAACCCTTTGATCACCCTGGGTTAACCTCTTCCCTGCCAGTGTCATTACAGTAACAATGCATATTTTTAGCACTGATTACTGTAGTAATGTCACTGGTCTCCCCAAAAGTGTCAAAAATGTCAGTTGGGGGTCCGATCTGTCCGCCGCAATGTCACAGTACCGCTAAAAATCGCAGATCCCCGCCATTACTAGTAAAAAAAATAAATAAAAATGACATAAATCTTTCCCCTAGTTTGTAGACGCAATAACTTTTGCGTAAACCAATCAGAATACGCTTATTGCGATTTTCTTCAATTTTATTTTGGTGCAGCGTCGCATGACTGCGCAATTGTCAGTTAAAATAATGCAGTGCCAAATCGCAAAATATGGCCTGGTCATTGAGGGGGCAAATCCTTCTGGTCCAGAAGTGGTTAATACCACTTTAAGTGCTGGTTCACACTTGTGTGATGTCAGACATCGCATGCGATTTACACCACATTGCTGCACAGATCACATGCAATGTCTGTGCGATGTGATTTCAGCCATACAAACTGTAAGGCTGAAATCGCATCACATTTGCACCAAAATGGTGCAGGTCTCAATTTTTGGTCCACACTGGAATTGGATCGCATGGATGTTCATACCTATGCGATCTGATTCCTGCACCATTACACAGTTCGCACTGTGATCTTTGAACCAATCTGGGGGGGGGGTGTCATTAACCTTACATTGACATCCCCAGTGATTCACAGATCTCAGTGTGAACCAGTGTGCAATTCTGGTGCGATGCGGGAACCGGCACTGAATCGCAGGGTTTCCTGCATTGCACCAGTGTGAATCGGGACTAAGTGCCGGTTCACACTTGTGCGATGCGGGAAGGCTGCGAATATACAGCCTGTTCCTGCATCGCATCCGCACATCTGGTAGTTCACACTGTCATATGCGATATACAGGGGGTGTCAATTAAATGTTAATGACACCCCCAGTTTGATCGCATATTGCAGTGCGATCTGACAGTTTGCACAGAATCGGATCGCACAAGTGTAAACCACTGTGCGATCCGATCCTGAGGCATCTCAAAAAATGCCTCCTGTGCAAGTTTGCTGCGGATCCGCTGCGAATTCAGCCATACAAAGTGTATACAAAGTGTATGGCTGAACTCGCATCCGCACAGGAGATCGCATGTAATGAAGGAGCAGTGCGCTCCGAATTACATGCGATCAGCGCATCTGCACAAATGTGAACCGCCACTAATACATAGGGAGATGATGGGAAGGAAGGAGTTTATTAACATTAACAGAAAGGGGTAAAGCTATTTCCAGTGCTAGCAAAGACAGAGAGAGAAGGGTCAGGGAGAGAGAGGGGTGACAGGTAGAGGGGGGGGGGGGGGGGCAAGGTCTGGAGGGTCTGGTCAGTGAAGTGTTACCTCATGTGGAGTGATCCCCGGGCTCCTTCAGCAGCTTCTCAGTGTAAAGTGTCAGCTCGGCTTTTTAATCTTCCCGCCCACCTTCCTTCACAGACGGAGCTCAGCACACATGAGGGGGAGGGGGGAGAAGAGATATGTGAAGCCCAGGGCACGCACGCTGCAGCCGTGGAGCAGTGAGAGATACACAGACAGACTGTCACCTCTCTCTTACTGATGATTACAGAGGCGCGGCATCGGCCGCCTCTGTTCTCGTACATCGCAGACTGTCAGGGACTCGGAGGGAGACCCTGATCAGTCTGCAGAGCCGAACAGAGAGGAGAGGGACAGACTAAGAGGGGGAAATCAGCGGCAAGGCGCCCTACAGGCAGTGCGCTCTAGGCGATTGCCTAACTCGCCTAGTGGTAGCGCCGGCCCTGACTGCAGTGGCCACTGGCAGTGGCACTTGACTTGACTTGAGCAAAGCAAATGAGCACTACTAGTGTGAAGGACAGGTGGTGGAATCATGTTCTGACAAGTTCTTATAATGAAAATAATATAGACAGCTTTTTGAACCAGTGCAGTGCCAGTGCTACTAAGGTGAGAGGCAGAGAGAGAGGCTATCCAGTCCACCACTTTACTTGAGCAGATCACAGAAGAAAGGTGGAAGCAACTGACAGCAAGTGACAAGCACTTCTTAGATTGCACACTGGAATTCAGTTATGGACTTTTCGTTATAAAGTTTAGTTTACACACTTAAACTTGCACCTAACTTATTCACAATCACAACTTATTTTATTGTGGTATTGTCATATATATTTTATATGAATTACATTTACATTGTGGGAATAATTTGAACTGCATTTAGCACAGACATGTCACTTTATTTTTGATACTGTGGGCGATGATTTTGAATACAAGAAGAATATATATAATTGCAGGCACTTTATTAGCATTTTTAGCACAGCCACTTTGTTAGTAGTTTTTGATGCATTTTTCACTTTAAGCGTTGTAGGTTTGATGAAGCTGGCCTGGCACATCATCATCAATTGAGCAAATCAAATCAAACCGCGATTAAGAAGACTGCGCATGCTCCTGTTCTGCCTTTTGATCAGCTGAAAAGATGGACGAACCAAAAAGACCACCTTCCACCCCTGGCCCTTCAACTTCAAGTGATCTGCCTGGCTATGAGAGTGAGGAAGCTCAGGAAGGAGACCACCCCTGGCTTTAAAAGGTGGATGCTTTAAAAGGGGAAGGGAGGGACATACTTTATCTGTTTTTTGTTTACAAAAAGTTACAGCCTAATGAATTGTGATTGTCCTTTAGGTTAATCATTTGAATAAATCATTTGAAATAATAAAAAACAATATGATGTTCAAACTTTTGACTTCTTTCTTTAATAACTACATAACACAGTACTTGTACTTCTACTTTCAGTACTTGAGTAGAATTTTTTTTTCAAAACTACTGGTACTTTTTACTTTTAGTACTTAAGTAGCAAATTTTTTGAAAAAACTACTTGCAATACTTAAGTAAAAAAAATGTTGAATACTTTAGTACTTCTACTTAAGTAACTTTTTCTGCGAGCACTTCCACTTCTACTTAAGTCACTTTTTGATCGAGCACTTGTACTTTTACTCAAGTAGAAATTTTGAGTACTTTATACAAGTCTGGCTACAAAGTATTAACTTAAGGGGACTGAATAATTTTGCACGCCCAATTTTTCAGTTTTTTATTCGTTAAAAAAGTTTGAAATATCCAATAAATTTCGTTCCACTTCATGATTGTGTCCCACTTGTTGTTGATTCTTCACAGAAAATTACAGTTTTATATCTTTATGTTTGAAGCCTGAAATGTGGCAAAAGGTCGAAAAATTCAAGGGGGGCGAATACTTTTGCAAGGCACTGTATGTACTAACAAAAGTTTTCTGCCAATGTGCAGCAGGTGGGCAATATAAATTACATTTACCATATTATATATTGTAGAAGTGAACAGTTATAGTAGGCACAATTTCCAATTGAAGAGCAGATGCTGATGGATGTCGAGGAATGTTGCTTGGACATGGGTGAATTGTTGGTGTTACAAAGTTGCACTAAGAGTGGGAAGGGCTTATACAGTAACATATGGCTCAGTTCTTTTATCCAAGAATACTGTTTTATTACTGTGCCTAAAGCAAGAGTCTAACAGGGGTCATAAGTGAGAAATGCAAAGAGTGTGTGTGGGGGGGGGGGGGGGGTCAGGAGTGTGTAGAAGCACAAGTCAAAGAGTACAAACAAAAAATGGCCTTCCTACTTAAGCCAAAATCTCTCCCAGTACAGATCCCCTCCAAAAATCACCTTCCCAGAGTACAGATCCCCCTACCCACTTCCCCCAGTACAGCTCCCATTAGCACAGATCCCCCCCAGTACAGATCTATCCCCTTTATTAAACCCACTCACCAGACTAGCTAGTGTAAAGTTAGATCAGTGAGAGGAAGCTCTCCTTCAGCTATGTCATGTAACCAAAACTGAGGAGGAGGCAGAGTATCCCTCTCTCTGAATTTCTGATATCTCTTACCCCGTCACCTGTCTCTGGGACCTGATAAGTAACAGGGGCAGCAGTTGCAGTACTTCGGGTGTGCAAGCAGTTTCAGTGCTAGCTGTGGATGCTCTGTAGATGCTCTGGGGGTGCCCCCCCCCCTTATCTACTCCCTTGGCTTGAACTGGTAGAAGAAAATTCTTCCCAGTGAATTTTTTATAAAATGCAATGAATGATTCAAAAGTGAAAATATGGTAAATGTCAATGTTCACCACTTTGTAACTATGCAATAAAGGAAAGGTAAGAGTTAGGGCCCATTCACACCTTTCCAGTGTAATGTGTCGAGTTGTTCTGCACTGCATTTCCAAAATAGTCCCTGTCTGTTTTTTTTTGTTGTTGAATTTGGTGCATTGCCAGCCCATTAAATTGAATAGGCTGCCTTAACACAACACACATTGGGTGTGTGAAGGTATGGAGGTTTAGTGCATAATTACTTCTGCTAGATCTAAAATACTTACCAAAAAGCACAATGTTTGCCCTCAGCATAATTTTTTCCATTTACCACTCATGAGAAAACATGCAGTGTTCATATTCGTGAATGACTAAGCAATTTGTTCTGTAATCATGTCCTGGTTTAACCCAGCTATATGTTTTTAATACAAAACCCCGCAAGCCATCCAATTAATTCATTAAAGCGAAATAGTATTTTTCTATCAATACTGGTTAAAATTAGATCTGCCTTTTTTTTTTGGCACCCCAGGATGCATCGGTCACTGTACCTCTTTCAAGGTAATCTGAGAGTGCGTCAATATGCCAGACACTGGTGAAACTATTATAATAAAGAAAACTCTCACGCTGAAACCAAGAAAAATACAGTACAGTAAACCCCCCTCCATTGCGGGGGTTACATTCCGTACCCAGCCGCGAAAAGTCAAAATCCGCGAAATAGAAAAACCCTATTAAAATGCATTGTAGGCATGTTTTTTTACTGTCACTGTACGTTTAAAAGCATTTTGAGGTCTTTAAACACACTTTTAAAACAATAGAAACTCATTTAAACACATAATAGATACTAAGAGACAGAGCAAGAGCTATGGAAAACACAAAAATATTTCATTTTAATGATTTATATAGTAAAATAACATTACAGAAAAAAAACGCAATATACCGGGACCGCAAAAACTGAACCGTGATGGAGCGGGGGTTTACAGTATATATAAAGTATATACAGTAAATAGTGTAAGTATATACTATAAATAGTGATCTAATACATATATGTAAAAGTGATCAAATATATCAATAATCACCCAAAACAAAAATGTGCTGCAGCTTAATCATTTCAAGATAATAATAGTAGTAGTGAATATCGAATCCATCCCCAGGGCGTGGCTACACGGCCCACCAGAAGGAGTGATCGGGTGAGCGGCGGTGTTTCTCGGAGGTCCAACATACCATCGTGGAGGTGGTGAGGACCGGGAGAGTACCCCAGACCCATACCATTTTATATGCGCTAATGTTTTGTGAAGCTTGTAAGTGCAATCACATTGGGTTTTATTGCAATGTTTGGACTGTATTGCACTAGTGGGGCTCTTCTTTTCTTCTTTTATATATCCATGGGAGAGGAGAAGGTGGCCTGAAAGAGTAACATGAGGTGGATTATCATGATTGCAATGCCTGTATAACTGCGCTTTTGGCCCTAACCATGAAGATGGTGGGCAATATTGTAGGGTGAGTTGCCTAGCTGAGGGGTGAGAAATCACAGAGGTGGTGGATTTTTGGCGACCCTTTTTTTCTGCATCATCTGATCACCAATTTTCATTAACTTTATTCATATTTACTGTCACCATTGTCTTATTTGGTTCACAACGGATGTGGACTGACTTTTGATTTGGTTCATCGGTGTGTACCAATCCTTATTTAATGTCATGTCACAGTGACTCTGAATGAACTTATTTATATTTATATTGATTTATTCATTCATCTATTCATTTATGCATACAGGGTTTGTATGCTATGCACGGCTAGTTGGATTAGATATTCACTACTACTTTTAAGGGTGAAACTATAGCCATAGCAGCCCATGCAGTTGGCTATGTATCGGATGCCAGATACATTGGGAAAGATTTTTGGAGGAAGGGATAATAGTTCCTAGACTAGAGCCATTGGTGAATCAGTCATGATATTGGGGTAAAAAGGCTGTAGGGCTTCTCAAGAAAAAGGCGAAAAATTCCTGGCTCCGCAGAAAGTTTAGTTCCACGATAGCAGACTTTGGTTATTGTGGCGAAGAAGTGAAGGAAAGCAAATGAGTATGAAGTGATACAAGACACGGGTTTGGTAGGTATTGGAAGAGTGGTTTAAAAACAGAAGAATGTTAAACATGCCTGGCCAGCAGTAGAACGGAGTCCCATCACAGGACTGAGTAAAGGAACTATGATAAAAGGCTACATTATGGTATCTAGAAGGAAAAAGTAAGCGCAGCCTAGGATTTCCAACATAAGATCCTGTAGATATATAACTTGGGAGCTGAGGGCAAAATCTCCTGTAAAAATCATCTCTTTTTATGATAATTTCTTGTTTTATAGGCCTTGGCTAGAATATTGTGAAAATGTGCAAACAAGCTTATGGGATTAATTTACTATATTCAGCAGTGTACACCAATCATCCATACCATTATGACATGGACTCTAGACATCTGAAGGTCTGAAAGTATGCTATGGTATCTGGCACCAAGTTGCCAGTAGTAGATTTTTTAAGTCCTTTAAAGTGACTTTAAAGTAGATTCTTTAGGTCCCTATTATATTTAGCAGGGTACACCAATCAGCCATACCATTATGACATGGACTCCACTAGACCTTTGAAGGTCTGAAAGTATGCTATGGTATCTGGCACCAAGATGCCAGTAGTAGATTCTTTAAGTCCTTTAAAGTGATATTAAAGGTTTTTTTTTTTTTTTTTAAATAACAAACATGTCATACTCACCTGCTCTGTGCAATTGTTTTGCAAAGAGTAGCCCAGACGCTCGTCTTCTCGGGTCCCTTGCCGGTGCTCCTGGCCCCTTCCTCCTGCCGAGTGCCCCTAGAGCAAGCAGCTTGCAATGGGGGCACCTAAGCAGACTCATTCCCGAGCTGTAGCTCTGCGTGTCCATTCACACACAGAGCCGCAGCTCGAACCCTACTCCCTCTCTCTCCTCATTGGTTCACTGGCTGTGATTGACAGCAGAGGAAGTCAATGGCTGTCTCAGCCAATGAGGAGGGAGACATTCAAGGCTCTGGTGCAAATCGCTGGATCAAGATGGGGCTCATGTCAGTATTAGGAGGGGCTGCTGCACAGAGGAGGTTGTTTACCTTCATAAATAGAATGTATGAAGGTAAAAACCTTGAGCCTTTAGAACCACTTTATGTTGTGAGGTGGGGCCTCCATAGAACAGGCTTGCTTTTTTTTAGCACATCCACAGATGTACAATTAGAATTAAATCTGGAGTCCCAGTCAACACCTTCAAGTCGCCTTCACAAACAAAGCTGCTCCAGATGAGGGATTAGCTGTCCATCTACTAGCCACTTGAGGTGAAGGTGCTAGTACACCTCATCTGCAAAGCTACAGAAAGAAAAAGGATCCGGAATCTTCTGCACTTCTTCGGCCTTTATTGTATGTTCCATAAAATCATCGCAGACAGTGTTGGGTACAGCTGGAAGTTAACACGTTAACTAGCGCTTACTTATAACCTCCTATCATCATGACAAACATAACTAAATATCTACTATCTGTATAACAATGGGACTGATCTCACCTGATGATAGGACTCCTCCCATCCCCAACAAACAAGGAGCATTAGGAGCGACAAATCAAAAGGGTGGAGCAGTTTCAAAGCAACATACATTGTACAATCTCATCATCCTCTATCGGTTTTTTAAAAAAAAATCAACACTCCTAACACACTACCTTATATGTCCACATCAAAAGTATCAACCAATATGTGCAATTAATTATATCTATCAACAGTACCTATATTTCCAGTGGACAGAACAAACTGGTAGATGTAGGGAGATAGAAGACATCTTATACAAGTGACAGTCAGAACATACGTCTGGCAGTTCACTTGTTTCCTATAGATGAATTTACATCATACATAACAAGAATAGTGAAAGATATAAAAACATAATACAGTAAACCCCCGCTCTATCGCGGTTCAGGTTTTGCGGTCCCGGTATATTGCGTTTTTTTCTGTAATATTATTTTACTAATTAAATCACTGAAAATTAATTATTTTTGTGTTTTCCATAGCTCTTGCTCTGTCTCTCAGTATCTTTTATGTGTTTAAATGCGTTTCTTTTGTTTTAAAAGTGTGTTTAAACACCTTATAATGCTTTTAAAAGTACAGTGACAGTTAACAAAAACATGCCTACAGTGTATTTTAATAGGGTTTTTCTATTTCGCAGATTTTCACTTTTCGCGGATGGGTCCACGTAATGGAGGGGGGTTTACTGTAATGTCAGTCGAAAAAAATGGATACTCATCAACCCTTCTATGTCCTTATGAAGTTGTATGGGCTAAGATGCAGTGTGTCACCCACTTTAAAAAGGGACTGACAACCCACTGAGATGTTATCTAGTATAAATATTTAGTCAGCCTCCTGAGTCATAATGCAAATACCAAGGCAAAAGCCAATCTATCATTAACCACTTAAGCCCCGGAAGATTTTACCCCCATTCCGACCAGGGGTTTTTTTGCGATTTTTTACTGTGTGACTTTAATGGACAATTGCGCGGTCCTGCGACGCTGTACCTAAACGAATTTCACGTCCTTTTTTTCCCACAAACAGAGCCTTTTTTTGGTGGTATTTGATCACCTGTGCGATTTTTTGATCATGCGCTATAAACAAAAAAAGAGCGTAATTTTTGCAAAAATAACAATATTTTTCACTTTTTTTTATATGAAATTCCCCCCAAAAAAAAATGTAAAAATCAAAATTTTTTAACATTTTCGGCCAATTTGTTTTATGCTACATATGTTTGGTAAAAAAAAATCTCAAAAAGCGTATTTTGATTGGTTTGGGCAAAAGTTATCGCGTTTACTAACAAAGGGAAAGATTTTTGTCATTTTTGGTGTTTTTTTTTTTAACGAGTAATGCCGGCGATCTGCGATTTTTTTTGCTGTACTGCGACATTGCGACGGACAGATCAGACCCTTGACTGACATTTTTGACACTTTTGGGGGTACCAGTGACATTACTACAGTAATCAGTGCTATATATATATATATGCACTGTTACTGTAAAAATGACACTGGCAGGGAAGGGGTTAACTGTATTGGACAGGGAGGGGTTAAGTGTGTCCTAGGGGCGTGATTCTAACTGTAGTGGGACATGGCTACTAGTGTAAAAACAGAGATCAACGGTCCTACATAGTAGAACCGTCTGATCTCCATTTTTACACAGGGGAGAATGACAGGCGGCTTGTTTACATAAGCCGCTCTGCCTTTCTCCCGCTGTACCGACGATCGTAGTGTGACCGGCGGACATCGGGTCCGCCGGTCACACGCTCGCACTCCTCCCTGAACGAGCCGAGGCGGGCGCGCGCCCGAGCGGGCGCACGCTCGCCCGCTATTGGCTCAAATCCCAGTGACAGGCGAGCGACGTAGATCTACGTCACTCTGCCTGGCCGGGGCTGACTGCCGCAGTAAATATACTGTGCACAGTCGGCAACCGGTTAAAAAGGGACTGACAACCCACGGAGATGTTGTCTAGTATAAATCTTTAGTCAGCATCCTGAGTCATAATGCAAATACCAAGGCAAAAGCAAATCTACCATTAAAACCAAAGGCCAACATGCAGGCTCGAAGAATCCTCCGTCCGTAGAAACCAGAACAGCCCCACACATAGAGAGAGCAGTGATCCCAACGCTCAGCAGTGAAAGATGTCTCCTACACCAAGAAAAAACAAAAAACCTGTATAGAAAAACATTACTGCATGTTGGAGAAACCCTCTCCCCCTGACGCGATGTCTGTTGCTCATCAGCAGACAGGCCCGGAATGGCAGTATGGCACTTGCCCGGTGGGCCAAGCCCGCCGGACCGCATTTCTTTCTGGGGCCCAAGGCAGCTGGGCTGCTCCTTGAGCCTGCACCGTTCACCCAGCCACTCTGTGACTGGCTGCCAGTACAGTTAAATGTGGATGTGCTAAGATGTTAGTATTTTGAAATACCTATTTATAAAAATGAGTGAGGTACCACTCGAAATTGAGACCTTCTGGAACTCTAGTTTTTAAAAGGAATATCCAGTGTACCTCACATTTACCTAACAGCCTAAATACATCTCCCCCTCTCTTGGGAGTAACAACTTTCTCTATTGCTTGTATACAAATAGCTATTGTGTTACCTCTGTGTATCTCATTAAAGTGTCTCCCTACACTGGTATCATGTTTCCTAATGGTATCATATACAGTATCTCACAAAAGTGAGTACACCCCTCACATTTTTGTAAATATTTTATTATAACTTTTCATGTGACAACACTGAAGAAATGACACTTTGCTACAATGTAAAGTAGTGAGTGTACAGCTAGTATAACGTATAACAGTGTACATTTGCTGTCCCCTCAAAAAAACTCAACACAGCCATTAATGTCTAAACTGCTGGCAACAAAAGTGAGTACACCCCTAAGTGACAATGTCCAAATTGGGCCCAATTAGCCATTTTCCCTCCCCAGTGTCATGTTACTTGTTAGTGTTACAAGGTCTCAGGTGTGAATGGGGAGCAGGTGTGTTAAATTTGGTGTCATCGCTCTCACTCACTTATACTGGTCACTGGAAGTTCAACATGGCACCTCATGGCAAAGAACTCTCTGAGGGTCTGAAAAAAATAATTGTTGCTCTACATAAATATGGCTCAGGCTATAAAAAGATTGCCAAGACCCTGAAACTGAGCTGCAGCGCGGAGGCCAAGACCATACATAACAGGACAGGTTCCATTCAGAACAGGCCTCGCCAAGGTCAACCAAAGAAGTTGATTGCACATGCTCAGCGTCATATCCAGAGGTTGTCTTTGGGAAATAGACTTATGAGTGCTGCCAGCATTGCTGCAGAGGTTGAAGGGGTGGGGGGTCAGCCTGTCAGTGCTCAGACCATACGCCGCACCCTGCATGAAATTGGTCTGCTTAACTGTCGTCCCAGAAGGAAGCCTCTTCTAAAGATGATGCACATGAAAGCCTGCAAACAGTTTGCTGAAGACAAGCAGACTAAGGACATGGATTACTGGAAACATGTCCTGTGGTCTGATGAGACCAAGAAAGCCTTATTGGGTTCAGATGGTGTCAAGCGTGTGTGACGGCAACTAGGTAAGGAGTACAAAGACAACTGTGTCAAATTGTGTGCATGTTATCAGGCTAAAATCACCAGGGTATGTAAACTTTTGATCAGGGTAATTTGGGTAGTTTCTGTTGTCATTATGATTTAAAAAAGAGTAAACACAGTTGATTGATAATAAATGGCTTCAGCCAAACACTAACCATGAGTGAAAGAAACGTTTTTGTGTTATCATTCATATTCTCTGAAAAATGGTCAAGAAATCATAAATTCTGCCAGGGTATGTAAACTTATGAGCACAACTCAAATGTATATTCCTAACCTTGGAGAAATCTAAACTGTAGAGAAAACTGGTATATCTTGTCCTGCTCTATCTTCTTTTCTTTCTTTTAATAATGAGGATCTATGTGTATTTGTAGCTATATTAAGGACTCTATGTAAAACTGGTTGGGAGTACCCACGTTGAGAAAAACGGTGACACATTGCTTCAGATTCATTCGTAAAATCCAAATTATAATTTTATTGATGACCTCATGATCATCTGGAAAGGAGACATGAAGAGTTTCGAAAAATCTATGAGCAAAAAGAATACCAATGATAGAATCATAAAATTCACTTAGACAGTCAGACATAATAGCATTCATGTTCTGGATTTGGAGATTTTTAAAGAATAAGGTAGTTTATACACGCGTAGTCGCTTCAAACCCACTGATCCGAATTACATTGAAGGACAAGTTAGCACCAGGAGTAATAGATCCACCAATAACCATAAAAAAAGAATGGTATCTTTGGTTTTCTGTCAGGTATTCACGCTTGTGGGAAATGCATGGGGTGTAAATTTGCTAGAGATAATCTAAAAAAAACGTAAAGAATTTGTATCTACTAGTACAACTAATAGATACAAATCAAAGATTTAACCACATGTTCTACAATAGGGGTTATTTATATGTTAGAATGTAGCCGTGGGCTACAGTTATGTAGGTTGGACCTCTAGGAGTTTACAAGAGAGGATAGCTGAACACATCAAAAATTTTAGAAAAGATGTCACGACGCACAGCGCCTCTAAACATTTTAATGAAAAAATTCCTAAATTTCTGCAATTATGGGGTATAGAAAAAGTTGATAAACACTGGAGAGGGGGCAACTACATAAGACAACTTAGTCAAAGGGAATTCTTTTGGATTTTTGAGACCAAAGTACTCTCACCAAGAGGTTTAAACATAGAATTTGACCTAAATAGTTTTATCAGTGATAGTCAAGAAATGATTAATAGTGTTCTATTTTAGGGCAATGAGATATGATTTATGTGGGACTCTCATAAAATGTAGAGGATAGTGGTAAATATAATTATAAAAGGTTTTTCAGTTGGGTTAACTTATTCTATTTTATTTATTTTTATAATTTCACTTATAGTGTATATGTAAACTATATACGCTGTCTTTTGTGATGTAATATTTTTATTGTAATGATGTATGGGTAGTTTTATATGTGATCTTATATGATTTTATAAAATATTTTTTTTTTTTTGCATTTATGTTATACATTGTATATGATGATGTTAGGGTAATTTATCATTATTTATAATAGATATGTGACACGTTCCCGACCTAATAGGAAGGATTAAATATACGGGTTTGGTTCATGTGCCACTATGTTATTAGATTGTTTGATGTTGTGGTTTTATAACGGGTTTATGTGAGGTATGGTTGTGGAATACAGCGAAGATGTCAGCTTCATCAAATATATCCTGCATCGGGAATATTAGGTGTAGAGCCGCTTATGCGATGGTGATTGAGGCATCTGTGTATAGGAAGTAGCTGGCGGCTCCCCTATGGTGTGGCGATCGCTCTGAGTTTGTGTATGCGGGCTGAGTGTCCCCTGTGGAGGGATAGCTGGGCTTGAGGGCAGTGTCACCGGACTGTCAGTTCCGGTTAACACACGCAGCCTTTTTGGAGTCTGCAGGAGAGGACGCTTGGGGGGAGAGTGTAAGTGATGAATGGAAGCAGCATCCCTGTTCCCTATGTGATATGGAATCGTCAGCTGACTCATCTTAGCCAACTCACTCAGCGATGCACAGTATTTGGGGATATGGGAGCTGATGATTAGAGGAGGGGGCATGAGAGAATAGGATCAGTATTTCAGTCTCCTATAGGATGAGGAACTCATCAAGTTGACACACTATTGAATCAGATAACAGGAAGGTGAATTTATTGGTGATATAAAAGAGGGTATGTCATATTTTAGCTCCACCCCACTGAAGAAATTTGTTTGAGAACGCAACGCGTGTGGACTGGAGGCAGGAACTGACATTTGGCTATACCCACAACCATTACCGATTTTTACGGCTGAAAGCCAGTAGATGTACACTAGGAGCATATTAACCACTTTACCACCGGAGGATTTTGCTGCTTTACGTCCAGGCCACTTTTTGCAACTTGGCACTGTGCAACTTTAACTGACAATTGCGCGGTCATGCAACGCCGTACCCAAACGAAATTTACGTCCTTTTTTTTCCCACAAACAGAGCTTTCTTTTGGTGGTATTTGATCACCTCTGTGCTTTTCTTTTTTTGCGATATTAATAAAAAGATAGCGACAATTTTGAAAAAATAACAATATTTTTCTACTTTGACAGTTAAAAAATATCCAATATATTCAATTTTTGTCATATATTTAGGCCAAAATGTATTTAGCTACATGTCCTTGACAAAAAAATTCTCAAATCCGCTTTAAGACCGGAAGGTTTTACCCCATTTCTGACCAGGCCATATTTTGTGATTTTTTTCCCCACAAACAGAGCTTTCTTTTGGTGGTATTTGATCACCTGTGCGGTTTTTACTTTTTGCGCTATAAACAAAAAAAGAGCGTAAATTTTGAAAGAATAACAATATTTTTTCACATTTTTTTAGATGAAATTCCCCCCCCCCCCCCCCAAAAATGTAAAAATCAAATTTTTTTAACATTTTAGGCCAATTTGTTTTCTGCTACATATGTTTGGTAAAAAAAAATTGCAATAAGGGTATTTTGATTGGTTTGCGCAAAAGTTATCACAGCTACTAACTACGGGAAATTTATGTCATTTTTATTGTTTTTTAACTAGTAATGGCGGCTAACAAACAAATAGAAAGAACTAGTAATGGCGGCGTTCTGCGATTTTTTTTGCGGGACTGCGACATTGCTGCGGACAGATCGGACCCCTGACTGACAGTTTTTGACACTTTTGGGGGTACCAGTGACATTACTACAGTAATCAGTGCTATAAATATGCACTGTTACTGTAATAATGACACTGGCAGGGAAGGGGTTAACTTTATTGGTGATCTAGGGGTTAATTGTATGCCTGGTGCTTACTGACGTGTGTGGGGGGAGGGGATTGTGTGACACAGACACAGATCGCAGGATCAGCTATGCTGAATCCTGTAATCTGTGACTGCCTGTCACAGAGGAGATCCGCCCGCTCTGTTTACACAAGCGGGCGGATCTCCACACTCGATCCCCGACGATCGGGGAAGAGCAGCGGTGATCACCGCCTCTTCTCCCCTGGCCCGACTCCCGCGCCGCCCACGAGGGGAGTAGGTCTACGTCGCTGGACGGAATCCTGCCAGTTTGCCGCAGTACCAGCTCAGTAAGCGGTCGGCAAGTGGTTAAAGCTGGCACGGCTTAGTGCTATATTATGTGAGTGAGTTATTTTCATTTGTGTGATAATAAAAGTTTTTACAGAGAGCACTAGATATATTGTTTATGTTCCCTATGGTCAACTATTATATATGAGGAAAAACTGGAATCCTGATACAGCCAGAGGCATCCATCCATCCAGAGTTTGACCAACCCTAATGGGGAACAGCGTTCTGTGACTCTCTGGTGAAACAGGAGTCCAAGCTGGAGGTGAGCTGCTAGGAATCACTGGTGGTGGAGTCTTTTTGAGCGCCTGTTTTTGAGTTGATAATCTCACACAGAGGTGGCAGGATTATCCGTTGATCCTTTGGACTGATTAAATTTATTATCCCTGACAGAGGTGGCAGGATTCATTTGTTTATTTATTTTTTGCATTGATTGAATATTACTGAAGACTTCTTTCCTTCGAACATGTAAAAGATACATTGTATGTTTATTTCACTTGGAGTTTTTTGTATTTAGTCACTTTGTATCGATCCTTACTCACGATACTAAAAGATCTTTTTATGTAGAAACAATGTTGGGTGTACACAGATGAGTAGAGATTGCGCTATATTTTCATTACAGTTACATTAGTAAAATCCACCTCCACTGAACCGATTCAGCGGACCCTTAGTCGTTGTCCTACTGGAATCCCCCTGATAGTATGTCTTGGTGGCCTGAATCAGCTCTCAAAACTGTTTTGCCAGACAACGGTTTTCTAAATAGGTTGGTTACAATTTTACCACCCTGCTGTGTTAATTGTACATCTAGGAAAGATATTGTGTACTCATCCTTGCAGCCTGTAAATTTTAAATGTTCAGATACTCTACAAATCACTCTAATGAGAAGTCAGAGGCATTAAACACAAAGATGGGGTCGTCTATGTAATGATGAAAAAACTTTATCTGGGACCTAAAAAGATTCCCTTCACCATAAATGTATACCCTCTCCCACCAACCCATGTATAGGTTGGCGAGAGAGGGAGAAAATCTAGCACCCATAGACACTCCACAATCTCTGGCAAAATAATTCTCCATCAAATTGGAAAAAATTATGTGCAGGCAAGTAGCCCAAACTGTCCAAAATAAACTCCTTCTGGACACAGGGCCGGCCTTTGGGGTGTGCGAGCTGTGCGGCCGCACAGGGAGCCATGGGCAACAGGGGCACCGTGCGGCCATCACAGCTCGCAGATGATCAGGCCACACAGCGGGAGGTAAGCGGCGACCGCGGCCTGGAGGTTCAGTGTGGGGGTCTCTGATGTAAGGGGGCTCTGTGTGTGGGGGTCTCTGATGTAAGGGTAGCTCTGTGTGGGGGGCTCTGATGTAAGGGGGGCTCTGTGTGGGGGGTCTCTGATGTAAGGGGGGCTCTGTGGGGGGAGTCTCTGATGTAAGGGGGGCTCTGTGGGGGTCTCTAATGTAAGGGGTCTTTGATGTAAGTGGGGGGCTCTGTGGGGATCTCTAATGTAAAGGGGTATTTGATGTAAGGGGGGCTCTGTGAGGGGTCTCTTCTAATGTAAGGGGGGCTAAATTATTAGCAATCATAAAAAAAGTCAAATAAAGTGCAAAAAAGTGCAAGAAAATGTGCAGGGGGGGGTCACACACGCGGTGGGGGGGCGCCACAGGATTAGCTCGCACAGGGCGCCTGAACACCTAAGGCCGGCCCTGTCTGGACACATGTAAGACCACTGTATCTATTTAAATAAAATGTGATAGCCTTCAATCCTATAACATGGGGAATGCTTGAGTACAAGCTAGCCACATCACGTCACCTAGATGTAGTTTTCCCCCCAATTTAAAATTCTCCAAACTACCTGGTAACTGTTTAGTGTCCCTTAGGAAACTGGGTAACTCCCTAACCAGGGGTTGTAACTGAATATCTACCCACTGGCCCAATCTCTCATTTAGGGCCCCTATCCCAGACACTATAGGTCTACCAACTAGGGGATCAAGACCTTTGTGGGTTTTAGACAGTTGGTAGGAAACCACCATAACTGGAACTTGGGGCACTAGAATCTCACCTTCTTCCTTATTAAAAACTCCAATCTCTACTTATTTGTCTATTAGGGCTGTCAATCTTCCTTTATATCATTTTGTGGGGTCACTTTTTAATTTTTCATAGGTGACATAATCGTACAATTGACGCAGGGCTTCCTTTTTGTATGTCAAAGCATCTTGAACAACTATAAAGCCCCGTACACACGTACCGATTGTCGGCCGTAAATATTCGGCCGATGACCGATCGGCCGATTGTAGGCTTGTTAGTATGATGCTTCCGACAGCCGACAGCGCATTTTCGTCGTGCAGGCATTAAAATTTTTGTTGGCCAACACCAGAACGGCCGATTGTTCGCCAGTCAGTACAGAATTCGGCCGACAGACAGCAGATTTGCAAGACTGGGCATGCTCAGAAAAGAAAAAAGACAAGGAAAGTTAACCATCACATGACATCACTTCTGCAGTCGGCTGTTGTTGGCCGACAAAATTTGTGTGCAGTCTTTTGCAGTTTTCAACAGACACGACAGCCCTGGACAAAAGATGGCCGATCTTTCGGCCGACGATCAGTACGTGTGTACGGGGCTTAAGTCCTCCTTTGTCTGAACCTTTTTTTAACAATATCAGGATCTTTACTTAACTTAATAAGAGACTTTTGTTCCTCAGGAGACATATTGTCATTGGCAATGGAACCCCACACAACTGTACATGATGCCAACCTAGTGAGATCTTGTTCTACTAACTTTTGATATTCATCCATAACTTTGCCCCTTGAATTGACTGGATAAAAAACAGGCCTAACCCAAAAGTTAACCTGGTTAACATTCACAGTACTCTCTTCTATTATGTTGCCAGAATCACCCATAAGATCCTGCAGGTCCATAATTCTGATCAGTGAAATCGGGAACCCATGTGTTGCCTTCCTGTTTCCTCTCCATACTGACACTATTTTCCACAAGACAATAATTGTTTGGGTCATGTAATTGCTCTTACAAACTTATTTACATCAAGAATAGTGTCAAAAAGGTTAAAGTGTCTTTTAGGACAAAGGTTTAGTCCTTTGGACAATAAAGCGACGTCTCCTGCTGTCAGTTCTTTATTAGAAAGATTTAAAACATTGTGGCTCAACTCCGATTTAGACCCCTCAAGGTATAGCCACCTTTTCCTTCTGAGCTTTTTTCCCCCTCGTCTTGTTTTTTTGTACGATTGTAATTTTTCTTTTTCTTGGTATTGCTCCATTGATTCTCCTTATGTGTTTGCACTGCTGGCGCCTATAGGACCTGGGGGTCTCCTGATGTAACCCAGGTCTGATCCATCCCATCTGTTTCTGTATTGGAGAAACGAACCCTTTTGCCAGTATTTCCAGAGTGGTTTTGTTTTCTCTATTTTTGGAATCTTTGGGGACTCCTCCAAATGTACACTGAGTTGGTTTCATAATCATTCTTATCTCTCATAAACTTCTCCTTTTTTATAGAGATAATTTAAGTTTTCTTTCTTATCCAACCTGTCATTGAGACATCTATACAGATCTTTAAATAATGGATTGTCTTTAGAGGGAGTGATTTCTTTCTTGAGGCCACCTTCTTTCATTGCTTTGTGGTCGACTTCTGATGCTCTTGTGCCCATTGTAGGAGCTTTTGGCTGTCCCATACACAAGAAACTGAGATGTACTGTGTGTTCTAACAAATAGATCCTTTCTATCGCAACTATTTCAGCAATTTGAGCTTTAGCAGCTCTTTTATTGGGTTGGACTACACGGGCCAGTCTTCGCTCCCCACGTGTATCTATGAGCCTTGGCCACCCATGACCTTGTCAGCGGTTCACTGCTTTACCTTCTTTAGACCTCTTTTGGTAGATCCTGGCCACTGCAAACCAGGGAATATTCCCCAAGAACTGCAGTTTTGGAGTTGCTCTCACTCAGTCATCTAGCCATTGCAGTTTGGCCCTTGTCAAATCACTCAAATCCTATACACACTATACCATTTTCTTTACATTTTTTTCCTTTAGATTTACCAAAACCATATAATATGAGGTCAGACCTAAACACTTTCAATTTGTATGCAATCAGACAGGCTCTTGCACAACATAGTTGAAGGTTAAGCCTCGTACACACGCAACGATAGTTGGCTGTGAATTTTCAGCCAACGTCTGATCGGCCGATTGTCGGCTTGTTAGTATGATGCTTCCGACAACCGACTGCGACTTTTTTCGGCTGAACAAAATCTGGTGTGCATGCTATAAAATTTTTGTTGGCCGTCAACAGAACGGCCGATTGTTCATCAGTCAGTACAGATTTCGGCAGACAAAAATGTGATGAGCAAGACTGGGCATGCTCAGAGAAGAAGAAACACACGAAAAGTAAACCAGAACATGACATCACTTCTAAAGTTGGTTTTTGTTGGCCGATAAAATTTGTGTGCAGTCTAGAGCGGTGTTTCTCAACTCCGGTCCTCAGGGCACACTAACAGGCCAGATTTTAAGTATTACCTTGGGGAGATGCAGACTAGAATACTGCAATCACTGAGCAGCAAATGATATCACCTGGGATGTATTTCAGTTTTCTTGCAAACCTGGCCTGTTAGTGTGCCCTGAGGACCGGAGTTGAGAAACACTGGTCTAGAGCACATTTCAACCAACACAACAACACTGGACAAAAGACGGCCGATCGGTCGGCCAACAATCGTTGCGTGTGTACGAGGCTTAAATCTAAAGGAAATCTACCAACAAAAGTTGTATAGTCTGTATCCAGCTTTACCTTGCTCACTTTCTGTCCTTTCAACACATCACCTTTAGGAACAGCATATTTAGTTGCTGCCTAATATATCTCACCCACCTGTATGTGCCACTGAAATTAAATAATCAATGGTATTCACTTTACCTGTCAATTATCATAATATTATGTCTGATCAGTCTATGTGCCTTAACCTCTCAGTGATCAGACTCCACAGCATTAAACCCCTCAGGCTCAATTCCATTCACTGGACAACAAAGTCCATGATAAGTCATTCTCCATGTTTTCCAATTATAACTATTCATATATGTGTGTAAAGTTGCAGCAACTTTAAAGTAGTTCATGCACTACTTTGGTCTGACATTTATGCAACTTGAGGGCCTAAGACTTCAATGTTAACCCTCAAAAGTTGCATGAAAGTCGCACCTGAATGTTATACAATGCAACAGTTTTGCAACAGTTGTCCATTATCACTGGTCAAAGCCAAAGTCATATCCAAGTTGCGTTGTATGTGATCTGCTTCAAGAACATGTGCATCAACCTCTCAGAGATGAAAATTCCGGTTGTGTACAACAACCCCTCAATGATGAATGTTCAGGGTGTATACATTAACCCCTCAGTGGCCTGTCTCCAGCACTTAAAAATACACCACCCAGCACCTAGGTGCGTTAATCCAGCATATTCTTATGCTTACATGTATTCATTTCTCAGCAGCCAGTCCCCAGCACCATGTGCAATGATCCAGGACATGTGCATTAGCCCTGCAGCACCCAGTCTCCAAAGGGATAATCCCTTATATTTATTCAGTGCACAACACCAAATATTAGTCTCATCTCACTGATGGCTATAAACAAAAATTTATAAACCGACAATTAAAAAAAAAAAAAACAATATTTTTTATTTTCTGCTATAAAACATATCCAATAAAAAAAAAATGCTTCATCAGTTTAGGCCAAAATGTATTCTGCTATATATTTGTGGTAAAAGAATCCCAATCCACGGTGCCTGATCACCGCCTCTCTTCTCCACCAACCCTTATTTGAATTCCCATCTGGATTTTTGGGCACCAAAGTGGACTGCTGCACGGACACCATCAGCACCTATCACCTCACCTTGGCTCCCACGCTGCTGCCGAGCAAGTAGACACAGGCACAGCCTGATTGCTGCTCGTTTCCATCTAGTGGATGTGTTAGGCATAGCCTTGCATTTATAACTGACATTGGTTTTACTTGTCCCACTGTGGCTCAAAAATTTTTTGGTGTTTAACCATTTACTTGCTGTGTAAAGTCACACTTTTCAGATGAATTTGTCACAGACTGTGAACTACATCACCATTCATCTCTTAAAAGCCTAAACCCAAAGCACTTTTTTTCCCTTTGCTGACATCTCCGAACTCCTTTCCTGCACATACTGCCCCCTATAATACCCTCTGCACTCCTCTCCTGCACATACTGCCCCCCATAATACCCTCTGCACTCCTCTCCTGCACATGCTGCCCCCCATAATACCCTCTGCACTCCTCTCCTGCACATACTGCCCCCATAATACCCTCTGCACTCCTCTCCTGCACATACTGCCCCCTATAATACCCTCTGCACTCCTCTCCTGCACATACTGCCCCCCATTAAAACCCTCTGCACTCCTCTCCTGCACATACTGCCCCCATAATACCCTCTGCACTCCTCTCCTGCACATACTGCCCCCTATAATACCCTCTGCACTCCTCTCCTGCACATACTGCCCCCCCATAATACCCTCTGCACTCCTCTCCTGCACATGCTGCCCCCCATAATACCCTCTGCACTCCTCTCCTGCACATACTGCCCCCATAATACCCTCTGCACTCCTCTCCTGCACATACTGCCCCCTATAATACCCTCTGCACTCCTCTCCTGCACATACTGCCCCCATAATACCCTCTGCACTCCTCTCCTGCACATACTGCCCCCTATAATACCCTCTGCACTCCTCTCCTGCACATACTGCCCCCCATAATACCCTCTGCACTCCTCTCCTGCACATGCTGCCCCCCATAATACCCTCTGCACTCCTCTCCTGCACATACTGCCCCCATAATACCCTCTGCACTCCTCTCCTGCACATACTGCCCCCTATAATACCCTCTGCACTCCTCTCTTGCACATACTGCCCCCCATAATACCCTCTGCACTCCTCTCCTGCACATGCTGCCCCCCATAATACCCTCTGCACTCCTCTCCTGCACATACTGCCCCCATAATACCCTCTGCACTCCTCTCCTGCACATACTGCCCCCTATAATACCCTCTGCACTCCTCTCCTGCACATACTGCCCCCTATAAATACCCTCTGCACTCCTCCTGCACATACTGCTTCCCATAATACCCTATGCACTCCTCTCCTACATACACTGCCCCCCATAATACCCTCCACACTCCTCTCTTGCATACATTTCCGCCAATAAAACCCTCCGCACTCCTCCTGCATATACTGCCCCCCATAATAACCTCTGCACTCCTCTCCAGCACATACTGCCCCCCCATAATACCCTCTGCACTCCTCTCTTGCATATACTGCCCCCCATAATACCCTCCACACTCATCCTGCACATATTTTTCCCATAACACTCTCTGCACTCCTGCACATACTGCCCCCAATAATACCCTCTGCACTCCTCTCCTGCATATACTGCCCCCCATAATAACCTCTGTACTCCTCTCCTGCCCCCCATAATACCCTCTGCACTCCTCTCCTGCACATACAGTGGGTACAGAAAGTTTTCAGACCCCCTTAAATTTTTCACTCTTTGTTATATTGCAGCCATTTGCTAAAATTATTTAGGTTCATTCTTCCTCCTCATGAATGTACACATAGCACCCCATACTGACAGAAAAACACAGAATTGTTGACATTGTTGCAGATTTATTAAAAAAGAAAAACTGAAATATCACATGGTCCTAAGTATTCAGACCCTTTGCTGTGACACTCATATATTTAACTCAGGTGCTTTCCATTTCTTCTGATCATCCTTGAGATGGTTCTACACCTTCATTTGAGTCCAGCTGTGTTTGATTATACTGATTGGACTTGATTAGGAAAGCCACACACCTGTCTATATAAGACCTTCCAGATCACAATGCATGTCAGAGCAAATGAGAATCATGAGGTCAAAGGAACTGCCTGAAGAGCTCAGAGACAGAATTGTGGCAAGGCACAGATCTGGCCAAGGTTACAAAAAGATTTCTGCTGCACGTAAGGTTCCTAAGAGCACAGTGGCCTCCATAATCCTCAAATGGAAGACGTTTGGGACGACCAGAACCCTTCCTAGAGCTGGCCGTCCGGCCAAACTGAGCTATCGGGGGAGAAGAGCCTTGGTGAGAGAGGTAAAGAAGAACCCAAAGATCACTGTGGCTGAGCTCCAGAGATGCAGTCAGAAGATTGGAGAAAGTTGTATAAAGTCAACCATCACTGCAGCCCTCCACCAGTCGGGGCTTTATGGCAGAGTGGCCTGACGGAAGCCTCTCCTCAGTGTAAGACACATGAAAGCCCGCATGGAGTTTGCTAAAAAACACCTGAAGGACTCCAAGATGGTGAGAAATAAGATTCTCTGGTCTGATGAGACCAAAATAGAACTTTTTGGCCTTAATTCTAAGCGGTATGTGTGGAGAAAACCAGGCACTGCTCATCACCTGTCCAATACAGTCCCAACAGTGAAGCATGGTGGTGGCAGCATCATGCTGTGGGGGTGTTTTTCAGCTGCAGGGACAGGATGACTGGTTGCAATCGAGGGAAAGATGAATGCGGCCAAGTACAGGGATATCCTGGACAAAAAACTTCTCCAGAGTGCTCTGGACCTCAGACTGGGCCGAAGGTTTACCTTCCAACAAGACAATGACCCTAAGCACACAGCTAAAATAACGAAGGAGTGGCTTCACAACAACTCCGTGACTGTTCTTGAATGGCCCAGCCAGAGCCCTGACTTAAACCCAATTAAGCATCTCTGGAGAGACCTAAAAATGGCTGTCCACCAACGTTTACCATCCAACCTGACAGAACTGGAGAGGATCTGCAAGGAGGAATGGCAGAGGATCCCCAAATCCAGGTGTGAAAGACTTGTTGCATCTTTCCCAAAAAGACTCCTGGCTGTATTAGATCAAAAGGGGGCTTCTACTAAATACTGAGCAAAGGGTCTGAATACTTAGGACCATGTGATATTTCAGTTTTTCTTTTTTAATAAATCTGCAACAATGTCAACAATTCTGTGTTTTTCTGTCAGTATGGGGTGCTATGTGTACATTCATGAGGAAGAAGAATGAACTTAAATGATTTTAGCAAATGGCTGCAATATAACAAAGAGTGAAAAATTTAAGGGGGTCTGAATACTTTCCGTACCCACTGTACTGCCCCCTATAATACCCTCTGCACTCCTCTCCTGCATATACTGCCCCCGTAAAAGCCTCTGCACTCCTCTCCTGCATATACTGCCCCCATAATACCCTCCACACTCCTCCTGCACATACCGCCCCCCATAATACCCTCTGCTTTCCTCTCCTGCACATACTGCCCCCCCCCCATAGTAACCTCTGTACTCCTCTCCTGCAGATACTGCCCCCTGTCATCCCCCCTTTTGCTATTATATTTAGGTCTTCATAGTTGCGATCGTATATGGTTACAGAACCATTAAAGGATCAGAACACAGACAACTATAGGAATTGAGCAGATGTTGAAGTCCATGATGAAAACTGGAAGCTCAGGAGGAAAGCTCTGTTATCAGAGTAATGTAAATGTTCACATTTGATTGAAGTAGAAAAACTACAGCCACATAATCTTTCACTGAATGTTTATTACATGGTCATACAACCCATATTAAGTCCTCAGCAGATAAATATTACATGCAAAAATACATTGACATTTATTATTCTATGATTGTGAAAAAATAGTTCATATGGCTTTCTATATTGCAAGAAAGGATATAATAAAACACTCTTTAAAAGTTCAACTTCAAGCACTCCACCAGTTACGAAGGAAAATAGACAACAGAAGGCTAATCCAACAAGGCAGTGCGAAAGATAATATGAATGTGCAAAGTACAGAAACACATCCGATCGGATGGAAGTGTGCTCTAAGGGGAATTCTGACTTTGAACATTACCCTTGCTCTGCATTACAGGAAATGTATGTTTATTTTCTTGTGTTCAAGACAAAAAAAATATTTCATCTACTGTAAAATCTTTTTATTGAGGTCCATTGAGACTGACACAGGAATGTTGTAATTCTTGAACATTTGGTTGTTTCACCTGCTTTCTTATGGTGCATGATTGCTTCTCCTCCTCTTTTTTAATTGAGGTTCACTACTCTTTCAGGGGACCGTTTCTCACTGGTGATTATCTGTCCAGGTCCAGAACTCCCGGTTAATCCTTGGTGTCCTTTCTTGGGTTGTTTTTTTATCTAGTCTTTGTTCAGACGTTGATTATTTCAGATACTCCTCATAGTATGATTTCTACATATAATGAGTTATACTGCTGCCTACAAGAGGATCTGGACATTGGCCAAAAAAAAAAAAACAGTGACCAGCCTGGTATAACCCCTTCATTCTCAGACTGCCTGACTTTATAGGAAAACATTACTAGAAGTCAGATCACAAAACACAAAGGGGAGGGACCCATGCCCCTTAATGAACTTCAAGAAGCGGAGTTTATACTAAGTACAAAAAATTATTTCTTCCACAATCAAAGTGGTTGTAAACCTCAGACATGAAATATGAACAAAGCATATCCCTCTATAGTGTGTGCTTGTCTCTACCAAGAGCACTAAGTGTCATTTCTTTCTGCTGCTTCGTTCCTCTGCTATCAGAATGAGTTACTTCTGATATGTTTTCCTGACACCAAAAGAAAAAAAGGTGACAGGGGAGGGACCTCCAGCAGATTGACAGCCTCAGCTCTGTTCCTGTGCGAAGGTTTGGGTTTCTCTTTCCTCCAATCAGATGGAGAGAAGACTGCAGATAAATAAGTACAACTTCTGTAGGAGGAATTGTTTCATCTCTGTGTATCACCTGAGGCCAGTCACTTCACTGGGTATATCTGAGGGTTTGCAACCACTTTAACCACTTCCCACCCGGCCCATAGCAAAATGCCAGCAGAGCGGGACTTTCATAGATCTGGGTGGACATCAAATGGACATCCTCCCAGGACGCACCTCGCAGGCAGCCCGGGGCCACGTTGCTGCATGATCTATCACCGGCTGTGTCCGCCAGACACAGCCAATTAATGATCCGTGTACTGGCCCATTACCAGTACCATGTGATAGCTTTGACCGATCACAGCAGATCACATTCAGGGCTATGTGAGATGATTACAGCCACACACACCTACACAGGTTGAACTGGATAGACTATTGTCTTTATTCAACCTCACCTACTATGTAACATGACAATTGTACACAGTCTATAGCTTCCGCCCATGCCATCCATTGTGTACAATTGTGTTCCTTGCTGTGATTGGTCACAGTTATCACATGGTACAGACGTGGCCAATTACAGACCATCTGTACCATGTGATTAGCTGTGGCCAATCACAACAAAACACACTGAAGGATCAGCTTCATTCACTGAAAATGGTTTCTTATACCACTGAGATTTACTGGTATAAATAACCAGAATTTCATAATGTGCAAAAAAGTGTGATCAATTCCCCAGAATAGTCTAGTTTTACTATGGTAACATTATATTGCTCTGGCCCCAGTATTTAAAAAAAAAAAAAAAAAGCAATAAAAAAGAAACTTACTGTCACCAGTCAGTGTCCTTGATCACTGCAACACCCGTTATATAACACGGCACTGCACTGGTGACAGTCTGTAAAAAAATAAAATTATAATAACAATAGAGTTTTTTTTTTTTTAACTTTCCAAAAAATTGTGACAAAAATGTACGACTAACAACTTGCCATGTTTCTTACTAAATATCTTGGACTGGCTACTTTCCAAAACAGGGTAATTTGGGGGATATTAGTTAGCACAGTCCTGGTGTTTTCAATCTGCAATAAATGTATGAAGGTTATTCATTTGCAAACTTTTATAACAGAAATGAGGAAAAGGGTGTTTTTTTTTTAATTTCTGGTCTTTTTTTGTTTATTTAGCAAACAATAAAAAACCCAGCAGTGATTAAATACAGCCAAAAGAAAGCCCTATTTGTGTGAAAAAAAATGCTAAAAATGTAAAATGGGTACAGTGTTTTACGACGGCACAATTGTCATTCACAATGTGACAGTGCTGAACGCTGAAAATTGGCCTGGGCCGGAAGGGGGTGAGGTGCCCTGTATTGAAGTGGTTCTAAAGGCAGAAGGGTATTATGCAATAGGATAAATAAAACCTTCTGTGTGCAGCAGCCCCCCCCCCCCCCGTTATACTTACCTGAGCCCCATCTCAATAAAGCGATGTTGCACGAGAGCCTCGGCTGTCTGGGACTCTCTCTCTTTGTTGGCTGAGACAGCAGCCAATGCCATTGTCTCCCGCTGCTGTCAATCAAAATCAGTGAGCCAATGAGGAGAGTGAGTAGGTGGGGCCGAGCCGCAGCTCCATGTCTGAATAGACACATAGAGCAGCAGCTCAGCTTGGGTATCCCCATAGCAATGCTTGCTGTGAGGGGACTCGGCCAGAGGGAGAAGCCAGGAGCACTGGTGAGGGACCCGAGAAGAGGAGGATCTAGGCTGCTCTGTGGAAAACAATACACAGAGCAGGTAAAAATTACATGTTTGTTATTTTAAAACCCAAGACTTTAATATCACTTTAGGCAATACAGGATTCACAGACAACTGAGATGTCCAAAGGAGGGTGGGCAACAGCTATAAAACAGGCCTGAATTACAAAATAACGAAAGTTGGGGCAGCCTGCAGCTCAAAGAGCTTTCTGAGGGACCTTGCACCTGAAGATGGCATTAGATGAGACCTAAACATCTGCCTGGTAAACATTGTTTAAATTTGTGAACAAAAGACCAAGTGGTGGCCTTACAAATGTGGGGAAAATTTGCCTGATGACAAAAACCCAAGGAGGCACCTACAGATCTAGCAGAGTATGCTTTAACAGGAAAGGGTGAAACCTTTTTAACTTGGAACAATGATCTGCCCAAGAAATGGTGGAGCAAGAAGCTGGTTCCTCCTTACTTGGACCTTTAGAGATAACAAAAAAAAGAGTAATGCCCCGTACACACGCACCGATTGTTGGCCGACCGATCGGCCGTCTTTTGTCCAGTGTTGTTGTGTTGGTTGAAATGTGCCTAGACTGCACACAAATTTTGTCGGCCAACAAATACCAACTGCAGAAGTGATGTCATGTTCTGGTCTACTTTTTGTGTGTTTTTTCTTCACTGAGCATGCCCAGTCTTGATCATCACATTTTTGTCGGCCGAAATCTGTACTGACTGAGGAACAATCGGCCGTTCTGTTGTTGGCCAACAAAAATTTTATAGCCTGCACACCAGATTTTGTTTGGCCGAAAAGTCGCAGTCGGTTGTCGGAAGCATCATACTAACAAGCCAATAATCGGCCGATCGGACGTTGGCCGAAAATTTATGGCCAACAATCTGTGCGTGTGTACGGGCCTTAAGTCTTTGTAATGACAGCAGTGGCTTGTGAGGTAATTCACATAACACATACTACATCCAGACGGTAAAGCAAAATGTTGTTCTGAGGTACTGGAGTTGGACAGAGACAGAAGAAAAATGTTCTGACTGAGGCAAAAAAGGCCATAAGTAGTTTAGGAATGGAGGAGGCTCTGGGTCTCAATTCCACCTTATCTTTGTCCCTGGTGTCCTTCAATGAACTTCAAAGCAAAGATTTTTTAGTAAGTACAAACATTTTCATTGATGATCACAGGAATTTACAAATTCTTAGCCATCTGGGATGCCCAATAGCAGTCCATCTGAGGATGAGGAAACAGCCATTGAGAGATCCAACTGGTGTGGAAATCAAAGAGTATCTGATGAGTCCACACCTGAACGAAGGCTAGATAAAAAAAGGGCAAAGAAAATATGGAAACTGCCACAACCTAAAAAAGAACACCAAGGATCAACCTAGAGTTCCAGACCAGGACAGGTATTTACCACTAAGGGGAAACTCTAACCTGAAAGAATGGTAGAGTAAACCTGATTATGCACCATAAGAAAACAGGTTGAACAACAGCTACCAAATGTGGTTGTGAAGGCTGAAGATTTTTTACCTTTGTGCATTCAATGCATGAAGGTAAAAAGCCCTCTGTGTGCTGCTCCCCTCACAGCCCCCCCCCCCCACTAATACTCACCTGAGCCCCCTCATGATCAAGCAATGTGCACAGGAGCCTCAGCTGTCCCGGGTCTCTCTACTCATTGGCTGATACAGCAGCAGGAGCCATTGGCACCCACTGCTGTCAATCACAGCCAGTGAGCCAATGAGGAGAGCGCAGGGGGTGGGGCTGAGTTGCGGCTGTATGTGTCTTATCGACACATAAAATGGGGCTTGGGAGCAAGCAGGAACCAGTGTCTTCATAGGAAGCGGGTTGCTATTGGGGGCACTGGTCAAGAGGGAGAAGCCAGGAGTGCCAGCGGAGGACCCTAGAGGAGAAGGCTCGGATCTGCTCTGTGCACAACCGTTGCACAGTGCAGCCAAGTATGACATGTTTGCTATTTAAAAAAACCAAACATAAATATCACTTTAAGAGTCGGTTCACACTAAGGCGACACGACTTCGAGGGCGACTTGTGCATTACCATGCACCACGACTTCGGAGCGACTTGCATGGACTTCACATAATGGAAGTCTATGCAAGTCGCTCCGAGGTCGCCCCGAAGTAGTACAGGACCCTTTTTCTAAGTCGGAGCGACTTGTGTCGCTCCAATTAGAACGGGTCCTGTAGCGGTCAATGGACCCAGAGGGAGCGCGACTTGTCAGGCTGAAAAGTCGCCTGACAAGTCGCGGCAGTGTGGACCAGCTCTAAGAATTACTAGCATCCTGTGTCCCTCATGGGACAGTAACGAAAATATTTAAAGTCACGTAATTAGAACATACACAAAAATATTTCAAATTTACCATTTGTAGGCAGCAGATGGAGCTCTAGTCTGCCATCTGTAGGTTTTACTTCTATGTTATAATGAGAATGCTAATTCACCAAGCTATAATGCTCTACTATAAACAAACACTTACAGCAGAATGAGTCAGAATAAAGCAGGCCATAGACGGTGCAAATTTTGCAGGAAAGAAATTTGCACGATTCCCCCATTAACACAGACAGCGCTGACAGGGAAATCCCTTCTGCCTAGCAATCATTTGCTCCTGGCGGGGGAATAGGGGAAAGCGGGGGAAGCCCATGAGTATTGCTAGCGGCTATAGCAGCCGCTAGCAATAATCGCAAGTGAATCCAACAGGCTGATTTTACCCAAGGTAATCAATCGATCAACTTAGTACATTTAGCCTGTCCTTATACGGTTTGAATCTCGCCCGTCTCAGCCGTCTATGGCCGGCCTAAGAACACTATTCCTCTCTCCCAGCCTATGTCTTCTCATTAAACTCTGTATGTAATTCCAATCAAAACGAAGCAGTCAACACGTAAGGAATTGCTGCTAGGCATTCCTTTTAGAAAGCCCACCAAGCCCTGCAACACTATTATGGAAGCATCCTTTACTAAATGTTTATTTGTAAAACAAAGATTTTATACAGGTCATGGAAAAAAATATATAAATGATTAGCTTTCTAATTGTAAACTTTAAACAAAAAGTTTCCCTTTATTAAATAAGCCTGCAAGTTAATTTCAGTATCTCACAAAAGTGAGTACACCCCTCACATTTTTGTAAATATTTTAACATACCTTTTCAGGTAACAACACTGAAGAAATGACACTTTGCTACAATGTAAAGTAGTGAGTGTACAGCTTGTATAACAGTGTAAATTTGCTGTCCCCTCAAAATAACTCAACACAGCCATTAATGTCTAAACCACTGGCAACAAAAGTGAGTACACCCCTAAGTGAAAATGTCCAAATTGGGCCCAATTAGCCATTTTCCCTCCCCGGTATCATGTGACTCGTTGGTGTAACAAGGTCTCAGGTGTGAATGGGGAGCAGGTGTGTTAAATTTGATGTTATCGCTCTCACGCTCTCATACTGGTCACTGGAGGTTCAACATGGCAGCTCATGGCAAAGAACTCTCTGAGGATCTGAAAAAAATAATTGTTGCTCTACATAAAGATGGCCTAGGCTATAAGAAGATTTCCAAGACCCTGAAACTGAGCTGCAGCACGGTGGCCAAGACCATACAGTGGTTTAACAGAACAAGTTTCACTCAGAACAGGCCTTGCCATGGTCGACCAAAGAAGTTGAGTACACGTGCTCAGCGTCATATCCAGAGGTTGTCTTTGGGAAAAAGACATACGAGTGCTGCCAGCATTGCTGCAGAGGTTGAAGGGGTGGGGTCAGCCTGTCAGTTCTCAGACCATACGCCGCACACTGCATCAAATTGATCTGCATGGCTGTCATCCCAGAAGGAAGACTCTTCTAAAGATGATGCACAAGAAAGCCTGCAAACAGTTTGCTGAAGACAAGCAGACTAAGGACATGGATTACTGGAACCATGTCCTGTGGTCTGATGAGACCAAGATAAACTTATTTGGTTCAGATGGTGTCAAGCATGTTTTGCGGCAACCAGGTGAGGAGTACAAAGACAAGTGTGCCTTGCCTAGAGTCAAGCATGGTGGTGGGAGTGTCATGGTCTGGGGCTACATAAGTGCTGCCGGCACTGGGGAGCTACAGTTCATTGAGGGAACCATGAATGCCAACATGTAATGTGACATAATGAAGCAGAGCATGATCCCCGCCCTTCGGAGACTGGTCCGCAGGGCAGTATTCATTTTTTTTCCATAATGCCGCAGGGCAGTATTCTAACATGAAAATGACCCCAAACACACCTCCAAAACGACCACTGCCTTGCTAAAGAAGCTGAGGGTAAAGGGGATGGACTGGCCAAGCATGTCTCCAGACCTAAACCCTATTGAGCATCTGTGGGGCATCCTCAAATGGAAGGTGGAGGAGCGCAAGGTCTCTAATATCCACCAGCTCTGTGATGTCGTCATGAAGGAGCGGACAAGGACTCCAGTGGCAACCTGTGAAGCTCTGGTAAACTCCATGCCCAAGAGGGTTAAGGCAGTGCTGGAAAATAATGGTGGCCACACAAAATAGACACTTTGGGCCCAATCTGGACTTTTTGACTTGAGGTGTACTCAGTTTTGTTGCCAGCGGTTTAGACATTAATGGCTGTGTGTTGAGGTATTTTGAGGGGACAGCAAATTTACACTGTTATACAAGCTGTAAACTCACTACTTTACATTGTAGCAAAGTGTAATTTCTTCAGTGTTGACACATGAAAAGATATAATAAAATACTTACAAAAATGTGACAGGTGTACTCACCTTTGTGAGATACTAAATATATATATATTATAAATACACACCACACAAACATGGACTTAATGGCATCTCAGGCTTAGTCTGTAGGGTTCAATATTGAGTTGGCCCACCCTTTGCAACTATTTTCTGGTAATGCTGTCCTAGGCTTAGGAGTGTGTCTATGGAAATGTTTGAGCATTCTTACAGAAGCATATTTGTGAGGTCAGGCACTGCTGTTGGAGAAGAAGGGCTGACTCGCAGTCTCTGCTCTAATTCATCTCAAAGGTGTTCTATCCGGTTGAGGTCAGGAATCTGTGCAGGCCAGTCAAGTTCATGGCCCATGAAGACATGGATGAGCGAGTTTTAGGTGGAGGAACTTGACTGGCCTGCACAGAGTCCTGACCTCAACCCGATAGAACACCTTTATGGATGAATTAGAGCAGAGAGTGTGAGCCAGGCCTTCTCCTCTATGTCAGTGCCTGACCTCACAAATGCGCTTCTGGAAGAATGGTCAAACATTCCCATAGACACACTCCTAAACCTTGTGGACAGCCTTCCCAAAAGAGTTGAAGCTGTTATAGCTGCACAGGGTGGGCCAGCTCAATATTGAACCCTATAGACTAATGCCTCGTACACACGCAATGATTATCGGCCGACCGATCGTCCGACTTTTGTCCAGAGTGGTGTTTTGTTGGTTGGAATGTGCCTAGACTGCACACGAATCTACTTCAGAAGTGATGTCATGTGCTGGTTTACTTTCCGTGTGTTTTTTCTTCTCTGAGCATGCCCAGTCTTGCTCATCAGATTTTTGTCTGCCGAAATCTGTACTGACTGACGGAAAATCGGCCGTTGTGTTGACAGCCAACAAAAATTTTATAGCCTGCACACCAGATTTCTTTCGGCCGAAAAGTCGGTTGTCGGAAGCATCATACTAACAAGCCGAAAATCGGCCGATCGGACGTTGGCTGAAAATTCACGGCCAATTAGCGACGCGTGTGTACGGGGCTTTAGACTGGGATGCCATTAAAGTTCATGTGCGTGTAAAGGCAGGCGTCCCAAGTGCGTGTGTGTGTGTGTGTGTGTGTGTGTGTATCTGTGTGTTAGAAGCCAGTATGCTTTGAGTTGTGAAGGATGTCGGAGCACCTGCAGGAATCCCATACAAATGTCAGAACTTACAAGCTGAAAAGAGGCGAAGTCCCTGTGGGAATTGAATCCAAGGTCCTAACATGGCAAGGCCACAGTACTAACCACTAAGCTTTTAAATGAAATCATTTGATCTATTAAAAAAATGTTTGTGCAATAGGTTTTGACAACTCTGATGGAAAATAAACTATTACCTTTCAGTTACAATAAATATATAAATACAAAATGTTAAAATACATTATTTTGATTCTCTATCTGTGGTTTCTTATTAAAAAAATACAGTACCTGAAGATTTTTCAAAGCCAGGGATGTGTAAATGAATGCTGTAAATGTTCTCCAATGCGTGCCTGGATTTTCAGTGTCTAGGAGTTGACCACTGCCAACACAACCAACTCATGCATTGTTAAAAAAAAGTAGACTATTAAGATTAAGGCAGGCCACAGATGACGTGGTTCTCTTTTCTGCAACTACAGGTTGCAGGAAAGAAAATTGCTTGATTCCTCCATCAACACAGAAATTCCTTCTGCAGAGCTATTGTGTTCTCCTGGCAGGGACAGCCTTCCCTGCCAGGAGAACACAGTGATTATTGCTAGTGGCTTTAGCTGCTGGCATTAATCGCATGAAAAATCGTATATGCTGGTTGTACCCAAATCGATCAATGGATCGACTGGGTGCAATCAGCATGCCCATAAATGGTATGAATCTCGATTCGAACCATCTATGGCTGGCTTAACTGAAAACAGCCATAAAGGTGAGATGGTGGGATGGGACCACCAAATGGACTGATACTCAAGTCACTGGGCATCCTAACTTCTACATCATGAAAGACTGGCCAGGGTTGTCATCTTACGTCTGTCTTCATTATAACTTTAGACCACATATGGCTTTGTCAAAACTGAGAAATCTGAAGCACGCATTAGATGTATGAATGAGAATATATCCAATAAAAGATAAATAGCAAAGAAAAAAAAAAGACTTCAAGTTTATGTTGAATATAAGGAAAAATAAAAAAAAGAAGTCTTTTGTAGACATGGTCTTAAAAATGAATCTTCAAGAAACAATTACATAATTCAAAGACATATATATTTATAGTTTTACCTGCCAGAGGTTTTTTACCATTTTGAGATACCTACTTGTGATCCGGGCACGAAAGCCGAAGTCCGATTTCGGACCTTCACTGCAGTTGGAGCAGTACAGATTGGTAAAGGTCTCACCGCTGTTCATTGGACAAAGAAGGAGCATCAACACACTGGTGAAGTTATTACTATTCTAACTTTGTTGCTATGTGAATAATTAATGTACTTAGAATAGCTGTATTTCGAAAAACCCATTTAGATGAATATTAATGCAACCATAACTGCATTAAAACAAGTGTTTTGTATCAGTCTGGAGTTCAGTCTGCGTATATTATGTATTGCACTATATCGTCATGCATAAAATTGCTATGTATTTATACATAGTTTTTATAACTTGTGTGGCAGCAATAAATATAAATATGCCAAAGTCTGGATCTAAATGATGGTTCGGGGTTTCCTAAGGGGGGGGGGGGCATGCAGTATATTAAAGCCCAACTGAACTTTCAGTTAAAAACAGCTCAATAAATGCCAAATGCATCAAAAGGAAAGTCTCACATTTGGTTTTCTTTAAAAAGCAGCCACAGCCTGGGGTAGAAAAGCCTGTCCCCCGCAAGCACCTGAAATTGAATTGGCTGATTTAAACTGAAAGTTCAGCTGGGCTCTGATTACTTCCTCTGTGTTGCTTTGTTCTGCCATTTTGAAAGTCCTGGTCTGAGCAATGTTTCATTTAAGCTCCGTACACATGGGCCGAATGTCGGCCATGTGTACGGGCTCATGTTTGACAGAAGCCGATCTCATGGACAACTTCTATGGAACGAGCTTGCTGGAAAACCAGCAGCCAATCAGAATCCAGGGCTCTCAGCCAATGGCTGCGAGCGCTGGCCAGTGTGTTCTGGCCGGGAGGGGCAGGTTTCATAAAATTAAGTGGAGAAACTCTTGGCACATACCAAGATTAATATACAGGCCACAGGTCCTAGAACTTGCTCAAACCTCAGATGGCAAGCAGGAGAAAATAAAATTGTTAAAAAGTCAATCTTTGAACAATTTGTTTAGGCAATGGTGAAAAAAACTGATGCTAGGGTTTCAACCACCCACAACTCACTATAACTGAACCCCTTGCTTTTGTTTATGATTGCTTGGCATGATCCAGTGTGATTTCACAAGGCCGACATTCCAGGTTTTTCTTGCTTTGTAGGATTACTATAGCATTCTAATAAAAAATACTGTGAGGTATTTCAAAGATGCATTGTCATGCTTTAGCAATACATGTGAAAATGTTAAAAAGTCAATGTTATTGATTCTTGTAGAGCTCTGTTGGCAGAGAAAAAGTAGTTAATAAAACTCTGCAAACCAGTCTATTGACCCTTCAGAAGACATAAGGTTTGAATACTGGCATGAAAAAGTCAACTTGCCAATTCCAAAGAACCGAGGTTGAAAGTTGACATAACTGCATAGTTTAGGATTGATCATAGATATGGAGCCTAGGTAATGAGACTCATAGTAACTATTCTAAGCTAAGGTGTTCCTGCGATCTTTTTTTATTTTTAGAACTTGTTCAAAAGAGCGTGGAGGTACTGTGCAACCACATCAGCAGATTCCCAAGGGACTACTTTAGCCTTAAAGGATCCTTTTTGCTTTTCTTCCATTTTTCGTATTAACTTGTGCATGGGATAACTCTTTCGAGGGAATGTGACATCTGTGGATGTGAATATGACGGATGGGCAGAAATCGTTGGCTCCATCTCCAACGTACAACAGGCTTTCAAACTTGACTCCTTCTTGAGCCCTTTCAGCGAGGTATTCGGTTAAGATCTTCCTCTTGCACATGTTTGCTGGACACTGAGGGCAACTGTGGGTGTGATAAGGACCAAGAGTTAAGTATCCATTCTTCTCCAGCGTAGTAGGGTTGCTAATGACCCTCCGGAAGAGAGAATGATAGCCGTAGTTTTTCAGATTGCTCTCAATCCCAAACATGTTGGCATCCGAAAGTAGGATAATCTCAAATCGATCTTGGTTCTTGATCAGGAATCTGAAGAGGGTGGGCATACCAGGAGAAAGAGGGATCTTCTCGTAAACTGCTTTGAGGTCAGTCAACTTCACACCTTTATCTCCAAGATAATTAAACACTCTCTGCATATACTGGTTGTAAAAGCCTTCTTGGAAAGTCTCCCGTAACCAGTCAGGTATCTCTTCTTCAGGTGCTACCTGAACCACCGAGTCATCACTGTTCTCATTGACAATGGTCTCATCAAAGTCAAAAACCAGGAGGTATTTAAGTTTAGATGCCATCTTGATGACCTACATGTAAAAAAAAAATGCAAAATGTCAGTATTTGTTGCATAAGTAAAAGCATTTGAGTAGAAAGCTGGCAAAGTGAATTTTAACTTATTTCTGACACATTAAAAGAGACCATTTAGTTTAGATGAATCATTCAGTTTAAGGCCTGCAACAGCCTTCAGTGACACCGACAACCCCCAGTTCCCCCTTACACTTACCTGAGCCCCATCTTGATCCAGCGATGTGCATGTGTGCTGCTGCTGTCAATCAAAGCCAGTGTGCCAATGAGGTGAGAGCAGGGGGTGGGGCTGAGCTGCGCTCTGTGAGTGATTTGACAGTTTCCATTCACAGAAGCACGGCTTGGGTGCGAGCCTGCTGGTGTGCCCCCATAGCAAGAGGCTTGCTATTGGGGGCACTCGGCAGGGGGGGGCCAGGTTCACTGACGGAGGACCAAAAAAGAAGAGGATCGGGGTTGCTCTGTGCAGAAAAATATTGTACAGAGCAGGTAAGAATAAAATGTTTGTTATTTTAAAAAAAAAGTAATCCTTTAGAATCGCTTTAACCACTTGCCGACCGCCGCAAGTACATATACTGCGGCGGTCAGCCCCGGCCAGGCAAAGTGACATACCGGTACGTCACTAGCCTGTCACTGGCTTGTGAGCCAATAGCGGCTTGTTCCCTAACAAGTCAGTGCGTGTGACCGGCGGACCCGATGTCCGCCGGTCACTCACGATCGTTCGCCGGGAAGGGAGAAAGGCAGGCGGCTAATGTAAACAAAGCCGCCTGTCATTCTCCCCTGTGTAAAAATGGAGATCAGACAGTTCTACTATGTAGGACCGTTGATCTCTGTTTTTACACCAGTAGCCATGTCCCATCACAGTTAGAAACACGCTCCTAGGACACACTTAACCCCTCCCTCTCCAATACAGTTAACCCCTTCCCTGCCAGTGTCATTTTTACAGTAACAGTGCATATGTATAGCACTGATTACTGTAGTAATGTCACTGGTAACCCCAAAAGTGTCAAAAATGTCAGTCAATGGTCCGATCTGTCCGCTGTCGCTGTCCCGCAAAAAAAAAAAAAAATCGCAGATCGCCGCCATTACTCGTTAAAAAAAAAAAACACCAAAAATGACAAAAATCTTTCCCTTTGTTAGTAAATGCGATAACTTTTGCGCAAACCAATCAAAATACGCTTTTTGCAATTTTTTTTACCAAACATATGTAGCATAAAACAAAATTGGCCGAAAATGTTAAAAAATTTTGATTTTTACATTTTTTTGGGGGGAATTTCATATAAAAAAAAAATGTGAAAAATATTGTTATTTTTGCAAAATTTACGCAATCTTTTTTGTTTATAGCGCATGATCAAAAAATCGCACAGGTAATCAAATACCACCAAAAGAAAGCTCAGTTTGTGGGAAAAAAAAGGACATTAAATTCGTTTAGGTACAGCGTCGCACGACCGCGCAATTGTCCGTTAAAGTCACGCAGTAAAAAAAAAAAAAAAAAAAATCGCAAAAAAAACCCTGGTCAGGAAGGGGGTAAAATCTTCTGGGGCTTAAGTGGTTAATCAATGGTCATGTGATGCTGAAGCGCTAAGTCTTCTCTTATTTTTTTACTTCCTGCTTGGGTCCTCCTTTAGGTGTCCACATCAGTGCCTACATGACATGGACATTTCCTACTGCATGCCCAGCAGCAGGATCCTCTTAGGATCCAGAAGAGGAAACCAGAGGAATGGCAGGAGACTGGCAATCTTGGATGGGAGGAGGGAATGGCAGCATTGGATCAGCGTGCCCCCCACCCAGAATCATCAGCAAGGGTCTGGGAGAGGGGACTTAGGGGAGTATACCTGGCTTCACAAAGTAGGGAGAACAAAAATTGCACAGTAGCATGGGTTAAAGGGGGTGGGATTGAGGGATGGTATAAGAAACAAAATTGTTTTAGCCCTGAAGGGGGCTCTAAATTTTTTTTTGTCTAGGTGACGATGAATAAGCAATTATGCTTATATACAATTATATCTTATTCCTTGCCTTACCGGGAGCTGATGCTCTTTTCTCAATCAAGGGCTTTAGGTAGGCCCTTGCCAGCTTCACATATGGTGGAGGACTGCTGGCCCTGCATTGTACATGAAGACATCAGAGTGCCTGCAACCAACAGAGTGATAAAGATTTTTGGCTTTGGGGGGCCAGTTGAGCAACTTGGAAAAAGTCTGCTGGAGTACGGGATAAAATTAGTATAACTGTTTATTCTTTTACCCCTAGAAATAACAAGCATTTGACCCATGCAGTGGGGGGGCAACTGCAAGGGTCAGTTTTTCACATGTATTAGTTGGGCTGTAAGGAAGAAAAAATAAAAAAAAAAGGAAAAAGAAAAGGAAGGGGAAGTGTTCCTTTAATATCCAGTGAAATATAAAAAGGTTAGACTTCAGATGAGAGATGGGGACAGGTGCTGGGATGCTCCCAAATTTAGAATAGTGCTCATCCTGTATATGGCTAAACAGAAAATGTTCTGCAGACATGCAAGTACTTTAGTGGCAGGTCCAGATATCATAAATAGAGAATACCATAACAATAATTAATATGAGGATTGCATATCTATACCTAATACAAATCAACATTCCAAGAAATATAGAACAGATTTGACTATACATTAGAAACCAGATGGTACAGTCAGGTCCATAAATATTGGGACATCAACACAATTCTAATCTTTTTGGCTATATACACCACCACAATGGATTTGAAATGAAACAAACAGGATGTGCTTTAACTGTAGACTTTCAGCTTTAGTTTGAGGGTATTTACATCCAAATAAGGTGAATGGTGTAGGAATTACAACAGTTTGTATATGTGCCTCCCACTTTTTAAGGGACCAAAAGTAATGGGAAAATTGGCTGCTCAGCTGTTCCATGGCCAGGTGTGTGTTATTCCCTCATTATCTCATTTACAAGGAGAAGATAAAAGGTCCGGAGATCATTTCAAGTGTGCTATTTGCATTTGGAATCTGTTGCTGTCAACTCTCAATATGAGATCCAAAGAGCTGTCACTATCAGTGAAGCAAGCCATCATTAGGCTGAAGAAACAAAACAAACCCATCAGAGAGATAGCAAAAACATTAGGTGTGGCCAAATCAACTGTTTGTAACATCCTTTAAAAGAAAGAATGCACCGGTGAGCTCAGCAACACCAAAAGACCCGGAAGACCACGGAAAACAACTGTGGTGGATGACTGAAGAATTCTTTCCCTGGTGAAAAAAAACACCCTTTACAACAGTTGGCCAGATCAAGAACACTCTCCAGGAGGTAGGTGTATTTGTGTCAAAGTCAACAATCAAGAGAAGACATCAACAGAGTGAATACAGAGGGTTCACCACAAGATATAAACCACTGGTGAGCCTCAAAAACAGGAAGGCCAGATTAGAGTTTGCCAAACAACATCTAAAAAGCCTTCACAGTTCTGGACCAACATCCTATGGACAGATGAGACCAAGATCAACTTGTACCAGAGTGATGGGAAGAGAAGAGTATGGAGAAGGAAAGGAACTGCTCATGATCCAAAGCATACCACCTCATCAGTGAAGCATGGTGGTGGTAGTGTCATGGCGTGGGCATGTATGGCTGCCAATGGAACTGGTTCTCTTGTATTTATTGATGATGTGACTGCTGACAAAAGCAGCAGTATGAATTCTGAAGAGTTTCGGGCAATATTATCTGCTCATATTCAGCCAAATGCTTCAGAACTCATTGGACGGCGCTTCACAGTGCAGATGGACAATGACCTGAAGCATACTGCGAAAGCAACCAAAGAGTTTTTTAAGGGAAAGAAGTGGAATGTTATGCAATTGCCAAGTCAATCACCTGACCTGAATTCGACTGAGCATGCATTTCATTTGCTGAAGACAAAACTGAAGGGAAAATGCCCCAAGAACAAGCATGAACTGAAGACAGTTGCAGTAGAGGCCTGGCAGAGCATCACCAGGGATGAAACCCAGCGTCTGGTGATGTCTATGCGTTCCAGACTTCAAGCTGTAATGGACTGCAAAGGATTTGCAACCAAGTATTAAAAAGTGTAAGTTTGATTTATGATTGTTAATCTGTCCCATTACTTTTGGTCCCTTAAAAAGTGGGAGGCACATATACAAACTGTTGTAATTCCTACACCGTTCACCTGATTTGGATGTAAATACGCTCAAATTAAAGCTGAAAGTCTGCAGTTAAAGCACATCTTGTTGGTCTCATTTCAAATCCATTGTGGTGGTGTATAGAGCCAAAAAGATAAGAATTGTGTCGATGTCCCAATATTTATGGACCTGACTGTATGTTTATGGAATATACCAAAAATCTTTTAAGCAATTTCAACCACCGGTTTTGAATCACAAAAGGATGACATTTCTGAGTATCCTTTGTGATGGTTTTATGATGTTGATAGAAACCATTGGTGGTTGTCGGCATACATTCTTTTGGTGTTTTTCCAGTTAAAAGCTGTAAAAAGTTGTTGAACTTGCTTGAAAATGTCCATTTGAATGGCCTGCAATACAGCTACAGAGAAACTATAAATCTTCAGACCTGGACATCTACTTGAAGGCTAGGCTCTTCAGCAGCCATACATATGGACACATTTTTCAGGCTAGAACTGTAATTTATGTTTGTATGAAAGTCATAGACACTAGCTATGATTGCATGGCTGTTTCCTGCAGCAGGATGTCTCTTCATAGGAGCAATGACTGTGTAATACTTAGGCAACGCCGGTTTTCTACAAGTCTTGCTACAGCAGTCCTAGAACAGTTTTGGCATGCTTATCCAGCAATGGCAGTCCCGTCCAGTGCTCAGAACACTTATCTCACCAATGATCCATCAGTGAATATCTCCTAAACTTACACTGTTTATGAGATATTCACACAACTTGCAGCCATTGACGTCACAGGAGCATGCGCGCCAAAGGGATGGCATACCATGCCGGACCTTCAGAGCTCCGTGCCAGAGCCAGTGATGTCCTCACAGCCTCGACCATTCATACAACTGGAGCCCGCAAACCCGATGAAGACTGCAGCGTGGGCAGCTGTGCCACCGCTGTGCTGGAGGACTCCTTGTACATGCAAGTCTGTCATAACATACTAGAATGAAGGGCATACTTGTACATTATGGACTTAAAGTAGAACCATAGGCAAAACTTTTTTTTCTCCCATTTTGGATAGAGCAAGGGAAGTTTAAAACCCCTGTTCGTTTTTCGCTATCTGTGTCTCATTGCAGATATTTCCCTTCCCTTCCTGTCCCATAGCCAAACAGGAAGTGAGAGGAAATCCCTGCAAATTAACCGCTTGCCGACTGCTCACAGTATATTTACTGCGGCGGTCAGCCCCTCACAGGCAGAGCGACGTAGGTCTACGTCGCTAGCCTGTAAGGGCTCTGGGGAGCGAGCATGCGCCGCCGGAGGAGCGCTCCCGCGCGGTCACGGACCCCCCCGCGCGTGTGACCAGCGGACCCGATGTCCGCCGGTCACTCGGCGATCGTCGGTGGAGAGGGAGAAAGGCAGGCGGCTTATGTAAACAAGCCTCCTGTCATTCTCCCCAGTGTAGAAACAGTGATTATACGGTTCTACTATGTAGGACCGTTGGATCACTGTTCCTACACCTCAAGCCACAGCCAATCACAGTTAGAATCACGCCCCTAGGGACACACATAACCCCTCCCTCTAAAAAAAAGTTAACCCCTTCACTGCCAGTGTAATTTTACAGTAACAGTGCATATTTATAGCACTGATTACTGTAGAAATATCACTGGTAACCCCAAAAGTGTCAAAAATGTCAGTCATGGGTCCGATCTGTCCGCCGCAATGTCGCAGTACCGCAAAAAAAAAAACGCAGATCGCCGCCATTACTCGTTAAAAAAAAAAACAACAAAAATCTTTCCCTTTGTTAGTAAACGCGATAACTTTTGGGCAAACCAATCAAAATACGCTTTTTGCGATTTTTTTTACCAAACATATGTAGCATAAAACAAATTGGCCGAAAATGTTAAAAAATTTTGATTTTTACATTTTTTTTTTTTTTGGGGAATGTGAAAAATATTGTTATTTTTGCAAAATTGACGCTCTTTTTTTGTTTATAGCGCATGAACAAAAAAATCACAGGTGATCAAATACCACCAAAAGAAAGCTCTGTTTGTGGGGAAAAAAGGACGCCAAATTCGTTTAGGTACAGCGTCGCACGACCGCGCAATTGTCCATTAAATTCACGCAGTGCCGAATCGCAAAATAGGCCCTGGTCAGGAAGGGGGTAAAATCTTCCGGGGCTTAAGTGGTTAACAGGGGCACAGACAGCAATAAAAACGAAATAATCTCTATGCACTCTATCCAAAACTAAAATAATTTTTGCCTTTAGTTATACTTTAAACCTGCAGGGGGCTTTGTCTTTTATATTTCTGGTGGTTTATTACTGCTTTGTTCTATAGGCCAAACTCACAATTAAAGGGTCAATCCATCTAAAACTCATGTCTGCTTTTCGTCGTTGCTAGAGAGTTAAACCCCCTGACAAATTTCATCAATTTAGTCACGTCAAAATGTATCAGTTTTTCATCTGTTTTTCATCCATTTTTCGTCCGATTTTCATCCGTTTTAATTTTTACATCCACTACCAATGCAAAAATGGATGAAAAAAGGACCGTTTGTCTGTTTACATCTATTTTTTGTCTGATCCATTGTTTTAACGGAAGAAAAATAGGGCTTTCCTCCGTTCAAATAAATGGATATTGACGGAAGCGGATGAAAACAGATGTAAATGGATGATCGTCCGTTGTTATCCATTTTTCCATAAGAATGCATTGATGTCCCTTTTTCATCCGTCAACGGATGGATGAAAAACGGACAAACGGTCCGTATGTGTGAAAGGGGCCTTAGGGACTCTATTGGTGAAATCTCTGCGTGCAGTTCCTTAATCTTAAACACCTACCTAGCTATAGCTTGCACTTTCCTTGCTTGATTTTTTATTTGTTGCATACTATGGGAGAATGTGACAAGAGTTTCTGGAACACACAAAGGTGGGCAGGAACACCCAAATCTCCCGGCCAGAGTCAAGAACTGTAGCAGAGAGATCTCATTGTTGGGAGTATCCAAGATGTATAAAAATCCAGGGACTGACTTAATCCTTGTACACATGGGCTGAATGTCGGACACCATCAGCCGGTTCAAATGACATTCGGGACGTGAGTATTGAGTCGGTCCGACAGAGGCTGGACGTTCAGCTGGCTTCTGTTGAAGGGGCATGACCGAAAAAGGTCTGCCGATCACCTCCCGTTTAGCGCTCTCAGCCAGAGTCTGGCGGGGGGAATCGCCTCCCTGTCAGAACACAATGGCATAGCAGGGGAGATTGCTGTACTAACATTGGATTGTTAGTACAGCGGCTCCTCCTGAGATGTCAGTTTTTTTTCCCTGCTGGGTTGAACGAAAAAAAAACTACTAGTGTGTACAAGACTTTAGCCTTCTAGGGTCCACCTATGCCACTGATGGCTAACCTTGGCACCCCAGATGTTTTGAAACTACATTTCCCATGATGCTACACTGTAGCATGCATGAGCATCATGGGAAATGTAGTTTCAACACATCTGGGGTGCCAAGGTTAGGCATTACTGACCTATGCCTACAATACAACTTGTGATTGGACTAGCATTTAATTATAATTTACGATTATTGTATGTAAAGGATTTTTTACCTGCCTCTGCTTTTTGTGCACAAATACCGTTAAGCCGCAATTCAGGCCTACCGAAGCTCCAAAATCATACACAGACTTATAATGACATGTTATCAGTTTGGCTTAGTGACATAGTGGTTAGCATTTCTGCAATACTAGCGCCTGTCCAAATTGACCCTAGAACGTGTATGCATGTGAGATAGGGACCTTAGATGGACAAGGACTGATGTAAATATAAAATACTTTGAAAAAATTGTTGGCGTTTTTTTCAAAAATACTTGTAATAAATTAATGCTGTGACCAAAGCTAGCCATGCAACATAGAAGCCTCTCAAATCTCCACATGCTGCTTAATGCAAATCTACTTACCTGCTGAAAAATAATCCTAAAGTGGTTGTAAAGGCTTCATGTATTCTATGCAGCAGACCCCCTAATACCTTCCTTAAGCCCCATCTCGATCCAGCAATGTGCACGAGTGCCTCGGCTCTCCAGGGACTCTGCAACTGGCTCCCACTGCTGTCAATCGCAGTCACTGAGCCAATCAGGAGAGAGAGGAAGCAGGGCCGAGCTGAAGTTCTGTGTGTGAATGGACACGCAGAGCCGCAGTTTGGAAGAGAGTCTGCTTGGGTGCCCCCATTGCAAGCTGCTTGCTCTGGGGGCACTTAGCAAGAGGGAGGGGCCAGGAGCTGCTGCAAGGGACCCGTGAAGAGGAGGATCGGGCTGCTTTGTGCAAAACAACTGCACAGAGCAGGTAAGTATGACATGCTTGTTAAAAAAAAAAAAAAAAGAGTTTTAAGAGGAACTTCAGTGCTCTTTAGATTTGGTGCCACCATCTTTGTAAATCTGGTGCTTGCGCAGATATGCCAAGGGTCAATAAGAGAAATGCTCCTTACATTGATGGTCAGTGGGAAGAATGCCCCTTACATTGATAGTCATTGATAAGCATGACCCTTACATTGATGGTAATTGGGAAGCATGACCCTTACATTGATGGCCATTGAGAAGCATGACCCTTACATTGATGGTAATTGGGAAGCATGACCCTTACATTGATGGTCATTGGGAAGAATGTCCTTTACATTGCTGGTCAGTGGGAAGAATGCCCCTTACATTGGTAATCAGTGCAAAGAATGTCCCTTACATTGGTAATCAGTGCAAAGAATGTCCCTTACATTGGTAATCAGTGGGAAGAATATCCCTCACATTGGTGGTCATTAGGAAGAATGCTTCTTACATTAGTGGTCAGTGGGAAGAATGCTCCTTATATTCGTGGTCAATAGGAAGAACATGCCTTATATTCATGGTCAGTGGGAAGAATGACCCTTAGATTGATGGACATTGAGAAGCATGACCCTTACATTGATAGTCATTGAGAAGCATGACCCTTACATTGATGGTCATTGAGAAGCATGACCCTTACATTGAAGGTCATTGGGAAGAATGTTCTTTACATTGCTGGTCAGTGGGAAGAATGTTCCTTACATTGGTAATCAGTGGGAAGAATATCCCTCACATTGGTGGTCATTAGGAAGAATGCTCCTTATATTCGTGGTCTATAGGAAGAACGTGCCTTATATTCATGGTCAGTGGGAAGAATGCCCCCTACATTGGTAATCAATGGGAAGAATGTTCCTCACATTGGTAGTCATTAGGAAAAATGCCCCCTACATTAGTGGTCAGTGGGAAAAATGCTCTTTAAATTCGTAGCCAGTGGAAAGAATGCTTACTATATGGGTGGTCAGTGGAAAGAATGTTCCTTACGTTGGTACTCATTGGGAAGAGTGCTCCTTATATTGGTGCTCATTGGGAAGAATGTCCCTTACATTTATGTCAGAAGAAAGCTATAGCACAGCTTTTCTGAATGGTGAAGGGGGCAGTAAGAGTGGGCATAGTCAGCACTCTTGACAAATGCCTGTCACAGGTCCCTTAGCTCAATTACTATTTCACAGTACCGGAAGATTACAACTGCAGGGTATGGGAAGGGGGCAGAGGACTTTGGATTTCAACTATGACTAGTACTGTCCCTTGATGATGTTTTATGCTACCCTCCAACAGTTGCCCTCTACAGATATGCCTGTATAGTAAACTGAGTTTACTAGAGACTGAAAATTGGAGCAGGCCGTTCAAAAATGTGCATATAGATTCTGCTTTGGCAGATCATTCTTTGCTGTAGGTCTGTCCTTCAAATCCAGCATCTGGTGACCTTAGGACTGAGCTTAACCACACTGATATCACTTCACAATTAATAATTAATGTGGAGAGTGCACACCTTTGCCATAGGGCATCTGCCAGACAGTATCAGATAGCTAAAGAGAAACATTCAAGCTGCTGAGCTGTTGTGTTAAAGCAGCCTTTCTCAGCCTTTTTCCCATGAGAAACCCTTTAAATAATTGTTTAGGGTCTCAGGGAACCCCTGCTACAATAGATTATAGCTACAGCTCATGGTGCAATAGTGTGATTAATAAGTTGAAGGAAGTTTTAAATAAAAGAAGACGTAATGTGGCGTACCGATCGTATTTGCCAGGGTAGATCATTTTGTTACGAACCCCCTGCAAAGCTGTTTTCAATAATATTTTTGAAATAAATAATAACTGCATAAAAAAGGGAGATAGTACAAATTGTGGTGTATTTTAACATTAGTGGTCCTTGTAGAATTGCCCCCTTGCATTGTTGGTCGGTGTAGGTGAGAAATCAATCCTACATTGCTCACTGTTCAAGGAACCCCTAGCAACCTCAAGACGAACCTTGGTTGCGAAACATGGTGCTAAAGTGTACCTATCACTGAAAAAGTATGGCACTACCAGAGGTGATCTCTTGTTAAAAATGCTAGTCGCTTGGCCACAATATGCCTGGCTCACTGGCCATGAACAAAAAATAAAATCAGAACTCCTAATCAATATACTTCGTTAGGGATTGAGGAAGTATCGAAGCAAAAGCATTAACCAGAAAACCAGACACTTAGCATTTTTAGAAAGAGAGATTAACCACTTGCCGACCAGTCACGTTGACTGTACTGCGGCAAAGTGGCTCGATTCCGTCCAGTGACGTAGACCTACGTCGCTGGACTCTTCCCCCTGTAGGCGGCGCTCGCGCGCCGCTGGAGGCACGCTCCCGCTGTTTTCAGTCACAGCGGGAGTCGGGCCAGGGGAGGAGCGGCGGCGATCGCCGCTGCTCTTCCCCGATCGTCGGGGAATTGAGTCTGGAGATCCGCCCACTTGTGTAAACAGAGCGGGCGGATCTCCTAAGTGACAAACAGTGACAGATTGCAGGGTTCAGCATAGCTGAACATGCGATCTGTCCCTGTGTCACTCAGTCACCTCCCCCCACACATGTTAGTAAGCACCAGGCATACATTAACCCCTCCCTCTCCAATAAAATTAACCCCTTCCCTGCCAGTGTCATTTTTACAGTAACAGTGCATATTTATAGCACTGATTACTGCAGTAATGTCACTTGTACCCCCAAAAGTGTCAAAAATGTCAGTCAAGGGTCCAATCTGTCCGCCGCAATGTCGCAGTCCCCCAAAAAAAAAAAAACGCAGATCGCCGCCATTACTCGTTAAAAAAAAAAAACACCAAAAATGACAGAAATCTTTCCCTTAGTTTGTAAACGCAATAACTTTTGCGCAAACCAATCAAAATACGCTTATTGTGATTTTTTTTACCAAACATAGGTAGCAGAAAACAAATTGGCCAAAAATGTAAAAAAATTTTGATTTTTACATTTTTTGGGGGGGGAATTTCATATAAAAAATTTTTAAAAATATTGTTATTTTTTCAAAATAAACGCTCTTTTTTTGTTTATAGCACAAAAAGTAGAAATCACACAGGTAATCAAATACCACCAAAAGAAAGCTCTGTTTGTGGGGAAAAAAGGACGTAAATTTTGTTTGGGTACGGCGTCGCATGACCGCGCAATTGTCAGTTAAATTCGCACAGCGCCGAATCGCAAAAAGTGGCCTGGACGTAAGACAGCAAAATCCTCTGGAGGTAAAGTGGTTAACAGTGAAAATCTATGTGTATCTCTCCTGACAGGGTTCCTAGAAAAAAAGATCAGTGTGTTCCAAGCTGATTGTCTGTACACGCAGTTTCTGTTTTGAGTGTATGCCCTTGGGTCTAATTATCTAAAGGCTTGTGTCTTCTAGGAGTTCCAATAGGCCTGAGCTTCCAAGATCAAACTGGGGATTTTGTCAAGGAGATGTTTTTCATGGGTTTCCAAAGAGGTTTCACAAATCACAAGCCATAGCTTAAATACCTGTTCTAGGTGGGCTATTCCTTTAAACAGAGACTACGGAGCACCATATAGTACATTTTGCACTATCATTTTTAGAACATTAGCTGTGACATTGTACATATATATCTGTTGACAGGTTTCCTAGAAATAGATCAGTCTACACAAAAAAAGTCACAGTTATGGCTTGTTTTCCGTAATCTCTCTCAGAACCCAGGAACTGGATCATCTTGACAAATAAGATTAAGATATCTGGATGAACAGGTTCAGTTTTTAGTGTAAGCCCCTGGGTCTAGTGATCCAAAGGCTTGTGTCTACGAGGAGCTCCAACAGTGACATCCTTACACCTGAGCTTCCGAGAAGGAACTGGGAATGTCATCAAGGAAATCTGGTTCCCGTTTTTCCAGAGAGATTACAGAAAACACAAGCCATAACTAAAATTCCTGTCCTAGGTGGGCTAATCCTTTAAACAAAGATCTGTCTACCCCAAGGTGATTAACAGTTTTGTAATGGAGCTAGGTCTAATTATTTAATGGCACGCATCTCTTAGGAGCTTCGGTAGGACATCTCCAAGACCGAGCTGGGTCCCTTGGTTCTCAAGGAGGTTTAGGAAAACCATAACTAAAGCTGGCTATACATTAGTAAAACTTAATTAAAAGGGTTTCATTTTAGGAATGTTTTTCTAATCAAATTGATGTTAGATTTTTACCACAGTGACTAGAAAATTTGAAGGAGTGGGAATGGGATGTTTCTCTCAAAGGAATTTTTAACAGTATATGTGGTTTTTGTTCAGGAAATTACATGAAGATTTGAAGTACTCAGACGACATTTGTCCAATTACAAAGAATTCACGTACAAATGTTCGTATGAATATTCGTACAAATCAGGGGCGTAACTACAGGGGTTGCAGGGGTTGCAATCGCAACCGGGCCCCATGCTCAAGGGGGCCCATGTGGCTCCCCTGTACACCTGAATAGGAGGGGCGGCGGGGGCAGCATGTAGAGAAATCACTGTCCTCCTTTTTCCTTCTGTAGCTGCAGGAGGAAAATGGAGGAGATTGGTTCCTCTGTATGCTGCCCCCGCCACTCCTCCTATCCAGTTCACTTGTGTTCTGCTGTCTCTGGGCCCCTGTGTGCTCCCCTGGTCCCCCCCCCACTGTGCTCCCCTCCCTCTCCTGCCAGATGCTGCAGGGGATATGTAACAATAGAGAACCAGGAAGGGGTCGGTAAATATGTAATTTATAGTCATAGTCAGTGACATTGTAAAAAATATAAAATAAAATTATAAAAAATAATACAATTAAAATACCAAAAAATAAAAACTACTGACACCAGTGGGTGAACTTCCAGGATCGCAAAGGTCACACTTGCGACAGGGCCCTGGCATTCCACCACCGTGGGGAGGCCCCAAGATGGCAGGAAGGGGACCCACTGCAGAACTTGTGAAAGGGTCCCACTGCAGGACCGTAATAAAGGGCCCCGCAATGAGAGTAAAGGGCCCCAGGGCCCCAGGGGTCCAGGGGGCCCTTCATGGTTTCTTGCACCGGGGCCCTGAAGGTTCTAGTTACGCCTCTGGTACAAATGTTCGTTCATAATTCTACTAGTGTACAGCCAGCTTAAAAAAAAAAAAACTTGCTCTGGGTGGATTAATCCTTTAAACAAAGATAAGTCTACCCCAAGGTGAAGCACCATGTATTACATTTTGCACTAGCATTTTCATGATAGGTTTCCTAGGAAGGATTAATCTACCTCAAGGTGATTATCAGGCTGACAGTTTCAGTTTTGATTTTATGCCCCTGAGTCTAATAACCAAATGGCTTGTGTCTCCTAGGAGCTCCAATGGTGACATCTCTACAACAGAGCTTCCAAGACAGAGCTGCGGACTTGTCAAGGAGATTGGGTTCCCAAAGAGATTACAAAAAACCCAAGCCATAACTAAAAGACCTGTCCTGGGTGGACTAATCTTAGGAGCTCCAATGGTGACATCTCTACACCAGAGCTTCCAAGACAGAGCTGGGGACTTGTCAAGGAGATTGGGTTCCCAGAGAGATTACAAAAAACCCAAGCCATAACTAAAAGACCTGTCCTGGGTGGACTAATCTTAGGAGCTCCAATGGTGACATCTCTACACCAGAGCTTCCAAGACAGAGCTGGGGACTTGTCAAGGAGATTGGGTTCCCAGAGAGATTACAAAAAACCCAAGCCATAACTAAAAGACCTGTCCTGGGTGGACTAATCTTAGGAGCTGCAATGGTGACATCCCTACACTTGAGTTTACAAGAGCAAGCTAGGGACTTCATCAAGCAAATCGAGTTTGTGGGTTCCCAAAGAGATTACAGAAAACCCAAACAATGACTAAAAGACCTGTCCTTGGTGGACTAATCTTAGGAGCTCCAATGGTGACATATGTTCATCAAAGCTTCCAAGAGCAAGCTGGGAACTTTGACAAACAGATCTGGTTCCTGGGTTTTCAAAGAGATTACAGAAAACCCAAGTCATGACTAGAAGACCTGTCCTGGGTGGGCTAAACTTAGAAGCTCCAATGGTGACATCTCTACATGACTACAGCTACACACGACTAAAATACCTGTACGGGGTGGACTAATCTTAGGAGCGCCACATAGTGACACCAAAGCTTCCAAAGACAAGCTGAGGGCTTCCCCAATGAGATCCGGTTCCTGTGTTCCCGAAGAGATTACAGAAAGCCAAGCCAAGGCTAAAAGACCTGTCCTGGGTGGACTAACCTTAGGAGCTCCACTGGTGACACCTCTACAGCAGAGCTTAAAAGATCAAGCTGGGGACTTTGTCCTACAGATCTGGTTCCTGGGTTCCCAAAGAAATTACAGAAAACCCAAGCCATGACTAAAAGACCTGTTCCAGGTGGACTCATTTTTGAAGCTCCAATAGTGACATCTCTACACCAGTGCTTCCAAGAGCAAGTTGGTGACTTCGTCAAACAGATCTGGTTCCGTTGTTCTAAAAGAAATTACAGAAAACCCAAGCCATGACTAAAAGACCTGCTCCAGGTGGACTAGTCATAGAATTTGAAATGGGGACATCTCTACATCACAGCTGGGGACTTCATCAAGGAAATCTAGTTCCTGGATTCCCGACGGGATTACAGAAAACCAAGTCATGACTAAAAGATTTGTACTGGATAGACTCATTTTAGGAGCTCTAATGCTGACATTTCAACACCAGAGCTTCCAGGACTAGGCTGGGGATTTTGTTAGAGATTTGGTTCCTGGATTCCCTGATAGATGAAACAAAAGCCATACCTAAATTACCTGATATAGGAGAGCTAGTCCTTTAAGCGGCGACGATGGAGCACCATATCATCAAATATGGTGCATGAGCCCTTTGGGGAAAAAAAAACAAGCAGCCCTTTATAGCCAAATAGTCTAAATTGGAATATACTTTGTTGCATTTAAAGATTCTGTTCTGTAATGATATAGATTAAAAAAAAAGACCTAGTGAACACTGATCATCTGTGATCAGAAATTCAACATGCGTTACAAATAATGGATTTTACTATGCAAGTCATCTGTACTAGAAGGACATTGGTGAGCCTATCTCTGGAGATGGGAGACATTCCCAGGCTCCAGCACCAGAGACTGTCTATGGAAGGCCATTACACCCTTGTCATTGGCAGCCTACTGTCATTGAGCAATGGCCCCTGTCATTGGCAGCCTACTGTCATTGAGCAATGGCTCCTCTATAGCCCAATAACTTTGCCATTCATACACTTTAATGGTGACACCCCTTGAAGCATCACAATGAAGGTGTATGCTCATAGAACAGATGATGTTCTCTATACAATTATCATGTATAGTATACTCCTTCCCTGCACTGGCTGCTCTCACTCCTTGCTTTGCCCTCTAGCAAGTTGACCCCCTCGCTTCCCCCAGTGGTATCTCCCCCTGCCTTTGCTACCCCGTGAAGGTCAGGATGAACCACACCAAATACGGGGGAGGGAATGTTGGAGGGCAGTTAGAGCAATCTTACGTTGTGTTCTTGAGGGCTCCGCTCTTCTACCGGCTCAGCTGATGTCCGCTCAGTGCCCCGTTATCTTCTCCGGTATCTTATATCCAGAGGAGACGAGAACCGGCTGCATCACGTCACAGCCCGAGCAACCAATAGCGGCTCAGAGTGGCGATCAGAGGACGCCGCAACGGGGAGGGGCGGCCAACAGCCCATGGCACTTAACCACGCCCACTTCCATTCACAAGCTGCCAGGTGGGTGGGAGATAAGACTGCGGGGCAGGCCCGCCTGCGATAACCACGCCCAGTTGCTTAAATAACAAGCTTACCTTGTTGACAGCTTTGTGGTAATGTGATAAGACGTTGTGTGATGGGTGTGAGCGGGGCCCCCGGGGGCCACACAAGCGAGTCATCATCACATAACAGAATAAGTCATTTATTAACAATGGTGGAATAAAGTGCTGGGTAAGGTCTTATGTATTAATGAAACTTTGTTTGGATACTGTAGAAAAAGAATACAAACTGTTTTAATCAAGTTTATTTTTGTTTGCTGTGTCCTCTTAGGGAGATTTCCCTTCACTTCCTGTCCTGTTTTTTTTTTTTTTTTTTGTTTGCTGTGTCCCCTTAGGGAGATTTCCCTTCACTTCCTGTCCTGGATTTTTATTTATTTATTTTGCTGTGTCCCCATTTGAGAGATTTCCCTTCACCTTCTGTCCTGTATTTTTTTTTTTTGTGTTGTGTCCCCTTAGGGATATCTCCCTTCACTTCCTGTGCAGTATTTATTTATTTATTTTTTTTTTTGCTGTGTCCTCTAAGGGACATTTCCCTTCACTTTTTGCCCTGGATTTCTTTTTCTGTGTTCCCTTAGGGAGAATTTCCTTCACTTCCTGTCCTGGATTTTTATTTTTTTTTTTTGCTGTGTCGCCACCTTTGAGAGATTTCTCTTCACTTCCTGTCTTTGATTTTTTTTTTTTTATCCAGTGCGTCACCCAGTCCAGGAGTTGATTGTAGTTCTCACAGGAACAGACTTGATTGTTTTTTTTTTTTTTTTTTCTTTCAGAATTGTCGGTCTTTTTTTGTTTATAGTACAAAAAATTAAAACTTAAAGGATTCTTCAGATGTTAAAAATGTCTGCCTTGTAAGGTGGGTCAGAAACAAGCAAAGAAGAAAGAGTCCTTTGTAGCTATGGCAACTCTTGTTACAAGATAGAGGAGCTGATAACCTGTACCAGCACACTTCACTTGTGTGATTGAATGTTCATGCCAGTTACACTACTTAGGCCGCACCACTAGACCTCTTTTTGGGAGAATAAGGGAGCACATTAATAATATAAGAAAGGGATTCACGAAACATAGTCTTCTAAGGCATTTTAGGGAAATACACAATAAAGATCCATCTGTCATGACCTTTTAAATTTATGGCATTGATCTAATCAAAAGGACACTGGAGGGGGGACAACAAATGAATCAATATATCCCAGAATGAAACAAAATGGATTTTTCTGTTGAATTCCCTCCAACCCGAAGGTCTTAACATTGATATAGATCTAAATTGTTTTATTTGAAATGACTAAGTATGCATACAGTATGGAATACATGGAATTTAAGATTTCTTATGTCCCCGGCGTTCACATTTCTTTTTCCCAATCCAAGGCCTATTCTGCGAGTACACATTTTTTGGTTCTGTTTTGATTATGCATTTATTTTATTTATGTTTTTTTTTTTTATCTTAATTTGTATTTTTTTAATTTTCATTTTTATTATTCATGTTTTTTTTTTTTACATATTCTTTTATTATTATTATTTTTAAATGTATTTTTATTTTATTTTTATTTCTATTTCATTTTTATTTTTTCCTCACATACATAGATCAGGTTAACCAACACACTAAAGCCCCGTACACACGTACCGATCGTCGACCGAACGATCGGCCGTCTTTTGTCCAGGGCTGTCGTGTCTGTTGAAAACTGCAAAAGACTGCACAAGAATTTTGTCGGCCAACAACAGCCGCCTGCAGAAGTGATGTCATGTGATGGTTAACTTTCCTTGTCTTTTTTCTTTTCTGAGCATGCCCAGTCTTGCAAATCTGCCGTCTGTCGGCCGAAATCTGTACTGACTGGCGAACAATCGGCCGTTCTGGTGTCGGCATACAAAAATTTTAATGCTTGCACGACAGATTCTGTTCGGCCGAAAGTGCGCTGTCGGCTGTCGGAAGCATCATACTAACAAGCCGAAAATCGGCCAATCATTCGGCGGCCGAACATTTTTCGGCCGACAATCGGTACGTGTGTACGGGCCTTTAGATGCTGGTGTGTATTGGCATAATTAAGCAGATATTTTTCATACCATGTATAGGCACTTTGTTATTATATTTTGTTATAACGTTTGACAAGGAGTAGGGTAACATGACAATCTGCGCTTTCTTTGTCCTGCTCTCCCAATAAGCTGACGACCCCCTCAAAATTAACTAAAGAAATCGAGTTTTCCTCTTAAGTGTCTATTATACACTGGATTGGTAATCACCGGGTTACAAATACAGAAGCAAACTCAGGGGTATAGAGCAGGGATCCTCAAACTACGGCCCTCCAGCTGTTGCGGAACTACACATCCCATGAGGCATTGTAAAACTCTGACATTCACAGACATGACTAGGCATGATGGGAATTGTAGTTCCTGAAAAACTGGAGGGGCATAGTTTGAAGACCCCTGGTATAGAGCATACATAGTTCTATTGCTGTGACCATAATTAAGTTCCAATATGGGCGCGAATCATGTGTACCAGGTTGCCATAATACCGAATATTTTATAAACCGGAGGGAGCAGCAATATGGCGCAGCTCAAGAAGACATCAGATTGATGAAACGCATAGGGCGGAGCCAAGCGTCATTGCGCCACTTCCGGTTTCTTGGTTTGTGTATGTGGAGCGCACGGCGTCCCAGACTTCCTGGATTTTATGCGAGTTGACTCATTACTTTATGTAAGTGCACTACTTTTATCAATAAACCTTGACTTTACGTTTTTACACTATGTGGGCTGTTTCTTTCTTATTCTATTGACCCATACGAAAGGATGCCACTAAACCATTGTACAAGAGGGGGGGGCATAAGGAGACCTTGGAGCAGCCACTCTAACCTGGCATACATATACAGTGACATACTGCTGTTGAAAGGGGTAGGATGTCTGGTGAGTGTGATACCGGTCTGGGGACACGAGTGAAGACACTGGGGGTCACTGCATCCTGTGATTACAACATCACTCGAGGTATCCCACCGGTAGCACTAGAAGACGCAGCAAGTTCACAAGTGGGGTTTTTTTTTAAAAAGGCACTGTGCATATCCCTTATTCACAGGATTTCACAATTTTCATATTTCATGAACCTATTTTATAAACTAGATCTAATTTTATAAACTATACATTTTTTTTTTCATCATCAATCAAATTTTTTTTTTTTTTCACCAATCAATTTTTTTTTTTTTTTTTTTTTTACACCAATTTTTTTTTTTTTTACACCAATCAATTTTTCATTACTAATGTATGAATTTCATATATGTTATTCACTAAGGGAGTTTGAAATTTGGCACTTGCACTTTTTTTGGCATATTTTGCACTCTCAATGGTTTTCACAGGTTCCTATTGATTTGCAATTTTGCACATATGACATATTGATTTTTGTTTAAAATGTTGTATATACTTACCCATTAATACTATATTTGTTTATGAATTACTGGGGATATCATAGAGCAGCGCCATCACCCACTTTTCCTGTTACTCTCCTCCTTAGACCTTTTTGAGATCAGTCACGGTGGAGGACCCAAATATATTTTATTTTTATTTATTTCAGGTACTTATATAGCGCTGTCAATTTACGCAGCGCTTTACATATACATTACACATTCACATCAGTCCCTGCCCTCAAGGAGCTTACAATCTAAGGTCCCTAACTCACATTCATACATATATAGTAGGGCCAATTTTTTATACAGGATCCAAATAACCTACCAGCATGTCTTTGGAGTGTGGCAGGAAACCGGAGTACCTGGAGGAAACCCAACGCAGGCACAGGGAGAACATGCAAACTCCAGGCAGGTAGTGTCGTGGTTGGGATTCGAACCAGTGACCCTCTTGCTGCTAGGTGAAAGTGCTAACCACTACACCACTGTGCCACCCGTAAATATAAACTAGATCCATAGTGCAGAAATATATATTTTTATTTATTCCTTTAACCATTTACGGACCGCCCACCATGTATTTACGTCGGTCCTTTGACGACAATACCGGGGTTATGGCAGCAGATAGCTGCCGTAACCCCAGTATTTTTTTAGATTTGCGGGCGGTCCGCTTTAACATAAGGGTGGTCCAAGAGGAAGATTGGTTGTGGGATCACCTTTATGGGCAGCGGGAGAGTTGCCCCTCCTCCCTCCCGCTGCTTCCCGGTTGTTTTTCCCGCTTACCGGACCCATAGGCAGCGGGGAAAACGATTCGGTTCGCCGTCCTCTTCGGCAGGAAGTCGAGTGAGGGCAAGATGGCCCTCATTCGACTCTATGGCCTTGGAGGACCGGAGCAATGGCAAACGTCGCTTCCTAGCAACGGCCTTAAAATCCAACATTTTTTTGGGGGTTTTTAGTGTAGATGTGAGATCTGAGGTCTTTTTGAACCCAGATCTCACAATAAAGAGGTCCTGTCATGCTTATTTCTATTGCGAGGGATGTTTATATTCTTTGTAATAGGAAAACAAGTGATCAAATTTTTTTTTTTTTTTTTTTTGAATAAAGGACAGTGTAAAAATAAAAAAATAAAATTAAAAAGATAAAATAAATAGGAGAAAAAAAAGGAAATTTAAAGCGTCCCGTCCCTGTTAGCTCGTTTGCAGAAGCAAACACATACGCAAGTCGTGCCAACATATGTAAAACGGTTTTCAAACGACACGTGAGGTATCACCGCGATTGTTACAGCGCGAGCAACAATTTGAGCCTTAGACTCCTGTGTAACTCTAAACTGGTAACCTGTAGACATTTTTAAAGTGTCGCCTATGGGGATTTTTAAGTACCAAAGTTTGTCGCCATTCTACAAGCGTGCGCAATTTTGAAGCAAGACATGTTGGGTATCAATTTTACAAGGTGTAACCTAATCTTTCACAATATAGAAAAAATTGGGCTAACCTTTACGGTTTTCTTATCTTGTTATTTAAAAAAAAAGTGAATTTTTTCTGAACAAATTGCGTTTGTAAGACCATTGCACCAATACGGTGTGATAAAAAATATTTCAACGATCTCCATTTAATTCTCTAGGGTTTCTGCTAAAAAATATATATATATATATATAATGTTGGGGTGTTCTAAGTAATTTTCTAGCAAAAAAAAAAACTTGATTTTAACTTGTAAACAAGAGTCAGAAAAAGACCCGCTCCTAAAGTGGTTAATCATGGGGAAAAAAATTGGGTTGGCAGCAAAAGGGTTAAAAAAAATAATTTGGCAATAAAAAAAATAAATGATTTTCCAATGAAAGAGTTAAAAAGGAGGGGGGGGGATGGTTTGGCAATGAAAGTGTTAAAAAGGAGGGGGGGGATGGTTTGGCAATGAAAGGGTTAAAATGACCATTAAATAAACAAATACAACTGATTTTGGGTAATAATGATGAAATAAAAGAAGCGGAAAAGAAATGAAAATATTTGCACTGCAGGAAGGCTTTATATGAAGTGAGAAGGCTCCATTCACAGTGTTCTCATAGGAATACACATCTTTATTGCAGCCATGGCACTGCTAGGATTAGATCTCCAGCAAAATAACTGTCACTTCAACAAAAACGTGTTTTTAAAGGAGCCATGTCCCTATTAGACCAGTATACTGAGCCTACAGGCTGAATTCACAAAGCTCACAAACAAGGACGAGGCTCCTTTAAGAAAAAATGTCAGTTATTTTCTGGGCGGAGCAACAGGAGATTTGAAAAAAAAGTCACATGACCCTCCTCTGCCCCTATATAAGGAGCTGTAGCAGGGACTGGCAGCAGTAGATGAGTTTTCACTGAGCAGTGCAGACGTGTTCATTCATCTGCTGAGAGTCATCTTGCGATTTCATTGGATCTGATTTCATTGGATTCAGTTTTATTGCGATTTATTGCTCATACTTTTAAAGCGTGTTTCATTATTCTTAATAATGAGACAATTTAAATGTAAAATGTTTGTTTCTCAAAATAACATCAAAGAGGAACGCACCAAAGTAAGATCACCTATAGAGGGAGGTATCAGTGACCAGCTTGTAGATACCCCAACTAAGAAGCCCACCAAAATGAGGAGGGCTAAGGCTTTAGTACGCGGCTGCGTCAAAGCCATTATTGGATGTTTTGGCGTTGGCGTTAAAGTCAACGGACGGCGCCTGGGGACAGGAGACCAGAGTGGTAAGTATTATGGATATTGATAGAAACAAGATAACTGAATCCTTTCATTTCATCCTTCTTTCCTATTGATGGTGGCTCACATCCCCCATATGTACACATGTATAGGGATTTCTATATATACATATGTATAGGGATCTATATATATATATATATATATATATATATATACACACACACACATATATGGATCTCCATATATACACAGGTATAGGGATCTCCATATATACACAGGTATAGGGATCTCCATATATACACATGTATAGGGATCTCCATATATACACATGTATAGGGATCTCCATATATACACAGGTATAGGGATCTCCATATATACACATGTATAGGGATCTCCATATATACACATGTATAGGGATGGCCATTGTTGGCTTTTCTCTTGTAAACAGCAATCTGCAGATTTTAAAATCAAGTGAAGCAAACAGTAATTCTTGGAGCCAAGGCCCCCCCCCCCCCCCCGCCCCCACCTGTCAGGTGCCAACCGACTTTTTTTTTTTTTTTTTTTTTTTTAAACAAGCTTTGCATTCCCCATTTTACCTAGGGGTGGGGCAGTCATTTAAAATGGGAGTGGTTCTACAACAGGCATATCATCACATCTTACTTTATTGAAGTGATATAAGAGAGATGTAATTATCATGGCTACAGAAAGATAACACCAACCAAACACACTGGTAGGAGGTATGATCACCGATCCCAAGGATCTTCACTGTATACAATATATTGTACAACACACTCCTGTACTATATACAATATATTGTACAACACACACTCCTGCACTATATACACTATATTGTACAATACACACTCCTGCACTATATTGTACAATACACACTCCTGCACTATATACACTATATTGTACAATACACACTCCTGCACTGTATACAATATATTGTACAATACACACTCCTGCACTATATACAGTCTATTACACAACACACACTCCTGCACTATATACAGTATATGGTACAATAGGTATCACTGTAAGGTATGTGAGGTATCACTGCAATTGTAACAGCAAGAGCAATAATTTGAGCCCTAGACCTCCTCTGTAACTCTAAACTGGTAACCTGTAGACATTTTTAAAGTGTCACCTATGGGGATTTTTAAGTACCAAAGTTTGTCGTCATTCCACAAGCGTGCACAATTTTGAAGCAAGACATGTTGAGTATAAATTTTACTCGGCATAACCTAATCTTTCACAATATAGAAAAAAATTGGGCTAACTTTACGGTTTTCTTATTTTGTTATTAAAAAAAAGTGATTTTTTTCCAAAAAAATTGCGTTTGTAAGACCACTGCGCAAATATGGTGATAAAAAATATTTCAACAATCTCCATTTAAATCTCTAGGGTCTCTCCTAAAAAAAAATATATATAATGTTTGGGTGTTCTAAGTAATTTTCTAGCAAAAAAAAAATGATTTAACTTGTAAACAAGAGTCAGAAAAGACCCGCTCCTAAAGTGGTTAATTATGGAAAAAAATTGGGTTGGCAGCAAAAGGGTTAAAAAAAAATGGTTTGGCAATAAAAAAAAAAAAAAAATGATTTGCCAATGAAAGAGTTAAAAAGCAGGGAGGGGGGGGGATGGTTTGGCAATGAAAGGGTTAAAATGACCATTAAATAAACAAATACAACTGATTTTGGGTAATAATGATGAAATAAAAGAAGCGGAAAAGAAATGAAAATATTTGCACTGCAGGAAGGCTTTATATGAAGTGAGAAGGCTCCATTCACAGTGTTCTCATAGGAATACACATCTTTATTGCAGCCATGGCACTGCTAGGATTAGATCTCCAGCAAAATAACTGTCACTTCAACAAAAACGTGTTTTTAAAGGAGCCATGTCCCTATTAGACCAGTATACTGAGCCTACAGGCTGAATTCACAAAGCTCACAAACAAGGACGAGGCTCCTTTAAGAAAAAATGTCAGTTATTTTCTGGGCGGAGCAACAGGAGATTTGAAAAAAAAGTCACATGACCCTCCTCTGCCCCTATATAAGGAGCTGTAGCAGGGACTGGCAGCAGTAGATGAATTTTCACTGAGCAGTGCAGACGTGTTCATTCATCTGCTGAGAGTCATCTTGCGATTTCATTGGATCTGATTTCATTGGATTCAGTTTTATTGCGATTTATTGCTCATACTTTTAAAGCGTGTTTCATTATTCTTAATAATGAGACAATTTAAATGTAAAATGTTTGTTTCTCAAAATAACATCAAAGAGGAACGCACCAAAGTAAGATCACCTATAGAGGGAGGTATCAGTGACCAGCTTGTAGATACCCCAACTAAGAAGCCCACCAAAATGAGGAGGGCTAAGGCTTTAGTACGCGGCTGCGTCAAAGCCATTATTGGATGTTTTGGCGTTGGCGTTAAAGTCAACGGACGGCGCCCGGGGACAGGAGACCAGAGTGGTAAGTATTATGGATATTGATAGAAACAAGATAACTGAATCCTTTCATTTCATCCTTCTTTCCTATTGATGGTGGCTCACATCCCCCATATGTACACATGTATAGGGATTTCTATATATACATATGTATAGGGATCTATATATATATATATATATATATATATATATATATATATACACACACACACATATATGGATCTCCATATATACACAGGTATAGGGATCTCCATATATACACAGGTATAGGGATCTCCATATATACACATGTATAGGGATGGCCATTGTTGGCTTTTCTCTTGTAAACAGCAATCTGCAGATTTTAAAATCAAGTGAAGCAAACAGTAATTCTTGGAGCCAAGGCCCCCCCCCCCCCCCGCCCCCACCTGTCAGGTGCCAACCGACTTTTTTTTTTTTTTTTTTAAACAAGCTTTGCATTCCCCATTTTACCTAGGGGTGGGGCAGTCATTTAAAATGGGAGTGGTTCTACAACAGGCATATCATCACATCTTACTTTATTGAAGTGATATAAGAGAGATGTAATTATCATGGCTACAGAAAGATAACACCAACCAAACACACTGGTAGGAGGTATGATCACCGATCCCAAGGATCTTCACTGTATACAATATATTGTACAACACACTCCTGTACTATATACAATATATTGTACAATACACACTATATTGTACAACACACACTCCTGCACTATATACACTATATTGTACAATACACACTCCTGCACTATATACACTATATTGTACAATACACACTCCTGCACTATATACAATATATTGTACAACACACACTCTTGCACTATATACATTATATTACACAGCACACACTCCTGCACTATATACACTATATTGTACAATACACACTATATTACACAATACACACTCCTGCACTATATACACTATATTACACAATACACACTCCTGCACTATATACACTATATTGTACAATACACACTCCTGCACTGTATACAATATATTGTACAATACACACTCCTGCACTATATACAGTCTATTACACAACACACACTCCTGCACTATATACAGTATATGGTACAATAGGTATCACTGTAAGGTATGTGAGGTATCACTGCAATTGTAACAGCAAGAGCAATAATTTGAGCCCTAGACCTCCTCTGTAACTCTAAACTGGTAACCTGTAGACATTTTTAAAGTGTCACCTATGGGGATTTTTAAGTACCAAAGTTTGTCGTCATTCCACAAGCGTGCACAATTTTGAAGCAAGACATGTTGAGTATAAATTTTACTCGGCATAACCTAATCTTTCACAATATAGAAAAAAATTGGGCTAACTTTACGGTTTTCTTATTTTGTTATTAAAAAAAAGTGATTTTTTTCCAAAAAAATTGCGTTTGTAAGACCACTGCGCAAATATGGTGATAAAAAATATTTCAACAATCTCCATTTAAATCTCTAGGGTCTCTCCTAAAAAAAAATATATATGTTTGGGTGTTCTAAGTAATTTTCTAGCAAAAAAAAAATGATTTAACTTGTAAACAAGAGTCAGAAAAGACCCGCTCCTAAAGTGGTTAATTATGGAAAAAAATTGGGTTGGCAGCAAAAGGGTTAAAAAAAAATGGTTTGGCAATAAAAAAAAAAAAAAAAAATGATTTGCCAATGAAAGAGTTAAAAAGCAGGGGGGGGGATGGTTTGGCAATGAAAGGGTTAAAATGACCATTAAATAAACAAATACAACTGATTTTGGGTAATAATGATGAAATAAAAGAAGCTGAAAAGAAATGAAAATATTTGCACTGCAGGAAGGCTTTATATGAAGTGAGAAGGCTCCATTCACAGTGTTCTCATAGGAATACACATCTTTATTGCAGCCATGGCACTGCTAGGATTAGATCTCCAGCAAAATAACTGTCACTTCAACAAAAATGTGTTTTTAAAGGAGCCATGTCCCTATTAGACCAGTATATACTGAGCCTACAGGCTGAATTCACAAAGCTCACAAACAAGGACGAGGCTCCTTTAAGAAAAAATGTCAGTTATTTTCTGGGCGGAGCAACAGGAGATTTGAAAAAAAAGTCACATGACCCTCCTCTGCCCCTATATAAGGAGCTGTAGCAGGGACTGGCAGCAGTAGATGAATTTTCACCGAGCAGTGCAGACGTGTTCATTCATCTGCTGAGAGATATCTTGCGATTTCATTGGATCTGATTTCATTGGATTCAGTTTTATTGCGATTTATTGCTCATACTTTTAAAGCGTGTTTCATTATTCTTAATAATGAGACAATTTAAATGTAAAATGTTTGTTTCTCAAAATAACATCAAAGAGGAACGCACCAAAGTAAGATCACCTATAGAGGGAGGTATCAGTGACCAGCTTGTAGATACCCCAACTAAGAAGCCCACCAAAATGAGGAGGGCTAAGGCTTTAGTACGCGGCTGCGTCAAAGCCATTATTGGATGTTTTGGCGTTGGCGGTAAAGTCAACGGACGGCGCCCGGGGACAGGAGACCAGAGTGGTAAGTATTATGGATATTGATAGAAACAAGATAACTGAATCCTTTCATTTCATCCTTCTTTCCTATTGATGGTGGCTCACATCCCCCATATGTACACATGTATAGGGATTTCTATATATACACAGGTATAGGGATCTCCATATATACACATGTATAGGGATCTCCATATATACACAGGTATAGGGATCTCCATATATACACATGTATAGGGATCTCCATATATACACATGTATAGGGATCTCCATATATACACAGGTATAGGGATCTCCATATGTACACATGTATAGGGATCTCCATATATACACATGTATAGGGATCTCCATATATACACATGTATAGGGATCTCCATATATACACAGGTATAGGGATCTCCATATATACACAGGTATAGGGATCTCCATATATACACATGTATAGGGATCTCCATATATACACATGTATAGGGATGGCCATTGCTGGCTTTTCTCTTGTAAACAGCAATCTGCAGATTTTAAAATCAAGTGAAGCAAACAGTAATTCTTGGAGCCAAGTCCCCCTCCCCCTCCCCCTCCCCGCCCCCACCTGTCAGGTGCCAACCGACTTTTTTTTTTTTTTTTTTTTTAAACAAGCTTTGCATTCCCCATTTTACCTAGGGGTGGGGCAGTCATTTAAAATGGGAGTGGTTCTACAACAGGCATATCATCACATCTTACTTTATTGAAGTGATATAAGAGAGATGTAATTATCATGGCTACAGAAAGATAACACCAACCAAACACACTGGTAGGAGGTATGATCACCGATCCCAAGGATCTTCACTGTATACACTATATTGTACAATACACACTCCTGCACTATATACACTATATTGTACAATACACACTCCTGCACTATATACACTATATTGTACAATACACACTCCTGTACTATATACAATATATTGTACAATACACACTCCTGCACTATATACAATATATTGTACAATACACACTCCTGCACTATATACAATATATTGTACAATACACACTCCTGCACTATATACAATATATTGTACAACACACACTCCTGTACTATATACACTATATTGTACAACACACACTCCTGCACTATATACAATATATTGTACAATACACACTCTTGCGCTATATACAATATATTGTACAATACACACTCCTGCACTATATACACTATATTGTACAATACACACTCCTGCACTATATACAAAATATTGTACAACACACACTCCTGCACTATATACAATATATTGTACAACACACACTCCTGCGCTATATACACTATATTGTACAATACACACTCCTGCGCTATATACAATATATTGTACAACACACACTCCTGCACTATATACAATATATTGTACAATACACACTCCTGCGCTATATACACTATATTGTACAATACACACTCCTGCACTATATACAATATATTGTACAATACACACTCCTGCGCTATATACACTATATTGTACAATACACACTCCTGCACTATATACAATATATTGTACAACACACACTCCTGCACTATATACAATATATTGTACAACACACACTCCTGCGCTATATACACTATATTGTACAATACACACTCCTGCACTATATACAATATATTGTACAACACACACTCCTGCACTATATACAATATATTGTACAATACACACTCCTGCACTATATTGTACAATACACACTCCTACACTATATACACTATATTGTACAACACACACTCCTGCACTATATACACTATATTGTACAACACACACTCCTGCACTATATACACTATATTGTACAATACACACTCTTGCACTATATACATTATATTACACAGCACACACTCCTGCACTATATACACTATATTGTACAATACACACTCCTGCACTGTATACACTATATTGTACAATACACACTCCTGCACTATATACACTATATTGTACAATACACACTCCTGCACTATATACATTATATTGTACAATACACACTCCTGCACTATATACAATATATTGTACAATACACACTCCTGCACTATATACAATATATTGTACAATACACACTCCTGCACTATATACAATATATTGTACAATACACACTCCTGCACTATATACACTATATTATACAACACACACTCCTGCGCTATATACACTATATTGTACAATACACACTCCTGCACTATATACACTATATTGTACAATACACACTCCTGCACTATATACACTATATTGTACAATACACAACCCTGCACTATATACACTATATTGTACAATACACACTCCTGCACTATATTGTACAATACACACTCCTACACTATATACACTATATTGTACAACACACACTCCTGCACTATATACAATATATTGTACAATACACACTCCTACACTATATACACTATATTGTACAATACACACTCCTGCACTATATACACTATATTGTACAATACACACTATATTACACAATACACACTCCTGCACTGTATACAATATATTGTACAACACACACTCCTGCACTATATACAGTATATGGTACAATAGGTATCACTGTAAGGTATGTGAGGTATCGCTGCAATTGTAACAGCAAGAGCAATAATTTGAGCCTTAGACTCCTCTGTAACTCTAAACTGGTAACCTGTAGACATTTTTAAAGTGTCACCTATGGGGATTTTTAAGTACCAAAGTTTGTCGTCATTCCACAAGCGTGCACAATTTTGAAGCAAGACATGTTGAGTATAAATTTTACTCGGCATAACCTAATCTTTCACAATATAGAAAAAAATTGGGCTAACTTTACGGTTTTCTTATTTTGTTATTAAAAAAAAGTGATTTTTTTCCAAAAAAAATTGCGTTTGTAAGACCACTGCGCAAATATGGTGATAAAAAATATTTCAACAATCTCCATTTAAATCTCTAGGGTCTCTCCTAAAAAAAATATATATAATGTTTGGGTGTTCTAAGTAATTTTCTAGCAAAAAAAATGATTTAACTTGTAAACAAGAGTCAGAAAAGACCCGCTCCTAAAGTGGTTACTTATGGGAAAAAATTGGGTTGGCAGCAAAAGGGTTAAAAAAAAATGGTTTGGCAATAAAAAAAAAAAAAAAAAAATGATTTGCCAATGAAAGAGTTAAAAAGCAGGGAGGGGGGGGGGATGGTTTGGCAATGAAAGGGTTAAAATGACCATTAAATAAACAAATACAACTGATTTTGGGTAATAATGATGAAATAAAAGAAGCGGAAAAGAAATGAAAATATTTGCACTGCAGGAAGGCTTTATATGAAGTGAGAAGGCTCCATTCACAGTGTTCTCATAGGAATACACATCTTTATTGCAGCCATGGCACTGCTAGGATTAGATCTCAAGCAAAATAACTGTCACTTCAACAAAAATGTGTTTTTAAAGGAGCCATGTCCCTATTAGACCAGTATACTGAGCCTACAGGCTGAATTCACAAAGCTCACAAACAAGGACGAGGCTCCTTTAAGAAAAATTGTCAGTTATTTTCTGGGAGGAGCACCAGGAGATTTGAAAAAAAAAGTCACATGACCCTCCTCTGCCCCTATATAAGGAGCTGTAGCAGGGACTGGCAGCAGTAGATGAATTTTCACCGAGCAGTGCAGACGTGTTCATTCATCTGCTGAGAGTCATCTTGCGATTTCATTGGATCTGATTTCATTGGATTCAGTTTTATTGCGATTTATTGCTCATACTTTTAAAGCGTGTTTCATTATTCTTAATAATGAGACAATTTAAATGTAAAATGTTTGTTTCTCAAAATAACATCAAAGAGGAACGCACCAAAGTAAGATCACCTATAGAGGGAGGTATCAGTGACCAGCTTGTAGATACCCCAACTAAGAAGCCCACCAAAATGAGGAGGGCTAAGGCTTTAGTACGCGGCTGCGTCAAAGCCATTATTGGATGTTTTGGCGTTGGCGGTAAAGTCAACGGACGGCGCCCGGGGACAGGAGACCAGAGTGGTAAGTATTATGGATATTGATAGAAACAAGATAACTGAATCCTTTCATTTCATCCTTCTTTCCTATTGATGGTGGCTCACATCCCCCATATGTACACATGTATAGGGATTTCTATATATACACATGTATAGGGATCTCCATATATACACATGTATAGGGATCTCCATATATACACAGGTATAGGGATCTCCATATATACACATGTATAGGGATCTCCATATATACACATGTATAGGGATGGCCATTGCTGGCTTTTCTCTTGTAAAAAGCAATCTGCAGATTTTAAAATCAAGTGAAGCAAACAGTAATTCTTGGAGCCAAGGCCCCCCCCCCCCCCCCCCCCGCCTGTCAGGTGCCAACCGACTTTTTTTTTTAAACAAGCTTTGCATTCCCCATTTTACCTAGGGGTGGGGCAGTCATTTAAAATGGGAGTGGTTCTACAACAGGCATATCATCACATCTTACTTTATTGAAGTGATATAAGAGAGATGTAATTATCATGGCTACAGAAAAATAACACCAACCAAACACACTGGTAGGAGGTATGATCACCGATCCCAAGGATCTGCACTGTATACACTATATTGTACAACACACTCCTGCACTATATACAATATATTGTACAACACACTCCTGCACTATATACAATATATTCTACAATATACACTATATTATACAACACACACTCCTGCACTATATACAATATATTCTACAATATACACTATATTATACAACACACACTATATTATACAACACACACTATATTATACAACACACACTATATTATACAACACACACTCCTGCACTATATACACTATATTATACAACACACACTATATTATACAACACACACTATATTATACAACACACACTATGTTATACAACACACACTCCTGCGCTATATACACTTATACACTATGTTATACAACACACACTCCTGCACTTTATACAATATATTGTACAATACACACTCCTGCGCTATATACACTATATTGTACAATACACACTCCTGCACTATATACACTATATTGTACAACACACACTCCTGCACTATATACACTATATTGTACAACACACACTCCTGCACTATATACAATATATTGTACAATACACACTCCTGCACTATATACACTATATTGTACAATACACACTCCTGCACTATATACACTATATTGTACAACACACACTCCTGCACTATATACAATATATTGTACAATACACACTCCTGCACTATATACACTATATTGTACAATACAAACTCCTGCACTATATACACTATATTGTACAACACACACTCCTGCACTATATACACTATATTGTACAACACACACTCCTGCGCTATATACACTATATTATACAACACACTCCTGCACTATATACACTATATTGTACAACACACACTCCTGCGCTATATACACTATATTGTACAATACACACTCCTGCACTATATACACTATATTGTACAACACACACTCCTGCACTATATACACTATATTGTACAACACACACTCCTGCGCTATATACACTATATTATACAACACACTCCTGCACTATATACACTATATTGTACAATACACACTCCTGCACTATATACAATATATTGTACAACACACACTCCTGCACTATATACACTATATTGTACAACACACACTCCTACACTATATACACTATATTGTACAACACACACTCCTGCACTATATACAATATATTGTACAATACACACTCCTGCACTATATACACTATATTGTACAATACACACTCCTGCACTATATACACTATATTGTACAACACACACTCCTGCACTATATACAATATATTGTACAATACACACTCCTGCACTATATACACTATATTGTACAATACACACTCCTGCACTATATACACTATATTGTACAACACACACTCCTGCACTATATACACTATATTGTAGAACACACACTCCTGCGCTATATACACTATATTATACAACACACTCCTGCACTATATACACTATATTGTACAACACACACTCCTGCGCTATATACACTATATTATACAACACACTCCTGCACTATATACACTATATTGTACAATACACACTCCTGCACTATATACAATATATTGTACAACACACACTCCTGCACTATATACACTATATTGTACAACACACACTCCTGCACTATATACACTATATTGTACAATACACACTCCTGCACTATATACGCTATATTGTACAATACACACTCCTGCACTATATACACTATATTATACAATACACACTCCTGCACTATATACACTATATTGTACAACACACACTCCTGCACTATATACACTATATTGTACAATACACACTCCTGCACTATATACGCTATATTGTACAATACACACTCCTGCACTATATACACTATATTATACAATACACACTCCTGCACTATATACACTATATTGTACAATACACACTCCTGCACTATATACACTATATTGTACAACACACACTCCTGCACTATATACACTATATTGTACAATACACACTCCTGCACTATATACACTATATTATACAACACACACTATATTATACAACACACACCCCTGCACCATATACACTACAGTGTGTATTTTATTCACTAAGCGAGTTTGAAATTTGCCACTTGCACTTTTTTGGCATATTTTGCACTCTCAATGGTTTGCACAGGTTCATATTGATTTGCGATTTTGAACATATGACATATTGATTTCTGATTTATTTAGGTTAAAATGTCGTATATACTTACCCATTAATACTATATTTGTTTATGAATTACTGGGGATATCATAGAGCAGCGCCATCACCCACTTTTCTTGTTATTCTCCTTCTTAGACCTTTTTTATGGTCAGTCAGGGTGGGGGCAGCAGCCAAATATAAACTAGATCCATAGCACAGAAATATATACGGTATTTTTGTTTATTCCTTTAACCACTTATGGACCGCCCACTGTGTATTTACGTCGGTCCTTTGACGACAATACCGGGTTATGGCAGCAGATAGCACATAACTATACTATACACTCCTGCACTATATACACTATATTGTACATTACAGACTCTACATTGTATGCAGTTGCAGCATGACAATACAGGTTTTTAAGGGTTAAATTAGGGGTACTGAAGCAATATATTGTTTCATCACTGCCTGTGAAACACCCTCTTAATAGCAATTCATTGTGGATTGCTTTTCAGAGGGTAAAACAAGTAACAAATATTAAAACTTCCCTGGGCCCCATTTCTTCAGCAGGTGGCAGAAAGGGGATTATTTAATAGTCTTTGGGGTGCAGGTGGCGTACTCTGCAGTGCCGCATTCCCCAACAATTACAGTCCTGGCCTGCCCTGATGGACTGATATAAAAGAGGCAAGAACTTTAATGAAATTATTGAGAACTGCGGTGCAGAAGATTACTCTGTCTGCACCCGAAAGTGAACAAAATTGTCCCCTTTTTGCAGTGGCCCCCGTTGCTGAATTAATGGGGCCAGGGAATGTTTTACATTTTAATTGCTCTAATTCTTTCAGAAGTAGGAAGTCCAATTTGCTTCTATCCCCCCACCCCAACCCGGCTCTGATCTTGGGACACAGGCCAGGACTGAGCCATGGTGGGACAGCATACAAAAAAGTGTGACTGTCCTGGAAAATCTGGGACAGTTGGCAAGTACTGTATATATATATGAGCAGCGCAAGGAGGGAGGGCTTTAACCACTTAAGCCCCGGAAGATATTACCCCCTTCCTGACCAGGGGGTTTTTTGCGATTTTTTACTGCGTGACTTTGACGGACAATTGCGCGGTCGTGCGACGCTGTACCTAGACGAATTTCACGTCCTTTTTTTCCCACAAACAGAGCTTTCTTTTGGTGGTATTTGATCACCTGTGCGATTTTTTGATCATGCGCTATAAACAAAAAAAGAGCGTAATTTTTGAAAAAATAACAATATTTTTCACTTTTTTTTATATGAAATTCCCCCCCCCCCCCAAAAAATGTAAAAATCAAAATTTTTTAACATTTTCGGCCAAATTGTTTTACGCTACATATGTTTGGTAAAAAAAAATCGCAAAAAGCGTATTTTGATTGGTTTGCGCAAAAGTTATCGCGTTTACTAACAAAGGGAAAGATTTTTGTCATTTTTGGTGTTTTTTTTTTTTTAACGAGTAATGGCGGCGATCTGCGTTTTTTTTGCGGTACTGCGACATTGCAGCGGACAGATCGGACCCTTGACTGACATTTTTGACACTTTTGGGGGTACCAGTGACATTACTGCAAAAATGACACTGGCAGGGAAGGGGTTAATTTTATTGGAGAGGGAGGGGTTAATGTATGCCTGGTGCTTACTGACGTGTAGGGGGGGAGGTGACTGTGTGAGCCAGGGACAGATCGGATGTCCAGCTATGCTGAACAGTCCGATCTGTCACTCCCTGTCACTATGGAGATCCGTCCGCTTGTGTTTACACAGGCGGGCGGATCTCCACACTAGATCCCCGGCGATCGGGGCAGAGCAGCGGCGATCGCCGCTGCTCCTCCCCTGGCCCGACTCCCGCTGTGAATGAAAACAGCGGGAGCGAGCCTCCGGCGGCGCGCAAGCGCCGCCCAGAAGGGGGAGTGTCTGACGACGTTAATACTACGTCGTCAGACGATAACGAGCCACTCTGCCGCAGTAGTATTACTGTGAGCAGACGTAAAGTGGTTAAAGTACATCATCACATAGCTGAAAATACGTATTACCAGCTTTCTCAGTCACTAAATCTTAGTGGGTTGGCATAACTGCCAGACAACCAGCATTTTTATACAAAGCCCGACAATAGTCATCTGTGTCCCTGTCATGTCAGGTTTATTTATTGTCCCTGACACTGGCATTTTGAACTTTTCTCTCTATAGGTTGATGTTTTAATAAAAATAATACAAAGAAATGTATGCCAAGATGCTAAATCTGATTTCTCTTTTTTATTGCAGATGAAGATGAGATTTACCACAGACAAAGCTCACACGGCTGGCCTGCCCCAGTGAGCGACACCAAATGTGACATCCACATTGAGTGTCCACCAAAGAGTGACATTCACATTGAGTGTCCACCAGAGAGTGACATTCACATTGAGTGTCCACCAGAGAGTGACATTCACATTGAGTGTCCACCAGAGAGTGGCATTCACATTGAGTGTCCACCAGAGAGTGACATTCACATTGAGTGTCCACCAGAGAGTGACATTCACACTGAGTGTCCACCAGAGAGTGGCATTCACATTGAGTGTCCACCAGAGAGTGACATTCACATTGAGTCTCCACCAGAGAGTGACATTCACATTGAGTCTCCACCAGAGAGTGACATTCACATTGAGTGTCCACCAGAGAGTGACATTCACATTGAGTGTCCACCAGAGAGTGACATTCACATTGAGTGTACACCAGAGAGTGACATTCACATTGAGTGTCCACCAGAGAGTGACATTCACATTGAGTGTCCACCAGAGAGTGACATTGACACTGAGACTCCATCAGCATGTGAAGTTCCAAATGAGACTTCACCAGAACATGACGTTCACCTTGAAACTTCACCAGAGTTTGAGGATTATATTGAGACTGCAGTTGAACGTGAAGTCAGCATTGAGAATTCCTCCACTGAGACTCAGGAGATTGTCCCAATGGCATTGGAAGACTTCACGTTCCATCAACTTCTTGGAGTGGGCAATTTTGCAAAAGTAAGTGACCGGATCTATTTTCTGATTTCAAATATCCATCTAAAAACATTCTTTATGTTTAGGATAGAGTGCGAAAGGATTAGAACTCCTGTCGGGTTGAATCGCTGTGGGGAACTCTGTTGGATTTCCCCTCACTTCCTGTCCTGCTCACGATGGTTTAATCAAACAGGATGTGAGAGATAATTTGTGATAAGGGCACAGAGAGAAATCCCTTCCCTTTACCATACTACCTGTCTGTTTGCAGAGATGGACATAAACTCTACAGCCCAATTAATCTTTGCATTTAGATTTTGAAAAGAAACGCATTTTATGTGCATCAAAACAAAAGGCGTTTAACCACTTTACCACCGGAGGATTTTGCTGTATTGCGTCCAGGCCACTTTTTGCGATTCGGCACTGTGCGACTTTAACTGACAATTGCGCGGTCATGCAACGCCGTACCCAAACGAAATTTACGTCCTTTTTTTCCAACAAACAGAGCTTTCTTTTGGTGGTATTTGATCACCTGTGCGATTTTCATTTTTTGCGATATTATTTAAAAAAGCAACAATTTTGAAAAAATAACAATATTTTTCTACTTTGACAGTTAAAAAAAATCCAATATATTCATTTTTGTCATATATTTAGGCCAAAATGTATTTTTCTACATGTCTGACAAAAAAATTCTCAATGAGCGTATTTTTAACCGCTTTAAGACCGGAAGATTTTACCCCCTTCCTGACCAGGCCATATTTTGCGATTCAGCACTGCGTTACTTTAACGGACAATTGCGCGGTCGTGCGATGCTGTACCCAAATTAAATTTAATGTCTTTTTTTCCCCCACAAATAGAGCTTTCTTTTGGTGGTATTTGATCCCCTGTGCGATTTTTACTTTTTGCGCTATAAACAAAAAAAGAGCGACAATTTTGAAAAAATAACAATATTTTTCACATTTTTATATGAAATTCCCCCAAAAAAATGTAAAAATCAAAATTTTTTTAACATTTTAGGCCAATTTGTTTTCTGCTACATATTTTTGGTAAAAAAAAATCGCAATAAGCGTGTTTTGATTGGTTTGCGCAAAAGTTATCGCTACTAACTACGGGAAATTTATGTAATTTTTATTGTTTTTTTTTTTTAAACTAGTAATGGTGGAGATCTGGCGGCGATCTGCGATTTTTTTGCGGAACTGCGACATTGCGGCGGACAGATCGGACCCTTGACTGACATTTTTGGGGGTACCAGTGACATTACTACAGTAATCAGTGCTATAAATATGCACTGTTACTGTAAAAATGACACTGGCAGGGAAGGGGTTAACTTTATTGGAGAGGGAGGGGTTAATGTATGCCTGGTGCTTACTAACGTGTGTGGGGGGAGGTGACTGTGTTACACAGGCACAGATCGCAGGTTCAGCTATGCTGAATCCTGCAATCTGTCACTGTCACTTAGGAGATCCGCCCGCTTTGTTTACACAAGCGGGCGGATTTCCACACTCGATCCCCAACGATCGGGGAAGAGCGGCGGTGATCACCGCCGCTCCTCCCCTGGCTCCACTCCCGCTGTAACTGAAAACAGCGGGAGCGAGCCTCCAGGGGCGCATGTGCGCCGCCCATAAGGGGAGGAGTCCAGCGACGTAGGTCTACGTCGCTGGACGATATCGAGCCACTTTGCCGCAGTACGGTCAACGTGACTGGTCGGCAAGTGGTTAAAATGTATTTTTTTAAATAGCAGCTAAAGCCAAAAGTAGTAAAGCCTGTTCCCTGCCAGTATGCCGCAGAGTGGAGTCCTTGCTCTAAAATTGTCATCTCCCCACAGATGTTCAACACACCCCCTACTAGAGTTCTCCAATCAGCAAAGCTCATGCTCCATGAGCTCTGGCTCCAATTCAGAAATTGGAGCGTACCAAACTGAAAGACCACTGCTTCCCCACTGAGAGCTGGCAAGGGACAAGCTTTTCTATTTGGCTGTGACTGCTTTTTACAAAACAAATTTTGAAACTTGTATTGCAAATATTTTTATTTGATGGATCTGCATCAATTGGGCTTCTAACTCTATATAAGAGAGAAGGAATCAGGGTGGTGAAACGTAGTTGTAAGGACAACGGCTTCTTCATGAAGGAATGGGTTGTAGTGAAATGTGAGGGTCTAACCTTTCTTGGTGGACATTTGCAGTGCACCAAAATTAGTGAGACTCCAGACAGGAGTGAGAGATGGTCCCAAAAATTCAGCAAAGGAGTTTCACCAATGTAGACACTGTGATGAATAAAATACCATTATGGTGATTGTAGCTATTATTGTGCACCCATAGATGAATAAAGTTACCTAATTTTCTAATCTCTTTTCCCTCCAGGTGGTTTTGGCATCACAAACCTCCACTGACAAGCTACTGGCTGTCAAAATCCAGATAAAGACCGACGATGAGGATGAAGCAGAAAATGTCCTCCGAGAGAGCCGAATTCTGCAGATGGTTTATAACAGCCTATTCTGCACACGTGCATTTGGCACCTTCCAGACAACAGTAAGTGACTCTTCTACTTATTACATTTCTATGGCGGGTGGGACTTAGTCACAAAGGGAAAGAGCTTTGCAATATGTTTTTTAAAATATACTAAAACAGTGCCGCTCTAAAATCATGAATTATGGTTAGATTGATCTAACCTAGAAAGTGCCATATATAAACTTTGACAAATTGATATCACCTAAAGTGCATAGTGCAAACTTGTGCAAAATAAAGTAAAAATGATTCAGTGTATACTTCCTTCAAAGTGCAAAATCAACAAATAAAAATAATGTCCAAATTGGAAATGAAATTCATATCCACAGTGCAATATCATCGAAAGGGCATAGTATAACACTGCAAATAGCAAAATAAATTCTGTGTATATTTCCATAAAAAATGTGAAGTCCACACATTAAAAATAATATAAATAAAATATAAATAAATAAATGTCCAGATCAAGGAGTAAATGGTATCCCAGATAGTCCGTGTTCCGAAGGAAATGAAAGGAAATCACCACTAGTGCATCAATCCCAAAGGGAAGAAGTCAGGAGCGCTTACCAGAAGTTGTGGATTCTTCTGCCAATAGCAAAGAGTCTTAAGGGCAGAGGGCTTGAAGCCTTTAGTGCGACACCTGTTTGTCAGCACCTCTTCTGATCTCTCAAGTGCTCAAAATATAAAGAATATCCACATAGCGTAATACTTTCAAAAGATTTCCAATTTAATCGAAAGAAAAAAAAACGTTCAATTTCCATGTAAATAAAGGCATCCAAAATGTGATCACATAAGGTCTTCTATAGGCGCAATATCATAGAATAGGCTCAATCCAACCTGACGTATGTTTCGTCCAACTGGATTTCATCTGGGGTCTCATACCCATATGCCTTTATTTACATAGAAATTGTAAGTTTTTTTTCTTTCAATAAATTGAAAATCTTTTGACGGTATTACGCTATGTGGATAGTCTTTATATTTTGAGCACTTGAGGGATCAGAAGAGGCGCTGACAACCAGGTGTCGCACTAAGGCTTTAAGCCTACCGCCCTTAAGACTCTTTGCTATTGGCAGTAGAGTCCACAACTTCTGGTAAGCGCTCCTGACTTTTCCCCTTGGGGATTGATGCTCTAGTGGTGATTTCCTGTCATTTCCTTCGGAACATGGACTATCCTTTGTGGATACCATTTACTCCTTGATCTGGACATTGTTTATAATTTATATTATTTTTTAATGTGTGGACTTTACATTTTTTAAGGAAGTATACACAGAATTTACTTTGCTATTTGCACAGTGTTAAACTATGTACTTTAGATGATATAGCACTGTGGTTATGAATTTAAATTCTGATTTGGACATTATTATTATTTGTTGATTTTGCACTTTGAAGGAAGTATACACTGAATCATATTTACATTATTTTGCACAGGTTTACACTATGCACTTAAGGTGATATCAATTTGTCAATGTTTATATATGGCATTTTATATGTTGGATCAATCTAACCATAATTCATGATTTTAGCGCGGCATTATTTTACTGTATTTCTGAATTGTTTCCAACAATATTGTTGTGCCCGTGGCTGTTCTTTATAGTCAGTAAGGGCAGTCGTTATTTTCTATATAAGATATACCGTATTTTCCGGCGTATAAGACGACTGGGCGTATAAGACGACCCCCCTAATTTTCATCTACCGGTAATACTTACACTTAGGTTACCTTGGAGATATTATACTCGGCGTATAAGTCGACCCCCCATTTTTAGGCGATTTTTTTGAGGTTCAAAAGTAGTCTTATACTCCAGAATTATCCTGGGAGGGTAAATCACCTCAAAATCTATATTTCAGTATGTTTGGCATCATGACTAACTGTATAAAGTTTTCTAAAGAAAATCTTTTTTTGGGAATCTGTTGCAAAGCTTCTTACCTGGAGATCAGGTGCTGATCAGAAGGTCTTTTTTGGCATGCCCCTTCAACAGAAGCTTCTGTCAGACCAGCTGCTGTATACATGGGTTGAATGTTGGATGGTTTTTATTGAACTGGCCAATGCTGCCGGATTTGGCCCACGTGTACAGCTCGTTAGTGTTTTCAACCTGCAATAGGAAGTGCTGTTACTGGCAGAATCTCTAGGTGATAAAATTACAGACTCCCAAAAAATTAGCTTATGAAAACAGTATACGGTGAGCCATGAAGGCGGTATGCAGAACATGCTGACAAATTAATTTTGGGTTTACGCACACTTTAGGAAGGCTCTCCTGCATTCCAACCAGTCCAGAAATGTACTTGGAAGATTCTCCTGTAAACTTGAAAGGGGAATTTCTTAGTTGGCCATTTTGCATATGTAGAGATGGCAGGGACTGGCTAATTGCCATTTGCCAATTCTAAGGCATAGCTAAACTGGCCATGCAGTATTTCACATTCTCTTCACCTCACATCCATCCACATGTGTCCTAGGAGGAGATAGGTGTGACAGGCTGCATAGGGACTCGCTGAGCAAATCATTTTTATAACCTCTATCTTTCTTTCCTCTGCAGGATAATTTATTCTTCGTCATGGAATACTTGAGCGGTGGAGACCTGATGTCATTCATATCAGCAAGGGCACCAGTAGATATTGCGACCGTAAGGTAAGACCATAAAGTACAATGATAATATTGATGGGGTAAAACATAGTACTGTAAATAGATCACATCAAAGTGTAGTCTTGTCCTAGATATGAGATAGGTAGGACAATGGGGTACCATGATAATAGGGATAGAGGTAGAAAATAGTATTCATAGACCCCATCAAAGTATAGGCTTGTCCTAGATATGAAATAGGTAAGACAATTGACTGTCATGATAATAGGGATGGGGTAGAACATAGGGATGGAGTAAAACATAATACTGTACATAGATCACTTCAAAGTATAGGCTTATACTTGATATTAAATAGATAGGGCAATGAGGTACCATGATAAAAAGAATGAGAGTAGAACATAGCTCTATAGATAGATCCCATCAAAGTGTTAGCTTGTCCTAGATATGAGATAGAGAAGACAATGAGGTACCATGATAATAAGGATGGGGGTAGAACACAGCACTATAGGAAGATCCCATCAAAGTATAGGCTTGTCCAATATTCGAGATAGATAAGACAGGGGATTACCATAATAATAGGGTTGGGGGTAGAACATAGTACTGCCCTAGATAGGGCAGCGGCGGAAGGCTGTCAGTGGATCTTTCCTACCAAAGATCTCTCTATAAGGCCTCATTGCCCAGCTCTCCTGAACGTCTTTCTATAGGCAGGAGAAAAACAGCGTCAGAAAGCCACATTTTTGTAAACATGTTTAGGTGCATCAAGCGCTTCTGCGTTAATTAATTTAATTGGCCAGAATAATTTATTCTGGCCACTTAAATTAATTAATCAAGCATGAAACGCACCTAATGTTAACACGCATTTAGAAGTGATTCACTCGTTTACATGCATTTAGGTGTGTCAAGCGTTTTCTCTGCCAAAACGCTGTTGCTCCTGAACATGCTGGCAGTGGGCTTATTTTTCTGCTTCTAAAGGCCTGCAAACGCCTATATGTGCATGGATACAGAGACTAACATTGAGGGGCGTTGGGGCAAAAAAAATTAATGCGCTCCTAAAAGTGACGTTTTTAGCATGCATGAGGCCTAAACGTGTCCAATCACACACTGTGCAGACATCTCAGGCACTGGACATATCTTAGCAAACTTCCGGTGAGATTGATTTTGGACAAAATTGCTACAAATTCATCAGCATCAATATAAATATAAAATAAATATCAATATAAAACACTTCTATGTATTGTGCCAAACTCTTCCGTTACTGATGATTCAGATCTACAAACGTACATGACTATACCTGTTGTTTGTAGTGTTAGGATTTATTTTTTGTTAACCTTTAGCTTAGATTAATATACAAAATGCTTCACATCGATCTTTTCTATCTCTTCATCAGATTCCTCACTGCGGAAATCATTTGCGGCCTACAATTTCTTCATGGCAAGGGGATTGTTCACCGAGATCTCAAGACGGACAACATTCTGCTGGATAGCACCGGACACGTGAAGATTGCCGATTTTGGGTTATCAGCTATAGATCTGGCTGGATCCAAGGCCTTCACATCCATGGTTGGCACTCCAAGCTACACGGCGCCAGAAGTGAGTATTGAAACATCTTAGTTTCCCTTTCTTCTTTGAAACATTCATTATGTATTATAAGCAGTAAAACAATCAGCCTTTGCTTAGGCATGAGCACAGAAAGATGGTGATCATTGACTTGTCACCATCTTCGTCTTTGTCTAGGCCATACATTAAGTGCACATTCTTGACCATTCTACTCATTCATATTTCCACAGGTCTTTGGAAAAGACTCCTATAGTTTTGCCGTTGACTATTTCTCCTTGGGAGTTATAGTCTATGAGATGACAATTGGGACGCTTCCATTCCAAACTCCCAAGGAGGACTTCAGGAAGCTGATAAACTTGATTCGCACCCATTCTCCAAGTTTTCCTAAGGACTTCGATATGGATCTCCAGGACCTCATCGGGGAGAAGGTATGTAAATACCATCTGTAGCTATTTGCATCAATATTGCCTTTGTACTATCGATATTAAATTTTTTTTATTTTTTTTTACAGCTCCTATGTAAATGCCCGGAAACCAGAGAGAAGCACATCGAAAATCTGAGAAGTCACCCATTTTTCACAGGGGTAGACTGGGTTGAAGTTAACGCTGGGAAAGTGAGCCCACCATTTACTATGGAGATGGTAAGTATATGAACCAGACATGAGTCCTTGGCAGTGCATTGTTCAATGTTCTGCAGCTTTTATTCTCAAAGCACCGGAGTATGCATAATCATTTCAAATATAAAGGCCATCAATGTACATAGTTTTCATTATTATTGCTTCTTTTCTTTGCAGTGCCCACCGATAAACCTGGAAACACGGATGGAGATGGAAGAAATTGATGAATTACAAGAGACTGAATTATCAGAAGAGGACCAGGAGCTTTACTGCGGGTTCTCTTTCACCTGCAGCAAATGAGAACTACAAAGACTGAAAACACCATCAGCTCCTCCTGCAAAAAAACATTTCTACCTTTGTCTCTTGGCTATGAGGGGAGGTTTGAGGCCTGTAGTCTTTTCTGCAGGCGTGTGTTGGACCGGCTATAAGGGGAGGTTGGAGGCCGGTATTTGTTTTTGCAGGGGTGCACTGGACCAGCTTTGGGGGGAAGTTGGAGGCCAGTAGCCTTTTCTGCAGGTGTGTGTTGGACTGGCTATGAGGGGAGGTTGGAGGCCAGTAATTTTTTTTGACAGGTGTGTGTTGGACCGGCTATAAGGGGAGGTTGGAGGCCGGTACTTGTTTTTGCAGGCGTGCGCTGGACCAGCTTTGAGGGGAGGTTGGAGGCCAGTAGCCTTTTCTGCAGGCGTGTGTTGGACTGGCTATGAGGGGAGGTTGGAGGCCAGTACTTTTTTTTTTACAGGTGTGTGTTGGACCGGCTATAGGGGAGGTTGGAGGCCGGTACTTTTTTTGCAGGCATGCACTGGACCAGCTTTGAGGGGAGGTTGGAGCCCAGTAGCCTTTTCTGCAGGTGTGTGTTGGACTGGCTATGAGGGGAGGTTGGAGGCCAGTACTTTTTTTGACAGGTGTGTGTTGAACCGGCTATAAGGGGAGGTTGGAGGCCGGTACTTGTTTTTGCAGGCATGCGCTGGAACAGCCTTGAGGGGATATTGGAGGCCAGTAGCCATTTCTGCAGGTGTGTGTTGGACTGGCTTTGAGGGAAGGTTGAAGGGCAATAATTTTTTTTGCAGGTGTTTGTTGGACCAGCTATGGGGGGGTTGTAGGCCAGTAGTTTTCTTTTGCTGGAATGCGTTGAATAGGCTATGAGGGGAGGTTGAGTTCGGTTCTTTTTTTTTGGCATGCATGCATGCGGTGGCCCGACTATAATCGGAGGTTGGGGCCGGAAGCCTTTTCTGCAGGCATGCGTTGAACCGCTATGAGGAGAGTTTGGAGGGTGGTACTTTTTTCCAGGCATGTGCTGGATCAGCTCTGAGGGGAGGTTGGATACCAGTACTTCCTTTTTGCAGACGTGAGATGAATGAGCTATAAGGGGAAGTTGGAAGCCAGTACCTTTTTTTGCAGGTGTGCGTTGGACCAGCTATCGCGGGAAGGTTGAGGCCTAAAGTCAATTCTGCAAGTGTGCATTGGACCAGGTAAATTCAGTTGATAGGACATGATTTGGAAAGGTACACACCTGTCTATATAAGGTCCCACAGTTAGCAGTGCATGTCAGAGCACAAACCAAGCCGTGAAGTTCAAGTCTGACAGAGCTCAAGTGTTTCTCTGTGGAGAAAGGAGAACCTTGTAGAACAGCCATCTCTGCAGCACTCCACCAATCAGGCCTGTATGGTAGAGTGACCAGACGGAAGCCACTCCTCAGTAAAAGGCACATGACAGCCCATCTGGAGTTTGCTAAAAGGCACCTGAAGGACACTCAGACCATGAGAAACAAAATTCTCAGGTCTGATGAAACAAAGATTGAACTCTTTGGCCTGAATGGCAAGAATTATTTCTGGAGGAAACCAGGCACCACTCATCCCCTGGCCAATACCATCCTTACAGTGAAGCATGGTGGTGGCAGCATCATGCTGTGGGGATGTTTTTCAGTGGCAGGAACTGGGAGACTAGTCAGGATTGAGGTAAGGACGAATGCAGCAATGTACAGAGACATCCTTGGTGGAAACTTGCTCCAGAGTGCTCTGGACCTTAAATGGCCTTGAGTGGCACAGACAGAACCCAGATTTGAACCCAACTGAATAGCTCTGGAGAGATGTGAAAATGGCTGTGCACCTGATGGAGCTTAAGAGGTCCTGCAAAGAAGAATGGGAGAAACTGCCCAAAAATAGGTGTGCCAAGCTTTTGGCATCATACTCAAAAAGACTTGAGGCTGTAATTGGTGCCAAAGGTGCTTCAACAAACTATTGAGCAAAAGCTGTTAATACTTATGTACATGTGATTTTTTTTTTTTTATAATCAGAAAAAAACTTTATTGAAAATGGCACAAATCAGAGATACATTGTACAAAAGGAATAAGAATCACTTCTAAGAAATATACAACCATAAAGGATCTCAGAATACAATGTTTTCCAGTACAAAATGAACATAATAGAAAAAGAGAAAAAAAGGGGAGCAACAATGCCATTCCATATCCAACTTGAATAAAATATAGAAAAATAATAAACTCAAATCGACCACAGTGTGCTGCTATCATCCCAGCTGCCAAAAACTCACCACCACCTACATAAGCAAGCAATTTAAGACAAGTTGAGGGGGAGCCACTGTAGGGGAAGCCAACCAGGAACCCCATATGCTCTCAAATTTCAAAGGTGTTTTCCTGTGATAATAAGTGTGTTTTTCACGTATCAAGATAGAACTAACAGAGTGGATCCACTGCGCACCAGTGGGGGGGCTGGAAGACATCCACAATCTAGCAATAAGCTTTTTAGCCAAATACAACAGTCTGAGCAAAGCCACAAAAATATGTGGATGATAAAGAGTCTCATCCAAGCCACCCAGCAGACACACCAATGGATCCAACTGAAGCTGAGCCTGATATACTCTATTTATAGTGGATACTATAAAGCGCCAATATCGTACCAACTTGGGGCATTTCCATAGCATATGAATGAAATCACCAGTATGCAATTTGCATTTGGGACACAGGGGCGAAGAACGTCTGCCCCAGGCGTGAAGTTGTCTCGGGGTTCTATATGTACAATGTAGCACAAACAAATGGGATAGTTTATGGCTAGCTGATACAGAGACCAAGGGGCCTGCCTCAAGGATTTGTTCCCATCGATCACCGTCAATGGGACCAAGGTCCCTTTCCCATTTCGCCCTACAGGGGAGCAGGGAAGGGTCCTGGAGGGAAGATAAGAGAGTGGTGTATATTCTAGAAATAATGCCTTTTTTCTCGCTATCCCTAAAAATGGATTCCAAAAACGGAGATTCGATCAACCTCAGGAGGTGTATGTCGACCCTGGCTCCGAAGTGCGCGAGATAAGCGCATATATTGATACCGACAATTTCCAAGCTGACGGTATTCTGCCTGCAATTTTGCCATAGGCTTAATAACACGGCTGGGAAAAATATTTAACCCCGGCTCGGACCCACCCAGGGAAAGTACCCAACCTTGCCACCTCTCCATATAAACGATTATTCCACAGAGGGGTACGGGCAAAGAAGCCAGAGAGACCCAGATTCTGTTTTACCGCCTTCCACAGTCGGACAAAAAGGTATGAGGTAGGGCAATGGGGAGGTAGCTCAGGAAACCCCATCTCCATCAGAGAGAAGGAGGTATATCCCGAGTCAGACAATGTAAGCAAAGCTTGGGAGGGGTCCACACAAGAAGGGAGGTCCCATCCCGTGAAGTGCTGCAGCTGTGACGCAAAAAAATACATCTGGGTATGAGGGAGGGCCAGCCCACCCCTATCCTTGGGATATTGCAGAGTTTCAAGCTTTAAGCGGGCCGCACCACCCCTCCATATAAGTGCCCGAAACTGAGAGTCCACCCTATCAAACCAGTATCTAGGTATCCACATCGGGGAATTATGTAGGATATAAAGTAAATGAGGTGCCCAGATTATTTTAATTAAATTCACCCGACCTGTAACAGTAAAGGGAAGCTTACTCCAACTAGCGCATTTAGCATGAAAACGAAGGAGAAGGGGTTTGAGATTCAGGGTAATATAATCTTTAGGGTTGGCAGATATCATGACACCTAAATACCTGAAGGTGGAGACCACCTGCAGCTGTGAGGCAGCAGACAGGAGCATCCCCGGGAGGGGGTCCAGAGGAAGCAAAACCGACTTGTCCCAATTAATGGCAAAGCCAGAAAATGTGCCAAATCTGGTAATGAGGGACATGACCTCCTGCAGGGATCCACCCAAGCAGGGCCGGCGCTACCACTAGGCAAAGCAGGCAGCCGCCTAGGGCACACTGCCGCCAAGGGTGCAGCTGCCTCACCACTTCCTCCTCCTTGTCGCTCCCCCAGGCTCCCGACAGGTGCAAGGAGTTCTGTGCGGCAGGCGGGTGATGGTGATATCAGAGCGGTGTGTGTGCGGCTTTCTCCCTCTCCCTCCGACCGGCTTTCAGATGCTGGAGGGAGAGGCACAGAGCAGTGTAGCAGGCAACAAAGAAAATGGCCTCTGCCCCCACCTATAACTGGCCTTCATAGCAAAGAAGTGTAGCAGTGTAGCAGGCAGCCAATAGCGCTGCTCTTCTTAGTGGGAGGATGTGGCTGCTGATAAGCTGCTCCACCTTCCACTCCTTCTTAACCAATCAGCTTACCCAGCCCGCCGCATTTGACCAGAAGATGCTAGTGGCCGGAGCAGGGCTGGGCTGGATGGGGGTGAGATGGAAAGAATCCGACATACCGGAGTATACAGAAGGTATGATCACATTTACATGAAGCATGTCACACACTCACTGGTAATGCCGGCTGCAGAAGACTGATGATTATCACTGTGTTCTCCCATCCTCCTTCTTCTCACACTGCTTTTTATCTTTTCTTTATTTACACAGCACAGCACACTGCTCACAGTGAATGATGATTGGATTTCTAGAAGACACTGCAACTTCAGCTGTTTCTGTAGAGTTATTTGTGCCAGAGTCCAGTGTCAGCCTTCCCTGATTTATTTGACCTTTTCATTTTTTTGTTATTTTTGAAGGAATTACCTGGTCAGATTTGTTACCATACTGTCCTGTGCTTGAGCAATTGACTGTTAGTAAAGTTTGTCACTTTTTTGGCACTTTGTAATATCTTCTAAACTCCTGTTTACACATAGTGCAGTGATCAATGATTTCCACACTGGTCACTGCTAGGACACACTTGTAGCATGTCTGCGGTCTCTGGCCGTCTCTTGTAGCATGTCCGCAGTCTCTGACCATTTCTTGTAGCATGTCTGCGGTCTCTGGCTGCCTCCTGAAGCACGTCTGCGGTCTCTGGCTGCCTCCTGAAGCACGTCTGCGGTCTCTGTCCGTCTCTTGTAGCATGTCTGCGGTCTCTGGCGGTCTTCTGTAGCATGTCTGCGGTCTCTGGCGGTCTTCTGTAGCATGTCTGCGGTCTCTGGCCGCCTCCTGTAGCATGTCTGCGGTCTCTGGCCGCCTCCTGTAGCATGTCTGTGGTCTCTGGCCGCCTCCTGTAACATGTCTGTGGTCTCTGGCCGCCTCCTGCAGCATGTCTGCGGAATCTGGCCGCCTCCTGTAGCATGTCTGCGGTCTCTGGCCGCCTCCTGTAGCATGTCTGTGGTCTCTGGCCGCCTCCTGCAGCATGTCTGCGGAATCTGGCTGCCTCCTATAGCATGTCTGCGGTCTCTGGCTGCCTCCTGTAGCATGTCTACGGTCTCTGGCCGCCTCCTGTAGCATGTCTGCTGTCTCTGGCCGCCTCCTGTAGCATGTCTGCGGTCTCTGGCCGCCTCCTGTAGCATGTCTGCGGTCTCTGGCCGCCTCCTGTAGCATGTCTGCGGTCTCTGGCCGCCTCCTGTAGCATGTCTGCGGTCTCTGGCCGCCTCCTGTAGCATGTCTGCGGTCTCTGGCCGCCTCCTGTAGCATGTCTGCGGTCTCTGGCCGCCTCCTGTAGCATGTCTGTGGTCTCTGGCCGCCTCCTGTAGCATGTCTGTGGTCTCTGGCCGCCTCCTGTAGCATGTCTGTGGTCTCTGGCGGTCTTCTGTAGCATGTCTGCGGTCTCTGGCCGCCTCCTGTAGCATGTCTGCGGTCTCTGGCCGCCTCCTGTAGCATGTCTGCGGTCTCTGGCCGCCTCCTGTAGCATGTCTGTGGTCTCTGGCCGCCTCCTGTAGCATGTCTGTGGTCTCTGGCCGCCTCCTGTAGCATGTCTGTGGTCTCTGGCCGCCTCCTGTAACATGTCTGCGGTCTCTGGCCGCCTCCTGCAGCATGTCTGCGGTCTCTGGCTGCCTCCTGTAGCATGTCTGCGGTCTCTGGCTGCCTCCTGTAGCATGTCTACGGTCTCTGGCCGCCTCCTGTAGCATGTCTGTGGTCTCTGGCCGCCTCCTGTAGCATGTCTGCGGTCTCTGGCCGCCTCCTGTAGCATGTCTGCGGTCTCTGGCCGCCTCCTGTAGCATGTCTGCGGTCTCTGGCCGCCTCCTGTAGCATGTCTGCGATCTCAGGCTGCCTCCTGTAGCATGTCTGCGGTCTCTGGCTGCCTCCTGTAGCATGTCTGCGGTCTCTGGCTGTAGCATGTTTGCGGTCTCTGGCCGCCTTCTGTAGCATGTCTGCGGTCTCTGGCTGCCTTCTGTAGCATGTCTGCGGTCTCTGGCTGCCTCCTGTAGCATGTCTGTGGTCTCTGGCCGCCTCCTGTAGCATGTCTGTGGTCTCTGGCCGCCTCCTGTAGCATGTCTGTGGTCTCTGGCCCCCTCCTGTAGCATGTCTGTGGTCTCTGGCCGCCTCCTGTAGCATGTCTGCGGTCTCTGGCTGCCTCTTGTAGCAAGTCTGCGGTCTCTGGCTGCCTCTTGTAGCATGTCTGCGGTCTCTGGCTGCCTCCTGTAGCATGTCTGCGGTCTCTGGCTGCCTCCTGTAGCATGTCTGCGGTCTCTGGCTGTAGCATGTTTGCGGTCTCTGGCCGCCTTCTGTAGCATGTCTGCGGTCTCTGGCTGCCTTCTGTAGCATGTCTGCGGTCTCTGGCTGCCTCCTGTAGCATGTCTGTGGTCTCTGGCCGCCTCCTGTAGCATGTCTGTGGTCTCTGGCCGCCTCCTGTAGCATGTCTCTGGTCTCTGGCCCCCTCCTGTAGCATGTCTGTGGTCTCTGGCCGCCTCCTGTAGCATGTCTGAGGTCTCTGGCTGCCTCCTGTAGCATGTCTGCGGTCTCTGGCTGCCTCCTTGTAGCATGTCTGCGGTCTCTGGCTGCCTCCTGTAGCATGTCTGCGGTCTCTGGCTGCCTCCTGTAGCATGTCTGCGGTCTCTGGCCGCCTCCTGTAGCATGTCTGCGGTCTCTGGCCGCCTCCTGTAGCATGTCTGCGGTCTCTGGCTGTAGCATGTCTGCGGTCTCTGGCGGCCTCCTGTAGCATGTCTGCAGTCTCTGGCTGCCTCCTGTAGCATGTCTGTGGTCTCTGGCCGCCTCCTGTAGCATGTCTGCGGTCTCTGGCTGCCTCCTGTAGCATGTCTGCGGTCTCTGGCCGCCTTCTGTAGCATGTCTGCGGTCTCTGGCCGCCTTCTGTAGCATGTCTACGGTCTCTGGCCACCTCCTGTACCATGTCTGCGGTCTGTGGCCGCCTACTGTACCATGTCTGCGGTCTCTGGCCGCCTCCTGTAGCATGTCTGCGGTCTCTGGCCGCCTCCTGTAGCATGTCTGCGGTCTCTGGCTGCCTCCTGTAGCATGTCTGCGGTCTCTGGCTGCCTCCTGTAGCATGTCTGCGGTCTCTGGCCGCCTCCTGTAGCATGTCTGCGGTCTCTGGCCGCCTCCTGTAGCATGTCTGCGGTCTCTGGCTGTAGCATGTCTGCGGTCTCTGGCGGCCTCCTGTAGCATGTCTGCAGTCTCTGGCTGCCTCCTGTAGCATGTCTGCGGTCTCTGGCTGCCTCCTGTAGCATGTCTGCGGTTTCTGACTGCCTCCTGTAGCATCTCTGTGGTCTCTGGCTGCCTCCTGTAGCATGTCTGAGGTCTCTGGCTGCCTCCTGTAGCATGTCTGTGGTCTCTGGCCGCCTCCTGTAGCATGTCTGCGGTCTCTGGCTGCCTCCTGTAGCATGTCTGCGGTCTCTGGCCGCCTTCTGTAGCATGTCTGCGGTCTCTGGCCGCCTTCTGTAGCATGTCTACGGTCTCTGGCCACCTCCTGTACCATGTCTGCGGTCTGTGGCCGCCTACTGTACCATGTCTGCGGTCTCTGGCCGCCTCCTGTAGCATGTCTGCGGTCTCTGGCCGCCTCCTGTAGCATGTCTGCGGTCTCTGGCTGCCTCCTGTAGCATGTCTGCGGTCTCTGGCCTCCTCCTGCAGCATGTCTGCGGTCTCTGGCCACCTCCTGCAGCATGTCTGCGGTCTCTGGCCGCCTCCTGCAGCATGTCTGCGGTCTCTGGCTGCCTCCTGTAGCATGTCTGCGGTCTCTGGCTGCCTCCTGTAGCATGTCTGTGGTCTCTGGCCGCCTCCTGTAGCATGTCTGCGGTCTCTGGCCGCCTCCTGCAGCATGTCTGCGGTCTCTGGCTGCCTCCTGTAGCATGTCTGCGGTCTCTGGCTGCCTCCTGTAGCATGTCTGTGGTCTCTGGCCGCCTCCTGTAGCATGTCTGCGGTCTCTGGCCGCCTTCTGTAGCATGTCTGCGGTCTCTGGCCACCTCCTGCAGCATGTCTGCGGTCTCTGGCCGCCTCCTGCAGCATGTCTGCGGTCTCTGGCTGCCTCCTGTAGCATGTCTGCGGTCTCTGGCTGCCTCCTGTAGCATGTCTGTGGTCTCTGGCCGCCTCCTGTAGCATGTCTGCGGTCTCTGGCCGCCTCCTGCAGCATGTCTGCGGTCTCTGGCTGCCTCCTGTAGCATGTCTGCGGTCTCTGGCTGCCTCCTGTAGCATGTCTGTGGTCTCTGGCCGCCTCCTGTAGCATGTCTGCGGTCTCTGGCCGCCTTCTGTAGCATGTCTGCGGTCTCTGGCCACTCCTGTAGCATGTCTGCGGTCTCTGGCTGCCTCCTGTAGCATGTCTGCGGTCTCTGGCTGCCTCCTGTAGCATGTCTGTGGTCTCTGGCTGCCTCCTGTAGCATGTCTGCGGTCTCTGGCTGCCTCCTGTAGCATGTCTGCGGTCTCTGGCTGCCTCCTGTAGCATGTCTGCGGTCTCTGGCCGCCTCCTGTAGCATGTCTGCGGTCTCTGGCTGCCTCCTTGTAGCATGTCTGCGGTCTCTGGCTGCCTCCTGTAGCATGTCTGCGGTCTCTGGCTGCCTCCTGTAGCATGTCTGCGGTCTCTGGCCGCCTCCTGTAGCATGTCTGCGGTCTCTGGCCGCCTCCTGTAGCATGTCTGCGGTCTCTGGCTGTAGCATGTCTGCGGTCTCTGGCGGCCTCCTGTAGCATGTCTGCAGTCTCTGGCTGCCTCCTGTAGCATGTCTGCGGTCTCTGGCTGCCTCCTGTAGCATGTCTGCGGTTTCTGACTGCCTCCTGTAGCATCTCTGTGGTCTCTGGCTGCCTCCTGTAGCATGTCTGAGGTCTCTGGCTGCCTCCTGTAGCATGTCTGTGGTCTCTGGCCGCCTCCTGTAGCATGTCTGCGGTCTCTGGCTGCCTCCTGTAGCATGTCTGCGGTCTCTGGCCGCCTTCTGTAGCATGTCTGCGGTCTCTGGCCGCCTTCTGTAGCATGTCTACGGTCTCTGGCCACCTCCTGTACCATGTCTGCGGTCTGTGGCCGCCTACTGTACCATGTCTGCGGTCTCTGGCCGCCTCCTGTAGCATGTCTGCGGTCTCTGGCCGCCTCCTGTAGCATGTCTGCGGTCTCTGGCTGCCTCCTGTAGCATGTCTGCGGTCTCTGGCCTCCTCCTGCAGCATGTCTGCGGTCTCTGGCCACCTCCTGCAGCATGTCTGCGGTCTCTGGCCGCCTCCTGCAGCATGTCTGCGGTCTCTGGCTGCCTCCTGTAGCATGTCTGCGGTCTCTGGCTGCCTCCTGTAGCATGTCTGTGGTCTCTGGCCGCCTCCTGTAGCATGTCTGCGGTCTCTGGCCGCCTCCTGCAGCATGTCTGCGGTCTCTGGCTGCCTCCTGTAGCATGTCTGCGGTCTCTGGCTGCCTCCTGTAGCATGTCTGTGGTCTCTGGCCGCCTCCTGTAGCATGTCTGCGGTCTCTGGCCGCCTTCTGTAGCATGTCTGCGGTCTCTGGCCACTCCTGTAGCATGTCTGCGGTCTCTGGCTGCCTCCTGTAGCATGTCTGCGGTCTCTGGCTGCCTCCTGTAGCATGTCTGTGGTCTCTGGCTGCCTCCTGTAGCATGTCTGCGGTCTCTGGCTGCCTCCTGTAGCATGTCTGCGGTCTCTGGCTGCCTCCTGTAGCATGTCTGCGGTCTCTGGCCGCCTCCTGTAGCATGTCTGCGGTCTCTGGCTGCCTCCTGTAGCATGTCTGCGGTCTGTGGCCACCTCCTGTAGCATGTCTGCGGTCTCTGGCTGTATCATGTCTGCGGTCTGTGGCCGCCTCCTGTACCATGTCTGCGGTCTCTGGCCACTCCTGTAGCATGTCTGCGGTCTCTGGCTGCCTCCTGTAGCATGTCTGTGGTCTCTGGCCACCTCCTGCAGCATGTCTGCGGTCTCTGGCTGCCTCCTGTAGCATGTCTGCGGTCTCTGGCTGTAGCATGTCTGCGGTCTCTGGCTGCCTCCTGTAGCATGTCTGCGGTCTCTGGCCGCCTCCTGTAGCATGTCTGCAGTCTCTGGCCACCTTCTGTAGCATGTCTGTGGTCTCTGGCCGCCTCCTGTAGCATGTCTGCGGTCTCTGGCTGCCTCCTGTAGCATGTCTGCGGTCTCTGGCTGCCTCCTGTAGCATGTCTGCGGTTTCTGGCTGCCTCCTGTAGCATGTCTGAGGCCTCTGGCTGTAGCATGTCTGCGGTCTCTGGCCGCCTTCTGTAGCATGTCTGCGGTCTCTGGCCGCCTCCTGTAGCATGTCTGCGGTCTCTGGCTGCCTCCTGTAGCATGTCTGCGGTCTCTTGCTGCCTCCTGTAGCATGTCTGCAGTCTCTGGCTGCCTCCTGTAGCATGTCTGCGGCCTCTGGCCGTCTCATGTAGCATGTCTGCGGTCTCTGGCCGCCTCCTGTAGCATGTCTGCGGTCTCTGGCTGCCTCCTGTAGCATGTCTGCGGTCTGTGGCCACCTCCTGTAGCATGTCTGCGGTCTCTGGCTGTATCATGTAGCATGTCTGCGGTTTCTGGCTGCCTCCTGTAGCATGTCTGAGGCCTCTGGCTGTAGCATGTCTGCGGTCTCTGGCCGCCTTCTGTAGCATGTCTGCGGTCTCTGGCTGCCTCCTGTAGCATGTCTGCGGTCTCTGGCCGCCTCCTGTAGCATGTCTGCGGTCTCTGGCCGCCTCCTGTAGCATGTCTGTGTTCTCTGGCCCCCTCCTGTAGCATGTCTGTGGTCTCTGGCCACCTCCTGCAGCATGTCTGCGGTCTCTGGCTGCCTCCTGTAGCATGTCTGCGGTCTCTGGCTGTAGCATGTCTGCGGTCTCTGGCTGCCTCCTGTAGCATGTCTGCGGTCTCTGGCCGCCTCCTGTAGCATGTCTGCGGTCTCTGGCCACCTTCTGTAGCATGTCTGTGGTCTCTGGCCGCCTCCTGTAGCATGTCTGCGATCTCTGGCTGCCTCCTGTAGCATGTCTGCGGTCTCTGGCTGCCTCCTGTAGCATGTCTGCGGTTTCTGGCTGCCTCCTGTAGCATGTCTGAGGCCTCTGGCTGCAGCATGTCTGCGGTCTCTGGCCGCCTTCTGTAGCATGTCTGCGGTCTCTGGCCGCCTCCTGTAGCATGTCTGCGGTCTCTGGCTGCCTCCTGTAGCATGTCTGCGGTCTCTTGCTGCCTCCTGTAGCATGTCTGCTGTCTCTGGCTGCCTCCGGTAGCATGTCTGCAGTCTCTGGCTGCCTCCTGTAGCATGTCTGCGGCCTCTGGCCGTCTCTTGTAGCATGTCTGCGGTCTCTGGCAGCCTCCTGTAGCATGTCTGCGGTCTCTGGCTGCCTCCTGTAGCATGTCTGCGGTCTCTGGCTGCCTCCTGTAGCATGTCTGCGGTCTCTGGCTGCCTCCTGTAGCATGTCTGCGGTCTCTGGCTGCCTCCTGTAGCATGTCTGCGGTCTCTGGCCACCTCCTGTAGCATGTCAGCGGTCTCTAGCTGTAGCATGTCTGCAGTCTCTGGCTGCCTCCTGTAGCATGTCTGCGGTCTCTGGCTGCCTCCTGTAGCATGTCTGCGGTCTCTGGCTGCCTCCTGTAGCATGTCTGCGGTCTCTGGCTGCCTCCTGTAGCATGTCTGCGGTCTCTGGCCGCCTTCTGTAGCATGTCTGCGGTCTCTGGCCGCCTTCTGTAGCCGATGATGCTCTTAATCTGGCCCGAACTACCAGGGTCGCAAAAGTCACACTTGGAAACTAGGCCCTGGTGTTCCACCACGAATATATTTTTTATAATGACACAGTGAAATAATAAAAAAAATGGCATTATAAATAAATCACTGTGACAGATTGTCACACAATGGGATCTGTGATCAAATAGTGTATTGGCCTGTTATTTAATAACACTGCACAAAGCCATTCAGTTTTTTTTTTTTTTTTGGGGGGGGGGGCGCTAGTAGCTGGTCTTGCCTAGGGCGCAAAATAGTCTAGCACCGGCCCTGCACCCAAGTCCCCCAGATATAGTAGGGCATCATCCGCATAGAGGGAGATCTTATCCTCCCTATCTCCGCGGCGAAAACCCACTATAGAGGGGGAGTCTCTAATCAGTATCGCAAGAGGCTCAATCGCTAAAGAAAACAGCAAAGGGGAAAGGGGGCAGCCCTGTCTGGTAGCCCGCTATAAGGAAAAAGGGTCAGAAAGAGTCCCATTAATTCTGATGCGTGCCCTAGGCCCAGTATAGAGCAGTTGAACCCATGAGATAAATGCAGTACCCTGTCCGAACCGACGCAACACCACCCACAAATACCTCCACTCGACGCTGTCAAAAGCTTTGGCAGCGTCAAGTGAAAAAATGGCTCTGCCCCTCGGATTATCAACTGGGAGTTGAAGGTTTAAAAACAGCCTACGAAGATTCAAGGAAGTTGACCTGGCAGGGATAAAACCCGACTGATCAACAAGCACCAACCCAGAAACAACCTTCGCCAATCTGTTAGCCAGCATTCTAGCCAACAGCTTGACATCCGTGTTAAGTAAGGAGATAGTTGTGAAAAATATTTGGTGCGCTAAACTTATGATGTGTCCTAAATCAATGAACATATGACAATATGATCCTATACCACAATTGTGCAATGTGTGAATAAATCATATATGTGAAAAAAGTCCAAAAGTAAAGTCCATCAATATGCAAATAACAACGTGCAAATGTATTCTGTTAGACTTCTGTGATGATATACAGTGCTGCAACTCAATTCAATTAATGTGACATCCACGTGAGACGATCCCCACCACCAACAGGTTGATGCTTCTCAGCTGGTCGTTTTCAGTTTGTACCATCTTAAGAACATTGCTATTAGAGTTTTGAGATACTAGACCAGTCATGGATGGAGGTGGGTTGGGGGAAGTTTGGGCTGCTCCCTCTCACCTGCCTCCTATCCATCCATTAGTAGCCATGTGCTCCCAGAGTGGAGACACTCAAATTTAAAAGTGTTAGGACTGCAGATAAAACGGTGCCGTGTCGTGGCTCTGCAGCTTAGACATGCGTTTGCAAATGCATGTCAACTAAACCCGTTCTTCATTTATATCATGAGACAGGTCTACTTGGTTGGTGGCAGACTGGAGGGCGAGTACATCAGACTGGGGGCTGGCTGGCTTCCATGCACCTCTTTTAATCCTTCTCAAGTAGTTTTTTCCGATACAGGGATGGAGACGCTGGGCATACCTGCTGGTGTCTCACTTAAAGTCCCACATAGCCCACATTGTCTATGATCAGCATCCATGAGCTCCTCCTTCTCGCTTCTCGGCCTTTTGGCTAAGATCAAGTGTAGTATCGACTTTAGCCCTTAGGGGTGTCTCTGCTTTACGGCTAGGACGTTGAGAAACACTTGTATCTATCCAAGCCATTTGGTCCTTGTGGGGTACCCTCTGCTCAGCCTTGTAGGATCGTCGATTAAATTCGGCTTCACCTACTTGCTGCTATTGGGCTTGAGGCTTAGCCCCCACAAGGAACGAGACTGCGATCTTCCCTCCTCCCCCCCACTCTGCGCTACTACCTTCGGGCAGTAGGCGCACAAGGGCCCTTTTAAAGGCTGCGAAAGAGTGAAGACGCCGAGGAATAAGAAGGAAGCCGCCGAAGTTTGCCTGAAGCGACTGCCGACGAACTCCTCCGTCATGAGGAAGAGCACTGGGAAGAAAAAGAACGTCCCCGCCACTTCTGCCAAGACTCCGGGAGAAGTCGCCTCAACCTCCACCCCCACCCCGGCCGCCACAAGCCAGTCGGGCTCAGCAAGGCCAACCAGGTCCGCAGACGGGCTTCCTACCCTGGAACCCTGGATGAGGCAGACAGTGGTGCTGCAGCTGAAGGAGGTGGACGGAAGAGTCCCCGACATGACCCCGGAAATCTTTGGCAAGAAGATGATCCTCGAACAGGGGTTCAGCAAGGCGGAGACACTGTCCGTGCAGACCTTCATGAAAGGTATATTTTATATAACTTTTGTGTCTCTACAGGTCTGTAGAAGGTACTGGGAAGCGGTGAAGAATTGTGGCCCGGATTCCCCTTTCCGCAACTTTGTTGCGAATACTCCCATTCAACGGGATGAAAAGCGGGTGACGGTGTCCATGAGGAATCCCCATAACCCAGGAAAAGACATCGCTACCTACCTCCAGAGGTTTTGCATCGTGGCCAAAGACCCAGTCAGAATCCTCGATGTCAATGGCTTCTGGACAGGTAAGTGGGCAGTTTCTTGCAGGTTAAGGAGAGAGCCTTCGGGGTATCTCCAGCACCTGAAGCCCTACTTCTCTCTGGGAGCCTCCGCAGGACTCCTGTACTATGCAGACATGCCCCATACCTGTCACAGACAGCGCTGGGAAAAAGAAGCCAGGGGAAAAGACTGCGAAGGAACCCCGGAAAGCCACTGGTGAGTCCCCCCCCCTCCCCAGGAAGAATCCAGGCACCTCGTCTTCCGTTCCAAGGTGGAGAATCTTGAGAAAGGTGAGAAATGTAACTCTTTCTTTTTCAGGAAACTTCACTCAGGACACACACCCCTGTCTGAGCTGCGGGACGAGACCGGAACACTCCAGAAGGGGAAGGAGGCTGTGATGCAAGTGGTCAGCGACTACTACACCAACCTCTACTCCCCGAAAGAAACAGATACGGCTCAGGCCAACAGGTTCTTGTCAGGTATCACTAACCAAATTGATCCTGCAGGTATGTCGGCAATCAACGCCCCCTTGGCGCTGGAGGAACTGCACTCTGCCGTCAGATCCTTTAGGCAAGGCAGGACCCCGGGCTGCGACGGTCTCCCAGCGGAGCTCTATGTAGCGCTGTGGGATCTCGTTGGCCCGGACCTGCTCGAGCTGTACGAGGAGATGGTGGTGGAGGGCACAATGCCTCCATCGCTGAGGGAGGGGATGATCACGATTTTGTATAAGCGTAAGGGGGAGAGAGGGAATCTGAAAAATTGGCATCCCATCTCTCTCTTGAACCTGGACTACAAAATCCTCGCCAAGGTTCTGGCCAACAGGCTGAAATCTGTCATCGGACAGATCATCCACCCGGATCAGACTTGTGGCATTCCTGGTCGCAGGATTGCGGACAGCCTTGCGCTTGTCCGGGACACGGTCCAGTACATTCGAGGCCGCCGTGTGCACGCGGCCCTGGTCAGTCTTGATCAGGAAAAGGCTTTTGACTGTGTCTCCAATGAGTTTATGTGCAGAGCTCTGCGCAGTTTTGGTCTTGGGGACATGTTTTGTTCGTATGTGAATGTGATGTACAATGACATTTGTAGTACGGTGTTGGTGAATGGCTGGAAAACTGACCCTTTCCCTGTTCTCTCTGGGGTCAGACAAGGCTGCCCTCTCTCACCTCTGCTTTTTGTTTGCTGTATAGAGCTCTTTGCCGAATGCATCCGACAGAACCCAGAGATCAGAGGGATCACCGCGCCGGGACCGGACAGAAGGGTTGTCAAGTGCTCACTCTACATGGACGACGTAACGGTGTTCTGTGCTGACCAGCGCTCCATCGACTCGCTCGTCCAGACCTGTGAGGACTTCGGCAAAGCTTCAGGGGCAAAAGTCAACTGCGGGAAGTCAGAGATCATGCTCTTCGGAAAGTGGTTCCTGCCTTCTTCTGCATCTATCCCTTTCAGCATCAAGGCGGACTTCATCAAAATTCTTGGAGTTTGGTTTGGAGCTGAGGGCGCAGCCCTGAAGTCTTGGGAGGAGAGACTGTCCAAGATGAGACAAAAGTTTGGACTATGGAGCCTCAGAGAACTCACCATCGAAGGGAAAACACTGGTACTCCGCAGCGAGATTCTCCCTGTGTTGCAGTACCTCGTCCAGGCCTGGCCCCCGCGGGTCAACACCTGTAAGGCCATCACCAGGGCGGTGTTCCACTTCATCTGGGGCTCCAAGATGGACAGAGTGAAGCGAGCAGTAATGTTTAAGGAACCCCTCAAGGGCGGTAAGGGCATGCCCGACATCGCAACATTACTGGGGGTGTTCTTTGCTTGCAACTGCATCCGCAGGACTTTGGTTGACAGAACTTCGAACTCAGGCGGCAACTCCATGTCCCGTTTTTTCCTCCTGCCTCTTTGGAGGTCCCTTGGATGGGACAAATGGGACAGCTCCATCCCCTACAACTGGGACACTCCTTGGTACTACTTGGACACTTTCAAGTTCATCAAGGAGCTGGGGCTGCATGGAGTTAAGCCCGACTTGTGGAAGCCAAAAACCATCTACAAGTTGATCAGAGCATCAGACATTGCTGAGACTGTTCCAGGCCTCCCTTCAGCCACATGCAAAGTGGTCTGGAGGAATGTTTCTTCAAAGGGACTCACCAACAGGCATAAAGATCTGGCGTGGATGGCTGTCCAGGGGGGATTGCCGCTCAGGACATTTATGCATGCCAGAAACTTGTGCAGATACAGGCACTGCCCCTTTTGTATCATCCATGAGGAAACGTCATTTCATGTTTTCTGGGAGTGCTCCTTTGCACAGAGCCTGTTGAGGGCCCTGGAACCTGAACTTAGAGACTTTGTCCCACAGACTGCCATCACACACTTCGGTGTGCTGAACGGACTTTTTCATGGAACTTTTTCCCAAGAGGACATTGACAACGCCTGGCGGGTGTTGTGTTGCTTTAAGGATGCTTTATGGTGCGCCAGAAAGTGCCTTATCCACCAGAGGGATAGGATGTCCATTGAGGACTGTCGCAGACTGGTCCACAGTCTGCTCAGAGACTATAACCTGATGGATCTCATGGAGGAAGAGGAGGTCTGAAGATTTCCCCTTCCCCCACTCTCCCGTGTGTGTCTTTGTCAATTCAATAAAGCTTCGGGCCTGTGATTTCATTCCCCTCCCCGTACCCCACTCTCCCACCCCCCCATCACACCTGTTGCTTTTTTGAAATGTTTTATTATTTGATATCGTTTAAAGGAATGCAACGTATATATAACGTATTTTTCAGTTTCATGCTTTAGGGGTATTGCGGCGTCATGCATGATGTGATGGCACGGGGTATCCTTACTCCGCACAACACATCAGGCATCATACCGCAGAATGAATGTATGTGATTGAATGTATTTATTAGTATGACCGGAAATGTATTGTAATGTAGTGTATTTATGCGCTGCGCCGCAGTACAGGGGAGAATGTACCCCGACAAAGTATTGTTTTTTGTATATCTTTTATGCAAATAAAGATTAAATTTTCAACCAAAAAAATCCATGAGCTCCTCCTCCAACTGGGAGGGAACCAGACATACCTCCCTCATTCCAAACTGCGCTGCCACCGCATGTCTAAGCTGTTGATATTGGAACCAGTAATTGGAAGGTACACCCAACTCCACCCTAAACATGGGCAAAGTTTTAAAAGTATGATCAGAAAACAACTGATGTGATTTGATGATTTTAGCTTGTAATTCGTCCATCTACGAGGCTCTACCATTTTATAGAATTCCTGCAGATGCGGGTTGAACCACAAGGGGGCATTGGGAGACTTATTGAGGGAAGACCCCCCCCCCCCCCAATTGTTTGTTACACATATGTGTGAGTTTATAGCAAAGTTTCAGAATCGCCACTCCTCCCGAAGGATATGGGCCCCTCCTATATAGCGAGTTCAGTTAGGCCTCATAGGATCCATCACAGCTACGAGAGTGGTACCTGCAGCATTTGGCAAGTCAGGAAAGAACCATGCATGAACAGGAGGCAGCTGAGCAGCCAAATAGTAGGATTGGAGGTCTGGGACTGCAATGCCGCCCCCCCTGTGTAGGAAGTTTCAAGGTATTTAAAGAAATCCTAGCTGGCTTCGCCCCCCATATACCATTTTAAAAATATTGATCCTTTGAATTTGATTAAGGGGCAATTTAATCCACGTTAAGAAAGTCTGTTTAAGCCTTTACACCAATAGTGAAATATTATTTTCAACATAAGATTGTATAGGTTGCTGAATTTCCACCCCTAAGTATTTCAATTGAGTCACTACTTGAATTGTATGCGCAGCTGTCATGGCCGGCACCACGCCAGGATCAAAGGAGAATACAACCGATTTACCCCAGTTGACCCTAAAACCTGAGTAGCGCCCAAAATGCTCCACCACTTCCCAAGGCCATGGACAAAGTCTCCAGCATCTGCCAAATACAAAAGCATGTCATCAGCAGACGTTTTTTTCCTCCATTGTCCCTACTCTACAACCCTTAATTCTTGCATTCTGTCGGATCAACAAAGCCAAAGGCTCTATCACCATGGCGAACAACAGGGGTGACAATGGGCACCCCTGTCTCGAACCACGACAAATAGAAAAGGGCTCCGTGATACATTTGTTGACCCAGAGTCAGGCTACTACTCGTACAGCAGCCTGACCCATCTAATGAACTTGTGACCAAAACCCAGCCGCTTAAGACCCGCAAATAGGTAAGGCCATTCAATGGAATCAAGCTCCTTGTGGGTATCCAATGATACTACTATTCTAGTGTCGGGCGGGCCCTACGGAATATGCAAGTTCGTAAAGAGGCGGCTAATATTTATAGCTGTGGATAGTCCAGGTATGAACCTGGTCTGATCCGGATGTATAATTTTAGTAATGACTGCACTTACCCTGCACGCAAAGACCTTAGCCAGAATCTTAATATCTACATTGATTAAGGAAATGGAACGATTTGATTCACAATACCTGGGGTCCTTGTTCGGCTTAGGAATCCAAACTATTAATGCCTCCAGTAAAGAGTCAGGTAATACGTCTTGGTCAAATGCCTCAGAGTACACTTTCAACAACTGTGGGGTAAGGAGTTATGAATAGCAGCGGTACCACTCAAATGGAAAACCATCTAATCCCTGGGTCTTTTTCAGAGCGAAAGAAGCGATCGCTGCATCAATCTCCTTCTCCGTGATAGATAACTCCAACGCTAATCTATCTGCCTCATCTACCCCAGTTAAGGGAATTTGCTGCAGATTGTAATGTTCTGGTACCTTTGGTACCCTAATTCCACTTTTCCTAAGTGTATGCGCCCCACCATTCTCTTTTGGTAAGGTGCGCATACACCTTTAAGACCGATGCTGTCATCACTGAGCCCCGCTGGAGCGGCTATTTCAACCTCCGGCGGTCTCACTCACATGTTCGTTCAACGCCGCATAATCTGCCTTGAAGCTCTCATGCTTGCAAGCATACCTCGCTATCGGAACCACGCTGCTGATCCCTGTATCCCGCTACCGGATCATCCGCTCTTGCCGAACCTCTCCTCTACTACATTGCTACTAGTGATAAGTACCCCACAGGGGAAACCTCTATAACCTTCATACTAAAGCTTACACTATCTAGCTCTGCATACTAAGGACTATTACTACATCTGCATTAACTAAGATTGCTAGCTCTTGAGCCTAATACCATCTGCTCTTGCACTGGGTTGGTCTATCCTGTATGTTCACCTGCTACTCTATCATCTGCTACCATACATGATTGCTAAACCTATCTGCATCCCATCTGCTACTATCTTACTTTCAAGAACATTCCTTTCAAGTGTCTGTCATCTACCACCTCTACCCAACCTGTCTCTTCAGCCTATCATCACTATATTACTATACATATAAGTCACTCTAGGAACATCTTATTGAGTGTGTGTATCTACTTGCTGAATTGAGACTATCCACACATGATGAGTCTTGGGAGTTGGGATTGGTGTTTCAGCGTTTCTCTACATGACTACTGAAGTGGAATATTTCTGCAGCTGTAAATCCACATTATACATAAAACGCAGGAGCGTTACACAGATACGAAACCAAATCTTCCTGAGTATACGCAACCCTTGTGGTGTATAAATCCGTATAAAAGTTAATGAAGGTTTCCACAATTTCCTCCCTCCACATTCAATATACCGATGGATCATTAAATACCCCTAAAATAGCTGTGGTAGGATGTTCAGAATGAGAGAGATATGCCAAGGTCCTATTGTTTTTGTTGCCATATTCAAACAGTCGCTGTTTCTGGTACAGAAGTTTTCTCTGGGTTTTTTCCAAGAGGACCAGACCCAGCTGCCGAGAATTGTCCCTCCAGAGCTGATAGTTGTGAGAGGAGGGGTTCTTAATATATTCTATCTATCCTCCATGCTCTATCCTCCCACTGCTGCCTTATGACCCCTGCTACTGCCCCTCTTAATATAGCCTTAAAAGCATCCCATAGCACCTCACCCAAGGCAGCCCCCTGATTAACTGACCAGAAGTGACCAATCTCCTTGGCAGTGATATTGTAGAATATTTCCTCAGATAGCCACAAGGGGTTGAACCTCCACACCTTGTACCCCTCCCAGGCCAAGAGGCCCATTTTTATCAGCATGGGGAAATGATCCGAGATTGCCCTGGGTAGATAGGATATTGTAATCACCTTAGGAAGCAAGTCAGGAGACATCAGATGCTGACAAAGAGGAAGAAGCAGAGGCACCTCCCTGATATCTGTCCAAATCGTGGGACATTACAGAATTAAAATCTCCTGCTAACAAAACCGGCCCCTCTGCTACTTGCAGAAGTTGAGCCATAACACTGTCCCAAAAAGTCAAAGCAAATGGAGGGGGAACATATAGAGCCATAAGAGTATAAATAGCATTATCAATTTGCAGGACAGTGATAACAAATCTACCATATTCGTCTGTGACCACATGCTTGATCGTGCAGCTGAGGGATCGTGAGATCAGAACCGTCACCCCTCTAGCATAATTAGAGAAGGTAGAGTGAAAACCATGGGCAACGAAGGCTCTCTTCAGAGCCATAACCTTGGAGCCTGTCAGATGAGTCTCCTGTAAAAAAAAGTTACCTGCAGTCTATATTTTTGGATATAATTAAACACCAAGGATCGCTTAACCCAATCATTGAGGCCTCTAACATTCCATGATAAGACAGTTAAGGTCTCTATAGCCATTGGTATTCAAAATGATCAAGAACAACAATCGTCAAACACCCATTCCTCAAAGTGAGCAGCGGGAAAAAATATACTCGCCTCACCCTACAACAAAAAAGTAACTCCCACCTCCCACCCATTGCCATCACAAGTGTAAAAAGAAATGCATAAGAAAAAGCATGAGTCCATGGGTTTGAACATTTGCCCCAACAGTAAAACTAAACCCCCCACCTTGCTCGCAACCCCAATACTCACGTGCTTTAGCCTCAAACCAGCTATCCAAAACTGGGGGACTGTAATGTTCTGGTACCTATGGTACCCTTATTTCCATTTCTCTCCTAACATTGCATCCCATCTTGCTATCCAAATGGAACGCATACACCTTTAAGGGCAATGACATCATCGCCGAGCGCCGCTATGAGCGGCTATTTCAATCGCCGGTTTGCTCTCACTCATTGCTCGATCAAACCGCATGTTCACCTTACCTTGTCTTGTGCTGCCGGAGCTTCTAGCTATACCCTTTGCCTGAACTGAACCGGAACCTCGCTGCCGATCCCGTATCTCGCTACCGGATCACTCCTTACTACTGGACCTTGCTACTACTAACTATCTAGTGATAAGTACCCCACAGGGGATTGCTTTCTAACCTATACTTTCACTATCATCTACTGCATATTACAAAGACTATTACTATCTAATCTATTCCTATCATCTGCATAGATTGTTAGCTCTTGGGACTACCATCATCTATCATTGCACTAGGTTACTCTATCTTGTATACATTCTGCTGTCCCCTACCATCTGTACTATACATGATTGCTAGAACCTATCTGCATACTACCATCACCTACCACTCTCCTGAATACTATTACTGAGTGCTCACCATACTATCGCCTGTCTCTCACCTCTATACTATCATATATTCTATCACTCCAGGAACATCATATTGAGTGTATGTATATTGCATAACAGGCTGTGCACGGTGATGAAGTCCTGAGAGTTGGATATGTTGTTCAACAGAATCTCTACACGACTACTGAGTGTAACAATTCTGCAGCTGCAAATCCATTCATTAACAAAAAACGCATGAGCGTTACAGATTGATCGAGCCTTAAAAAAAAAAAAAAAAAAAAATATGGATTCAGCAGATTTGTCCACTCAAGTAATGCAACTAAAACAACAAGTAGATGCATTGATACTTGCTCTTACAAAGGTAAAAAACGAAAATCAGGCTTTAAGACAGCAGGTTGGCCGTCTTGCGCAGCTCTCTGCTGCCCAGCCCCGTGAACCTAAGGTAAACCCTCCTCTAGTGTTTACTGGTGATCGGAGTAAATTTCGTGAATTTAAAAACGCATGTAGATTGCTTTTCTTGTTGAAACCGCATACCTATCCCACCGACCAAATCAAAGTCTGTACCGCTATTTCCTATTTGACGGGTGACCCCCGGGCCTGGGCAGACTCTCTCTTTGAGAAAGATGACCCACTCCTTAACTCCTATCCTTTATTCCTAGCGCAACTCGCTAGTTTATATGAAGACCCCAATAAGCAGAGTACTGCTGATACCCAATTGAGGGCTTTAAAACAAGGAAGGAGACCTGTTGAGGACTTCGTGGCAGATTTCAAAAGATGGTCCCTTGATTCAGGGTGGAATGACACATCCTTGCGAACGCAGTTCAGACTCGGCCTATCAGAAGCCGTTAAAGACGAGCTCGCCCGAGCGGATTTACCTGACACCTTGGATGGCCTGATACAGACCAGTGTCAATATTGACAGACGACTACGAGAAAGAAAGGCTGAGAAGATGGGATTACCATTGTCCAGACCTTCTCAGATGTCGCCTGTTGACCCTACTCCTATGGAAGTAGGAATGATACGTTCACCTTTGACCTTTTCCGAATGTGCCAGGAGGAAATCCGAACATCTCTGCATGTACTGCGCATCCCCGGATCATTTGATAAGCGGCTGTCCCCTTGTCCGCAAAAAAGAGGGTGAGTGTTCAAATGTCCTGCTAGGGGGACTAACAACTTCCTTTTCTAATCCTTATCTTTTTATTCATTTGACATTACAGTGGGACCAAACTAGGATCACCACCAAGGCTATGATTGACACAGGATCTTGTGGAAACTACATTGATACTTGTTTTGTTACCTTAAATAAAATACCTATTATTTCAAAACTTAAACCTGTCTCTGTTAGTTTCATTAACGGTATTCCGTTATCCTCTGGTCCCATCACCAATCAGACACAGGCACTCCTCGTCACTGCTGACAAATCCCATGTGGAGACCACCACTTTTGATGTACTGACCTCACCACATTTTCCCATTATTTTGAGACTCCCCTGGTTACACATACATCAACCTATCATCGATTGGAAAACAAGAACTTTAACCTTCTCTTCTCACTAGTGTGAAACCACGTGTAACCTCTCATCATATGGAAGGATCCTGTCTGTGGTGTCGGATAAGATTATACCACCATGTTATGACGATTTGGCGGAGGTCTTCCTTGAGAAAAACGCTCAAATATTGCCTCCCCATAGGGACTATGATTGTTGTATCGATCTACTCCCTAATAGCAAATTACCTTTCGGTCACGTTTATCCTCTTTCACAGGATGAACTCTCTCATCTCAAGGAATACTTGGATGAAAATTTGGCGAAAGGATTCATCAGACCTTCTACTTCCTCCACTGCTGCAGGACTCTTCTTTGTCCGCAATAAGGATTCAAGTCTCAGACCTATTATTGATTTCAGACAATTAAATACCATTACAATAAAGGATCGTTATCCTTTACCGCTTATTCCTGAACTTATAGAACAGGTGCGCGGAGCTTCATACTTTTCGAAATTGGACCTAAAAGGGGCATACAATTTAATTCGAATCCGTGACGGGGATGAATGGAAGACAGCATTCAGAACCAGATACGGACTGTTCGAGTACCTCGTGATGCCATTTGGGTTGTGTAATGCTCCCGCAGCTTTCCAACGATTTATAAATTATATATTCAGAGACTTGCTTGACGTTTGTGTTGTAGTATATTTGGACGATATACTTATTTATTCTCATTCCTTACCTGAGCACATAAAACATGTAAGACTCGTGTTGTCAAGACTACTTGCACATAACTTATATGTTAAATCAAAAAAATGTTTATTTCATAAAGAGGAGGTACTATTCCTAGGAAACATTATATCCAAAAATGGAATCAAAATGGACAGGAGCAAAATATCCTGTATTCTAGATTGGCCTGTGCCAACAACTCGCAAAGCATTACAAAGATTCCTCGGATTCTCTAACTACTATAGAAAGTTCATTAAGAACTTCTCTTCCATTGTGAGACCTCTCACATAACTCACAAGTACAAAAAAAACATTCAAATGGTCAGAAGAAGCAAATGGAGCTTTCTGCTTGTTGAAATCAAGCTTTACTTCTGCTCCCATACTACGCCATCCAGACCCATCCCTTCAATACATCTTGGAGGTAGATGCGTCAAATATGGCAGTAGGAGCAGTTCTCTCACAACGACCAACAAACACTTCACCACTTCACCCAGTTGCTTTCTTCTCAAAGTCATTAAGCAGCCCCGAGGTGAATTACCCAGTGGGTGAAAAAGAGTTACTAGCCATAAAACTGGCATTAGAGAATTGGCGACATCTACTTGAGGGTACTCGATTGCCAATCCTTATATATACTGATCACAAAAACCTTCAATACCTTCAGACTAATAGAACTCTTTCCCACCGGCAGGTACGATGGTCGTTATTCTTTTTGAGATTTAATTTTCTAGTGACCTACACGCCTGCAGACAAAAATAAAAAAGCGGATGCGCTTTCACGATTAACCGAGGATGGCTACGCCGAGGTTCCCTCAGTTCCTATAATACCCTATGAACGTATTATCGGTGTTGTCCGTTCCCTGAAGGAAGAGATTTTGCACAGCATAGGACTGGATTCACCTCCACCACAACTAAATGCTGATGCAGAAGGCTTCCTCTACTACAACGACAAATTATACATACCCCCTACTATGCGAACCAAGATCTTGGAATTGTCGCATGATGTACCTATGGCAGGACATATTGGTATGACTAAAACATTCAATCTACTTACTAGGCAGTTTTGGTGGCCTGACATGAAGACGACCGTACAAAAGTTCGTTTCATCTTGTGACATCTGTGCAAGGTCCAAAATTGACACTACAAAACCATCGGGTCTACTTTGTAGTTTACCAATACCCCAGGTTCCGTGGGAAGTGGTATCCTTAGACTTTATAGTGGAACTACCACCTTCCAAAGGATTCAACACCATTTTAGTGTCAGTGGACCATCTGACCAAGATGGCACATTTCACTCCTATCCGAAGACTACCTTCATCCAAACAAACAGCGGAATTACTTGTGAAACATGTCTTTAAGTTACATGGTATTCCAAAAACACTTCTGTCTGACCGTGGTTCACAGTTCATCTCGAAGTTTTGGCAAGCTCTATGTCAGATACTACGAATAGAGCGAAAACTTACCTCTCCTTACCACCCTCAGACCAACGGACAGACAGAGAGAGTTAACCAGTGCATTGAGCAATATCTACATTGCTATACTTCATATCTACAGGACGATTGGGTGGACCTCCTCCCGCTGGCGGAATTCGCCTATAACAACGCGACCCACAGCACTACTAAACAAAGTCCATTCTACTTAAACTATGGGTTTCATCCCACACTTCTTCCACCACGTATCTTGCCATCAAGTAATCCAGTGGCTTCTGATTATCTTACCCAAATAAAGGATTCCCTGGGTTTGCTCAACACCACCATCTCACATGCTCATAGCCAACAAAAGAGGTACTACGACCTTCGTAGGAGACCCTCTCCCCAATATGCCATTGGGGATCTTGTCTGGCTTTCTACAAAAAATCTGAGATTAAAGATCCCTAGTAAAAAACTTGGACCGTTATTCCTGGGACCTTTCCCAATAGAGAAGCTTATTGGAAAAGCTGCAGTACAACTCACATTACCAACAGACCTCAAGATACATCCCATCTTCCATGTGTCGCTACTAAAGCCCCATGTTCCTAATCAAGGAATAAGGCCTACCATATCACCTCCACCTCCTGTACAAGTTGAAGGCGGAGAAGAATTTGAGATAAAGGAGATTCTGGATTCTCGTATCCATAGAAGAAGACTCCAATATCTAGTACGATGGAAGAACTATGGGCCCCAAGACGACACCTTGCTGGATATATCCGATATACATGCCCCTAGACTGATTCGCCATTTCCACTCAAAATACCCGGAAAAACCAGTTCTAGAAGCCTTCCGGAGCCGGCCTTAAGGGGGGGGGGGTACTGTAATGTTCTGGTACCTATGGTACCCTTATTTCCATTTCTCTCCTAACATTGCGTCCCATCTTGCTATCCAAATGGAACGCATACACCTTTAAGGGCAATGACATCATCGCCGAGCGCCGCTATGAGCGGCTATTTCAATCGCTGGTTTGCTCTCACTCATTGCTCGATCAAACCGCATGTTCACCTTACCTTGTCTTGTGCTGCCGGAGCTTCTAGCTATACCCTTTGCCTGAACTGAACCGGAACCTCGCTGCCGATCCCGTATCTCGCTACCGGATCACTCCTTACTACTGGACCTTGCTACTACTAACTATCTAGTGATAAGTACCCCACAGGGGATTCCTTCCTAACCTATACTTTCACTATCATCTACTGCATATTACAAAGACTATTACTATCTAATCTATTCCTATCATCTGCATAGATTGTTAGCTCTTGGGACTACCATCATCTATCATTGCACTAGGTTACTCTATCTTGTATACATTCTGCTGTCCCCTACCATCTGTACTATACATGATTGCTAGAACCTATCTGCATACTACCATCACCTACCACTCTCCTGAATACTATTACTGAGTGCTCACCATACTATCGCCTGTCTCTCACCTCTATACTATCATATATTCTATCACTCCAGGAACATCATATTGAGTGTATGTATATTGCATAACAGGCTGTGCACGGTGATGAAGTCCTGAGAGTTGGATATGTTGTTCAACAGAATCTCTACACGACTACTGAGTGTAACAATTCTGCAGCTGCAAATCCATTCATTAACAAAAAACGCATGAGCGTTACAGATTGATCGAGCCTTAAAAAAAAAAAAATATGGATTCAGCAGATTTGGCAGTGATATTGTAGAATATTTCCTCAGATAGCCACAAGGGGTTGAACCTCCACACCTTGTACCCCTCCCAGGCCAAGAGGCCCATTTTTATCAGCATAGGGAAATGATCCGAGATTGCCCTGGGTAGATAGGATATTGTAATCACCTTAGGAAGCAAGTCAGGAGACATCAGATGCTGACAAAGAGAAAGAAGCAGAGGCACCTCCCTGATATCTGTCCAAATCGTGGGACATTACAGAATTAAAATCTCCTGCTAACAAAACCGGCCCCTCTGCTACTTGCAGAAGTTGAGCCATAACACTGTCCCAAAAAGTCAAAGCAAATGGAGGGGGAACATATAGAGCCATAAGAGTATAAATAGCATTATCAATTTGCAGGACAGTGATAACAAATCTACCATATTCGTCTGTGACCACATGCTTGATCGTGCAGCTGAGGGATCGTGAGATCAGAACCGTCACCCCTCTAGCATAATTAGAGAAGGTAGAGTGAAAACCATGGGCAACGAAGGCTCTCTTCAGAGCCATAACCTTGGAGCCTGTCAGATGAGTCTCCTGTAAAAAAAAGTTACCTGCAGTCTATATTTTTGGATATAATTAAACATCAAGGATCGCTTAACCCAATCATTGAGGCCTCTAACATTCCATGATAAGACAGTTAAGGTCTCTATAGCCATTGGTATTCAAAATGATCAAGAACAACAATCGTCAAACACCCATTCCTCAAATTGAGCGGCGGGAAAAAATATACTCGCCTCACCCTACAACAAAAAAGTAACTCCCACCTCCCACCCATTGCCATCACAAGTGTAAAAAGAAATGCATAAGAAAAAGCATGAGTCCATGGGTTTGAACATTTGCCCCAACAGTAAAACTAAACCCCCCACCTTGCTCACAACCCCAATACTCACGTGCTTTAGCCTCAAACCAGCTATCCAAAACTGGGGGACTGTAATGTTCTGGTACCTATGGTACCCTTATTTCCATTTCTCTCCTAACATTGCATCCCATCTTGCTATCCAAATGGAACGCATACACCTTTAAGGGCAATGACATCATCGCCGAGCGCCGCTATGAGCGGCTATTTCAATCGCCGGTTTGCTCTCACTCATTGCTCGATCAAACCGCATGTTCACCTTACCTTGTCTTGTGCTGCCGGAGCTTCTAGCTATACCCTTTGCCTGAACTGTACCGGAACCTCGCTGCCGATCCCGTATCTCGCTACCGGATCACTCCTTACTACTGGACCTTGCTACTACTAACTATCTAGTGATAAGTACCCCACAGGGGATTGCTTTCTAAGCTATACTTTCACTATCATCTACTGCATATTACAAAGACTATTACTATCTAATCTATTCCTATCATCTGCATAGATTTTTAGCTCTTGGGACTACCATCATCTATCATTGCACTAGGTTACTCTATCTTGTATACATTCTGCTGTCCCCTACCATCTGTACTATACATAATTGCTAGAACCTATCTGCATACTACCATCACCTACCACTCTCCTGAATACTATTACTGAGTGCTCACCATACTATCACCTGTCTCTCACCTCTATACTATCATATATTCTATCACTCCAGGAACATCATATTGAGTGTATGTATATTGCATAACAGGCTGTGCACGGTGATGAAGTCCTGAGAGTTGGATATGTTGTTCAACAGAATCTCTACACGACTACTAAGTGTAACAATTCTGCAGCTGCAAATCCATTCATTAACAAAAAACGCATGAGCGTTACAGGGACAGACAGTCATCGTTCTCCACAAAAAAAAAAAAGAAAATAGAAAATATGTGAGAACAGTCCTGTATTGTTCATGTGGACCTCCTGGGCTACAAGGACCATCATATACAATAGCCATCCAATCCGAACCAAGGCATGCAATAGTCAGCATCAGCCAATTCAGATATTCCATTAGGAACAGAAGAGGAGAAAACTATACTGTATAAGTAAGCAAAACCAGGGCAGAAGATTTGCAGCACAACAGAAACAGGGAAAGAGTAGTTCAAATCCCCGCTTTCCTTAGCCAAGGGGACATCCGCCATTCCGCTGGCACGCGCCAAGTTCAGGATCTTCCTACGGAATCCAGCCACTAGTCAGCCTCCGCAGGATCATGAAAAAACTGCACTTTGCCTTTATGCACCACTCTCAACTTGGCAGGGTACAGCATGCTATAAGGAAGGTGCCTTTCTCTGAGGGGCTTTTTACAAAAGAATGCAGCTCTCTGCTTTTGCTTCACAGCAGAGAAATCAGGAAAGATCATAATATTATTGTTGAATTGTAGATCCGCCATCTCACGGGCATTTCTCAAAGCAGCATCCTGGTCCCTAAAATGCAGGATTCGCACCAACAGTGGTCTGGGCCTAGCCCCGGGGATGGGAGCCCGGGATGGAATCCGGTGAGCACGCTCTATGGCAAACAGCTGTGAGAATGTTTCTGTGCCTAAGGATGCCTTCAACCAGTTTGTGAGGAACTCCTCCGGCTGTCTGCCCTCTGCCCCCTCAGGGAACCCCAGAAATCTAAGGTCATTACGGTGCAGGCGGTCTTCCATATCTCCCAACTTCACCGCCTGTGCCTTTTGTGCAGCTTGTATATTTCTAATAGCTGCTGGGAGAGGGAATACATCATCCTCCACTGCACTAATGCGCTGTTCAGCATTAGAAACCCGATGCCTGAGCTTATGTACGCCCTCCTTTAACAAAGAGGTCCACCCTAAGGGCATCAATGTGAGTGGTTAAAGATGCCTGACAGTTTTAATGGCCTCCATAATTTGTGCCAAAGTGGCTTCTGTTACCTTGTCCTGGGCCTTCCAAATGTCCGCCACCCCAGCTGATGTCTCGGGCTGTATGTCCAGCCAGTCCTTCCGACCTTCCTGCCAGGATATCCCTGAGCTGACCGAGGCTCCGCTCTCCGGGGATACAGTGCGGACGCCATCTTGGACAAACGCGGGCGGATGTGGGGGTGGGTCGCTGTTCGAGACATCGGGACGTCTCTGCTGTACTTCACCATCCCAATCGAGTGTAGGGGGCTTCAGGAAACAGCAGGGTAAGTTTCAACCCTTAGCATGGTCTGGGTGGCACAGGATTAGTTTCAGGATCAATGCATGGCAGTGGAGCAGAGAGAGAAAGCTCCTAACATCCCGTAAGCTGAGGTCAAGGAGGATTGCTAAGACCCTGAAACTGAGCTGCAGCATGGTGGCCAAGACCATACAGCGGTTTAACAGGACAGGTTCTACTCAGAACAGGCCTCGCCATGGTCGACCAAAGAAGTTGAGTGCACGTGCTCAGCATCATATACAGAGGTTGTCTTTGGGTAATAGACATATAAGTGCTGTCAGCATTGCTGCAGAGGTTGAAGGGGTGTGGGTTAGCCTGTTAGTGCTCAGACCATACACCGTGCATTAAATTGGTCTGCATGGCTGTCGTCTCTGAAAGAAGCCTCTTCTAAAGATGATGCACAAGAAAGCCCGCAAACAGTTTGCTAAAGACAAGCAGACTAAGGACATGAAATTACTGGAACCACGTCCTGTGGTCTGATGAGACCAAGATAAACGTATTTGGTTCAGATGATGTCAAGCGTGTGTGGCAGCAATTAGGTGAGGAGTACAAAGACAAGTGTGTCTTGTCTACAGTCAAGTATTGTGGTGGGAGTTTCATGAGCTGCATAAGTGCTGCCGGCACTGGGGAGCTACAGTTCCTTGACGGAACAATGAATGCCAACATGTACGGTGACATACTGAAGCAGAGCATGATCCCCTTCCTTCGGAGACTGGGCCGCAGGGCAGTATTCCAACATGATAAAGACCCCAAAACACACCTCACAGATGACCACCGCCTTGCTAAAGAACCTGGGGGTAAGCATGTCTCCAGTCCTAAACCCTATTGAGCACCCCTGAAATGGAAGGTGGAGGAGTGGAAGAGGACTCCAGTGACAACCTGTGAAGCTCTGGTGAACTCAATGCCCAAGAGGTTTAGGCAGTGCTGGAAAAAAATGGTGGCCACACAAACTATTGACACTTTTGGCTTAAATTTGACATTTTCACTTAGGGGTGTACTCACTTTTGTTGCCAGTGGTTTAGACATTAATGGCTGTGTGTTGAGTTATTTTGAAGGACACCAAATTTAAACTGTTATACAAGCTGTACACTCACTACTTTACATTGTAGCAAAGTATAATTTCTTCAGTGTTGTCACATGAAAAGATATAATAAAATATTTACAAAAATGTGAGGGGTGTACTCCTCACTTTTGTGAGATAATGTGTGTGTGTGTGTGTATATTATATATATATATACATATACACACACACACACATTTAAAAAAAAAAAAAAGCAACACCTTGAAAAACATATCAGATCTTAATGGGGAAATATATCATGAATATCTATAATGATATGGACTATATGGACTGGGTAATGTGTTTGGAATAAAAGGATGCCACATCAATTGATAGAAATTAAAATTATTAACCTACAGAGGGCTGAATTCAAAGATACCCCCAAAATCAAACTGCAAAAAAATTATGCAGCAGGCTAGTCTATTTTGCTGAAATTTCATTGCAGCAACTCAAAAAGGTACTCAGTTTGTATGGCCCCTGTGTGCTTGCATGCATGTCTGACAATGCCGGGGTATGCTCCTAATGAGAGGACAGATGGTGTCCTGGGGTATTGCCTCCCAGATCTGGACCAATGCATCACTGAGCTCCTGAACAGACTTAGGTGCAACCTGGCAGCTTCAGATGGATCGAAACATAATGTCCTACAGGTGTTCTATCGGATTTAAGTCAGGCAAGTGTGGGGACCATTCAATGGTATCAATTCCTTCACCCTCCAGGAACTGGCTGGATATGCTCGCCACTTGAGGCTGGGCATTGTCATGCACCAGGAAGAACCCAGGACCTATTGCATTAGTTTAGGGTCTGACAATTAATCCAAGGATTTCATCTCGATACCCAACAGCAGTCAGGGTGCCTGTCATGGTCTTACCTTCTTGCTGTTCTCCTTCGTTTGACATGTGCTGGCGGCCATCTTGGTTTCTGGGTTTCTTGTAGCCTCCCACCCTGCGGCTCCTCCTTCCCACTGGGAGGAGCTGGATACCTAGCTCATATATATAGGAGGTCTGTGGCTTCAGTTCCCTGCTTGGTCCTCCTGTGTTCACATGCTACTAAGACTGCTGCTACTTCTGGTTCCTGTTCCTGGCTTCGTCTGACTACCCTGCTGGTTCCTGATCCTGGCTTCGTCTGACTACCCTGCTGGTTCCTGTTCCTGGCTTCGTCTGACTACCCTGCTGGTTCCTGATCCCTGGCTTCGCAAAGACTCTGCATCGGTTTCGCCATCCGTTTGGACTTTTGCTTTATAGCTTGTTTTTCAATAAAGCTTTCTTATTTCTTTCCTGATTTTGATTGACACCAGACTCAGGGAGAGACCTTCCTTTAAGGAGAGTCTGCGGAGGCCTCCTAACAGATTGGCGCCTACCTTTGTTGTCCCACCCGTGCCTCCCTCTCCTCCCACGCCTCCTGGGGATGACTTGTCTGGGGGTGAACCCATGCAGCTGGGGTTTGCTCGCCTGTCCGAGGGGGAGAGGGTACTCCGGAGACGCGAGGGCCGATGCATGTACTGTGGTCTCGGTGGGCATTTTCGGTTGGCATGTCCGAACCGTCCAGGGAAACGCTCGCACCTGAGATCCTGTCGGGGGCAGATCTTGGGTGGAGTCTCCTCGTCCCCGGTTTCCCGTGTTGACAAACCACTGATCACTGTTGTCCTTTCCTGGGTCGGGGGCTCGGTGACGACCCAGGCGTTGGTGGACTCTGGTGCTGGTGGTTTGTTCATTGATAGTGTGTTCGCTGCCGCCAATTCCATTCCTCTGCAGGCTCGAGGTTCTCCTCTGGCTCTTGAGGCGATAGACGGCAGACCCCTTCTGCCGCCACACGTGACTCATGAGACCCTTCCAGTGGGGTTAGCCATTGGTGCCGTCCACAGTGAGTCGGTCTGCTTCCAGGTTATTTCGTCTCCACACTACTCGGTGGTCTTGGGGTACCCCTGGCTCCAGAAGCATAATCCGATTTTCGATTGGAGATCGGCCGAGATCCTCTCGTGGTCACCGCAGTGTGGGGCTAGTTGCATCCATGGGCCTGTCAAGTTGCTGTGTACTTCCTCGGACTCTCTGTTGCCCCCTGAATACGAGGAGTACCGGGATGTATTCGATAAGGTGCGCGCGGTTGCCCTACCTCCGCACCGCCCATACGATTGTGCCATCGAGTTACAATCTGGTGCCGTTCCTCCTCGTGGCAAAGTCTATCCACTGTCGGTAGCGGAGAATGAGGCCATGGAGGAGTACGTGAGGGAGGCGCTTTCACGTGGACACATTCGCAAATCCTCGTCCCCGGCAGGGGCTGGATTTTTCTTTGTGAAAAAGAAGGGCGGTGAGTTGAGGCCTTGCATCGATTACAGGGGTCTCAATCGCATCACGATCAAGAACGCTTACCCGATACCCTTGATTTCCGAGCTGTTCGATCGCCTTAAAGGGGCCACGGTCTTTACCAAACTCGACCTGAGGGCGGCATATAACCTCGTAAGGATCAAGGCGGGCGATGAGTGGAAGACCGCGTTTAACACCAGGACCGGTCATTATGAATCCTTGGTTATGCCCTTTGGGCTGTGCAATGCGCCCGCAGTCTTTCAGGAATTCATCAACGATGTTTTCCGTGACCTGTTGCAGCAGTGTGTGGTGGTCTACCTGGATGACATCTTGGTATATTCTGAGTCCATGGAGACCCACATTCTGGATGTCAAACGAGTGTTGCAACGGTTACGAGAGAACAAGCTGTTCGGTAAGCTTGAGAAATGCGAATTTCACCGATCCCAGGTAACCTTCTTAGGTTACATCATTTCCGCTGAGGGGTTCTCCATGGATCCTGAGAAGGTTTCGGCTGTCTTACAGTGGCCCCAGCCCAGTGGTCTTCGCTCCCTGCAGCGCTTTTTGGGCTTCGCCAATTATTATCGGAAGTTCATCAGGGACTTTTCCATGCTAGCCAAGCCTCTCACGGATCTGACCAGGAAGGGCAGTAATTCCCAGGTCTGGCCGCCCGAGGCCATCCGAGCTTTTGAGGCTCTAAAGTCCGCCTTTGTGTCGGCTCCGATTCTGTCGCATCCCAACCCTGGGTTGCCCTTTGTCCTCGAGGTGGACGCGTCTGAGACGGGAGTAGGCGCCCTTCTGTCTCAGCGTAGAACACCAGAGGGTCCTCTGCTTCCTTGTGGGTTTTACTCCCGGAAACTGTCTTCCGCGGAGTGCAACTACCAGATTGGTGACAGGGAGTTATTGGCCATCGTGCAGGCGCTTAAAGAATGGAGGCACTTGCTCGAGGGTTCGGTGGTTCCGGTCCTCATCCTGACGGACCACAAGAATCTGACCTACCTCTCTGAGGCCAAGAGATTGACCCCACGTCAGGCCAGATGGGCTCTGTTCTTGTCACGTTTTAATTACGTGGTCTCCTACCTACCCGGTTCCAAGAACATCAGGGCTGATGCCTTATCACGGCAGTACTCCGACCTGTCCAGGGAGGAGTCGATTCCGACTTCGGTCATACCTCCGAATCAGATCCTGGCTGCCATTCGCACCAGCCTGACCTCTCCCCTGGGTGAGCAGATTTTGGCGGCTCAATCTGGTGCTCCCTCTGGGAGACCCAACGGCAGATGTTTTGTGCCTGAGGAGTTGCGCACTCGGTTGTTGCGAACCTACCATAACTCCAAGACCGCGGGGCATCCTGGAAAGAATCAGCTGTCCTGGGCTGTTTCACGTCTGTTCTGGTGGCCTTCCCTACGTTCCGACATCGCCGCATATGTAGCGGCATGCTCCGTTTGTGCCCAGAGTAAGTCCCCTCGGCACCTTCCATTGGGCCTTCTGCAACCCTTAGCCACCGGGGAGCGCCCATGGTCACACCTGGGGATGGATTTCATTGTGGACCTCCCTGCATCCCGAGGCCATACGGTCATTCTCATGATTGTGGATCGGTTTTCCAAAATGTGTCATTGTGTTCCTCTCAAGAAGTTACCCTCTGCACAGGAGTTGGCCACGATTTTTGCCAGGGAGGTCTTCCGGTTGCACGGTTTGCCCAAGGAGATTGTGTCGGATCGGGGGAGTCAGTTTGTGTCCAGGTTCTGGCGCGCCTTTTGCTCCCAGTTGGGGATTCATCTCTCCTTCTCCTCGGCCTACCACCCTCAGTCCAATGGGGCCGCAGAACGTTCCAATCAGGCCTTGGAGCAATTCCTTCGTTGCTATGTCTCCGATCACCAAGACAATTGGGTTGACCTCCTGCCTTGGGCTGAGTTTGCCAGGAACACGGCGGTGAACTCTTCCTCTGGGACGTCTCCCTTTATGGCCAACTATGGGTTCCAACCTGCCGTGTTACCGGAGGTATTCTCTCCCCAGGATATTCCGGCTGTGGAGGATCACCTTTCCGTCCTACGTGCTTCTTGGGTACAGATCCAGAAGTCCCTTGAGGTCTCTGCGCAGCGCCAGAGACTCCAGGCTGATCGCAGACGAGCGCCTGCTCCTTCCTACCAGGCCGGAGACCGTGTATGGTTGTCCACCCGCAACCTCAACCTTCGAGTGCCCACTCCCAAGCTGGCGCCTCGCTTTGTTGGTCCCTTCCGAGTGCTTCGCAGGGTAAACCCGGTAGCCTATGCCCTTGCGCTTCCTCCTGGCATGCAGATCTCCAACGTGTTTCATGTCTCCCTGTTGAAGCCTCTGGTGTGTAATCGTTTCACTTCCTCGGTTCCTCGGCCTCGTCCGGTCCGAGTGGGCAATCGTGAGGAGTATGAGGTGAGCAATATCCTGGACTCACGCCTGGTCCGCGGTCGGGTGCAGTTTTTGGTTCATTGGCGTGGTTATGGTCCAGAGGAGCGTTCCTGGGTTCCCTCCGCAGATGTCCATGCTCCTGCCTTGCTCCGAGCCTTCCACGCACGCTTCCCTCAGAAACCGTTCTTTACTCCGCGGAGGAGGGGCCCTTGAGGGGGAGGTACTGTCATGGTCTTACCTTCTTGCTGTTCTCCTTCGTTTGACATGTGCTGGCGGCCATCTTGGTTTCTGGGTTTCTTGTAGCCTCCCACCCTGCGGCTCCTCCTTCCCACTGGGAGGAGCTGGATACCTAGCTCATATATATAGGAGGTCTGTGGCTTCAGTTCCCTGCTTGGTCCTCCTGTGTTCACATGCTACTAAGACTGCTGCTACTTCTGGTTCCTGTTCCTGGCTTCGTCTGACTACCCTGCTGGTTCCTGATCCTGGCTTCGTCTGACTACCCTGCTGGTTCCTGTTCCTGGCTTCGTCTGACTACCCTGCTGGTTCCTGATCCCTGGCTTCGCAAAGACTCTGCATCGGTTTCGCCATCCGTTTGGACTTTTGCTTTATAGCTTGTTTTTCAATAAAGCTTTCTTATTTTCACTTATCTGTTGTTGTACGTCTGGTTCATGGTTCCGTGACAGTGCCATTGTCTAACCAGTAGAGGTTTGTGCGTCCCTCCATGGACATGCCTCCCCAGACCATCACTGATCCACCACCAAACCGGTCATGCTGAACGATGTTACAGGCAGCATAACGTTCTCCATGGCTTCTCCAGACCCTAAGGGGCCAAGCCCAACCCCTGAAAAAACCCCACACCACGATTCCCCCTCCACCAAATGAATTGGAGGGATGGCCTAATACTTTTGGCAATATAGTGTGGATGAAGGAGTTTGGAGTGGAGGAATTTGGAGGGTATCAGCAACCCTGAGATACAAAAATATATGGAAAATAATAAGTTGAAAAAATGTATCTTACAGAAAAAACAAAAAAAAAAAAAAAACAGTTTTTCATTTACTTTAAAGATACCCTTTATGGACGGTTAGATTTGCAAAGCTGATAAGTTGAACCAGGGGGCAAGGGAGCTACCAGCAGAATGCACCACATACTTGTATTTAGAAAAAGGTTTCTTAATTAACAGGCCAAATCTGACACTTCTCACAGATAAGTAAAAAATCTGTGTTTTTTTGCTAGATTACTTAAAACCCCCATTGCAATTTATGGAACATAGAATTTGCACAGCCATTTTTCAATCTCATTTTTTTTTAATACACTTTAACAAATAAAAAAATCCCAAAAACACAGCATATAACCCAATTTTTAAATATGAAAATATAAAAAATAGTAAAATATGAAAGATGATGTTATGCCGAGAAAAGATACCCAACACATCACGGGAGTTTCCATAGGTGACGCTTTGAACATTTTTACAGGTTACCAGTTTAGAGTTGCAGAAGAGGTCTAGTGCTAGAATTATTGCTTGCGCTATAAAGTTTGCGCCAATACTTCACATGCGTGGTGCGAACACCGTTTACATATATGGGCGTAACATACGTATACTTTAAAGTGCCAGAATACAGGGCACAAAAAGGTGCGTGCTAAAAATAATAGTCACATCAGTTATTCATAAATAATCTTAAAGTGCCCTGTGCAAACCAAGTGCATATAGACAGATATGGTACTTCAACAATAAGGGCCTGATTCATAGTACGGCGAATTGGCGTTTCGGCGTGATTTTGCGAAGCGGCGATTATTTAAGTCTGAAATTGGCATTCAAAGAACGGCGGGCGGAAAATAGCGCCTAGTGTGAGATTCATTAAGATGCAATATGGTCAGAGCGCGACTTAAAACCACGCCAGCTAAAAGCTCGACTAAAGTTTAGCCAAATTTTCCCCTGTACCCCCAAAAATCCCAAATCACTGTGGAAGGTGTGGAAGTCAATTTGGAGATGACTTGCGTTTAAAAAATCTCAAAAACTGACTTAGAAAGAGAGATATCTGCGAAAGTGTGGAAAGGTTAAACAGCTCCTCCAGCCGCGAGCTGCGAACTCGCGAATGTGCGCATGCGCAACGTCAAATTGGCTCAAAAAATTTCGCCAGCGCGATTTTGGGTCAATTTTTTTTTGAATACCGCTTGCAAATCCGCTGTCTCGCCCATAGAAAATGGCAAAAACCGGCGGAATTGGAAAAACATGCACACTTCCAACAAGGGATCCTTTAGTAAACACCATCACATTCCATACACCTTTCCTGCTAACTCCGAAATCATAGCAGTCAAATCTACAGTGTTTATATAGAACCTCCACATTCTCTGAAAAAACCCACAAAATATTACATTGGGGAATTGGTCGTCAGATAGAAAAAAAATAGATGTAAAACATATTTCAAAGAAAGATTATTAGCATTTCACACATATCAAGGAAATGTCACAATTTTGACAATATTTTATGTGTTTCCAAAGAATGTTTTTAGAAATATATTGCAAATACTACCTTTTCTTCCATATGGGTATGGCCAAGTGTTACCATTTTACTACACATTTAACTGAAGGTATATATATATATATCCCTTATACTTGGCTAATTAGCAAAGTATGCCCAACAAACAAATAGAGCTTTAGCTCACAATATTGCTACATATTGACTTTATGGGGCATCTTTTGTATTTTGTTCATGTCTTTGGATTAAAAGTTTGCTGATACACATGCCTTTTTCAAACATGAACAAAATTAATGATGTCAACATTTGGAGGATTGGAGATATCCAAGTGTTGCCCATACAGAGGGCACCTTCCGGATTCGAACTTACAAACCTACAGCAGGAAGGCAGACTCCCTAATCATTGTGCTATTTCTCAGTGAGCGTTGGGTGTTTTCCTCATGCCGTCAAAATGCTCACATGGGAACAGGGGCCATTGAACTGAATAGGATTGGATTTTTTGCCTGTTTTGGGAGCTGATCCTTGAGCTGGACAAATCCCCCTCAAACACCCCCAAACGGGCTACGTTCACATGTACGTGTTTGTGGTCTGTTTTTGGGGCTTTTGTAGGTGATTTCATATAACAATGCCTGCCCAAAAAATGCATGTCAAAACGCCTGTGAAAACGCCAGCCAAAATGCACATAAGAACGCCTGATATAATTGCCACGCCAAATTTAGGGATGTTCATGAGTGATGAGTCAGATTGTTGGCTTACATATCTGTTCAATCGTCACAATCTCACTTCTCAAATCCCAAAAGGTGTGTTTCAATTGTTTCCCTAAATATATATTTCTCTCTCTCTCACGTAATTGTATATATATGTATGTATTCCTGTATCTAAACATTCTAAATAATGACTAGCAAACTTCAAGAGAGAATTTTTTCAATTCACATATACTATACACACCTACATACATTTCTATTCCTCATTTCTATTTCCCTTGTTTTGGCAACTGAGCATGCTCCAAAACACACAGGATACACACAGTTAATTTTTGGACTGGGCGTTACCATTCTGGGTGTGTTTGCTTGGATTATATATAGCTCACTCAGACATCAGGAAAGATTTGACCTACGAAGAGGTCCAATATATTTGTGTGTCACATGTTTTATGGGTAACATTTTTGGCCCTTTGTTATTTATGGAGGTGAGATTTGGCTGTGTTGTGTGTTGACTCTCTGTAACTATTTATTGCTGTTAACATAATTCTGTCAATCTGCACATGCATCTGTTGATTATGGGCTCTTTGTCGATGTATATGGTCTAAATGTTGTACAAAGGTTGTTTTGGTTTGAAAAATACAAATGTAATAAACAGCATGTTTCCAATTTTTTTTTTAAAATGTCTTCATGTGTCTAAATAAAGTTTTCTGGTGTCCACAAATGTATGTATTT